>NC_044554.1:23252383-23590346 GCF_007565055.1 Rhinopithecus roxellana | reverse complement strand
TTTGGTTTAGGCCGAGGTGGCTTTTTTTTTTTTTTTTTTTTTTTTTTTTTTTTTTAAGTTTGTGGGCTTTTTTTCTTTTTTAAGTTTGGTCTCTCTGAAACTAAGGTAGAATTATAGATCTTAGAACTGGAAGTAAGGATGAAGGGCATCCATTTGATAAACGGATCTCTTCTAATGACCACTCAATCAGGGCCTGAACATATCCAGTGACAGAGCTCTTGCCTCTGGCAGCAACCCATTTCCATCCTCACACAACTCAGAGTGCCTGAAATTTCAGTCTTTTGACTCTGCGTAGTGTAGCATTGATCAGTTGTAATCTTTTGGATGCCAATGAAATGAATGTCATGTCTTTTTTGTTTTTGTTTTTGAGACTGAATGTTGCTCTGTCACCCAGGCTGAAGTGCAGTGGTGCAACCTCGGCTCAGTGCAACCTCCACCTCCCGGGTTCAAGCAATTCTCCTGCCACAGCCTCCCGAGTAGCTGGGATTACAGGCACCCACCATCATGCCCGGCTTATTCTTTGTGTTTTTAGTAGAGATGGGGTTTCACCATGTTGGCCAGGCTGGTCTTGAACTCCTGACCTTGTGTTCTGCCTGCCTTGGCCTCCCAAAGTGCTGAGATTACAGGCATGAACCACCGTGCCCAGCCAATGAATGCCATTTCAATTAAGATATTATGTAGTGGATTATCTGTCCCCCCTCCTCTCTGGAGACTAACTGCTCTCATTTATTTCAGCTGTGATTCACATGAATGAAAACTCTTTTCTTTCCTTCCTTCCTTCCTTCCTTCCTTCCTTCCTTCCTTCCTTCCTTCCTTCCTTCCTTCCCTCTCTCCCTCCCTCCTTCCTTCCTCCCTCCCTCCCTCCCTTCTTCCCTCCCTCCCTCCCTTCCTTCCTCTCCTTCTTCTTTTTTTTGTGTGTGTGGGAAGTGGGGTGTGGTAGGGAGTAAGGCCAGTCTAGTATTATACCATTTCTCATGAAGAAATGAGAAAAGTATCTTTTAACAATTAGTTAACAATTTTTGCCTATAGGATAGGTAAATATATAAAAGATAGTTATTCCATTTTATGTTGTTGACCTGGTAGTATGAAAAAAACATGTGAGTTAGGCATGATGAGCTATTAATTATATATTTCCTGAGGGAATGTTCATTCTGGTAGATAAGATTGCAATAATTGACAGTGGGATGCAGTTTATAAGAGTAATTCAAGCAAAATGTAACAGGAAGCTCTCTGAGAATTTCTTGGCAGTTGCATTTGAACTAGCTTTAAGCTTGGATCTATTCTGTAGCTGTCGGAGTCAGGAAAAATAGTAACAAAGGCCAAGGAGTGAATGAGCACAGTGCATGGCTTCCCGCATGATAGAGGACATGAGAAATACTGGGATAGGGTCTAAACTTAAATGATAGTGACCTGATCTTTAGTGTTAAGTTAAAGAGCATGAATTTTATCCTCTGTTGAAATCATATTTTTGATGATAAAATAATAAAATGAAGAGGTCCGTAGGATAAATAGATAAAACAAGGCAATCGATCACTAATATATGTTTCCTGATGTTAACAGCAGGAGCAGAGGACAGGTCTACATGCAGCTTTCTCTCTTTGGAAGGCACATCGCATTCTACATTTTGTGTGTGCTGGTGAAAGTTTCCTACTAAGTGTGCACCCGAAAAATCTAAAGCACTGATTCAGGACATACAGTTTTGGAGAATCCTCAAAAATTCTATCCCATGGTGGGGGAGGGGTTGTGTGTGTGTAGGTGTGTGTGTGCATTGAGCAAAACGTATCTTTAGCAGCAGAAGCCAACAATTACCTTCCTAACATTAAGTCCTAAATTTAAGTGGACTTAAATTTAATGTCATTTTTAATCTGAAAGTGTTCCTGTCACTAAAGTATAGGTATTTCTCTTCCTCTCTTCTTTAGGACTGTACCATATTAAGTATGAAACCAGCAAATAGGAATATAACTCCCATTTTAATAAAATGCAGGCCAGGCACAGTGGCTCACGCCTGTAATCCCAGCACTTTGGGAGGCCGAGGCGGGCAGATCACCTGAGGTCAGGAGTTTGAAGCCAGACTGACCAACATCGAGAAACCCAGTCTCTACTAAAAACACAAAAATTAACCGGGTGTGGTGGTGCATGCCTGTAATCCCAGCTACTTGGGAGGCTGAGGTGGGAGAATCACTTGAACTCAGGAGGCAGAGGTTGTGGTGAACCGAGATTGTGCCATTATACTCCAACCTGGGCAACAAGAGCAAAACTCCATCTCAAAAAAAAAAAAAAGGAAAAGGTACACATTTTGGTTCCGGTTCCAATATATTTCTTAGTACCCTGAAGAATAAGCACTGACTGATAGCTACAACAGTCAATATAGTCAGGTTACCATGTACCAACAGTCTATGCTTATATAGTGCTTCACATTAATACCCAATGTTTTGCTTTGTTACCTTGCAGAAATGTTGGAATCCAACAATGTGATCACTTTCAATGGCTTGGCCAACAGCTCCAGTTATCATACCTTCCTTTTGGATGAGGAACGGAGTAGGCTGTATGTTGGAGCAAAGGATCACATATTTTCATTCAACCTGGTTAATATCAAGGATTTTCAAAAGGTACCAGTATTCTAATATATGCACTATATTTTGAAGCATCTCAAGTCATAGATAATTCTCTAGCTATTTAAAAGCATGATTACTGACAGAAAGTTGTTTTGAATTAATATTTTGTATTTTCTGATGTAAGTAAAAATGACAATAATGAATCAATGGATGCAATAAATAAAAAAAATCAAGGATGAAACCATAGTATTTGTGGTAATCAGTATAAGAAATATGAACTTCAGCTTATCCTTTCATATCTGTTTTTCCTACATAAAAGTAAATACTTGAACCATTGTAGCAATACATCATAATTGACTTCATGAACTATGTATATGTGTGTAGGTATAAATTTATATTTCTCTGTATTTCCAGAAAATGAAGAGTTTATCTAGCCATTACCCACATGCCTAATTTGACATGCTATCAGTGTTTGTAAATAAAGTTTTATTGAAACACAAGCACTCTCATTTATTTACATATTGCCTGTGACTGTTTTTGTGCTACAACAGCAGAATTCAGTAGTTACAAAGGATATCAACTGGTCTACAGAAATGACTTACTATTTGGCCCTTTAAACAAAGAGTTTGCCATACTCTGATCTAGAAGATCAAAGTATCAGGTTTTTTTAAAAATGTGGTCATGCAGACATCAGCAGGATATAAGTTCTACCTTTATTCTTTATTCTATTTCTGGCTTATTTCATTAATAAGCTCTACAGTTTTGTTTGTTTGTTTTTGTTTTGTTGTTGTTGCTTTTTGAGATGGAGTCTCGCTCTGTCGCTCAGGCTGGAGTGCAGTGGTGTGATCTTGGCTCACTGCAAGCTCTGCCTCCCAGGTTCATGCCATTCTCCTTTCTCAGCCTCCCAAGTAGCTGGGACTACAGGTGCCTGCCACCACGCCCGGCTAATTTTTTTTTTTTTTTTTTTTTTTTTTTTGGTAGAGACGGGTTTTCACCATGTTAGCCACGATGGTCTTGATTTCCTGACCTAGTGACCTGCCCGCCTTGGCCTCCCAAAGTGCTGGGATTACAGGCGGAAGCCACTGTGCCGGAACTTTTATAAGCTATACAGTTTAAAAAATAAAAACATAGATTGACAAATTAGTGAAAATTGTGCTACTAAGTCTACATGTGGTATGTCTAAGTGAACCATTTTATCACAGTCATTATTTCTGATAATAATTATCTGAAGAATAAAGGTCTTTATGCAGTAGCTTTCATAAAGGTAATAGTAGAATATTCATTTTAGAATACATCCCTGTCTGTTTCTATTTGTATTAGTTTTTCTTCTTAACATTGTGGGCTTTGAACTGGTATGTCCCAACTACTCACAACCAACAACAGATTTGGTGATGATTTTTCAGAAGTAACAGAATTTTTTCAAGCTTTTTTTTCTGGTTGGAGAGTGTTGCTTTTGGGATAAAATGCAGTTTTAAATTCAAAGCTGATTTATATTTTTAATAGAGTATAGCATAAACCTAAGACATTTGCTTTTCTTCCATTACCTGAACACTAAAAATCTGACCACAGCATAAAGAAATTTGATTCATTATATATAGAGTCAAATAAAATGGTAATACACTTATAATATATTTTAGAATTGTGATATGCAAACTTTAAAAATCTTTGGGGGCCGGGCGCAGTGGCTCAAGCCTGTAATCCCAGCACTTTGGGAGGCCGAGATGGCGGATCACGAGGTCAGGAGATCGAGACCATCCTGGCTAATACGGTAAAATCCCGTCTCTACTAAAAAATACAAAAAACAAAAACTAGCAGGGCGACGAGGCGGACGCCTATAGTCCCAGCCACTCGGGAGGCTGAGGCAGGAGAATGGCGTAAACCCGGGAGGCGGAGCTTGCAGTGAGCTGAGATCCGGCCACTGCACTCCAGCCTGGGTGGCAGAACGAGACTCCGTCTCAAAAAAAAAAAAAAAAAAAAAAAAAAAAAAAAAAAAAAAATCACTTTAGGTATTTCTATTTTGATTTTTCAATTCAATTGATTCCAAAGCCCTCTCAGATGATAGGAATAAATGCCTGTTATCTATTGTCTAAAAATACTGGTTATTCGTTTGTTTTTCTGAAATGATAAATATTTATCTTAGTCTTTTGAAAATATCATAAAATAAGCAGATTTTTGTTGTTGTTTCACCAAAAGAAAACCATTCTTTTTAAAGTGAGCGCAAAATAGGTCTGGTGTGGTGGCTCATATCTGTAATCCCATCCCTTCAGGAGGCCAAGGCGGGTGGATCACCTGAGGTCAGGAGTTCAAGACCTGCCTGGCCAACATGGTGAAACCTGTCTCTTCTGAAAATACAAAAATTAGCTGGGTGTAGTAAGGCGCCTGTAAACCCAGCTACTTGGGAGGCTGAGGCAAGAGACTGGCTTGAACCTGGGAGGCAGAGGTTGCAGCGAGCCGAGATCATGCCATTGCACTCCAGCGTGAGTGATAAGAGCAAAACTCCATCTCAAAAAAAAAAAAAAAAAAAAAAACTCAGTCAACTAAGAAATAATAGATATATTGATTTTAGGAAATTTTATCAGTTAAAATTGTAGGTATTTATAATGATTTATCATTTTGTGATATTCATGTATGTATATATCTACAGACAGATAGCATTATAAGCATAGAATACCTAAGATTATATATTTAACTTATTTAACATTTTTCTGTGACTATATATTCTGAATGTGGTTAAACTATTCAATTATTTCTAAAACTGAAAATAATCAAATTATAAAATAAAAAGTTTACCATTTTATAGCTAAGAAAAACTCTACCTCCATTTGTACACTCAGAATATATCACAGTATCTTTCACCAAATATACTTAAAATGAACTATTTTAAAGTAATGAATTACAAGGTAAATGATTTGTCCAAAATTGTGATCTTCTTGTTATAGCGCTTGCCTTTGAGTTTAAAATCATTCTACTAATAATAAAAGGTATATTTCTAATTTTTAAAACATCTTATTACAAACAGATTATTTAATTTTAATTATATCACATTGTTTATACAAATGAACCCAATTTACTTAAGAATTTATATCAGCTGGGTGTGGTGGCTCACACCTGTAAATCCCAGCAGGTTGGGAGGCCAAGGCCTGCAGATTGCTGGAGTCTAGGAGTTTGAGACCAGCCTGTGCAACATAGTGAAATCCCGTTGCTACAAAAAAAGAAAAAAAATACACAAATAAGCTGGGCATGGTAGCACATGCGTGTAGTCACAGCTAGCCTAAAGGCTGAGGCAGGACAATCATTGCCCTGGAGGTCAAGGCTGCAGTGAGCCGTGATCATACCACTGCATTCCAGCCTGGGCAATAGAGTGAGACCCTGTCTCAAAATAAATAAATAAATAAATAAATAAATAAATGCATACATACATATTAGATCTGTTTATACATATATTTGGGGTGTTTTAATATTTCTTTTAACCTAAGCATATGTAATGTTCAAATAGCTTTCTTCTAAGCACCTATTTTTGTGATGAACACTACAAGAGATTTATGGTATGTTATTAATAATTCTTGATGACCTTACAAGGTTAGTAGTAAAGGTAAATTAGTAATCTTATGGGTAAATACTAGGCAAATCCCTCTTAGAGGCAAAAACACATGTTCAGGTTTGGAAGAGCTGTGGAAAGATTCTTGGCTTTGATAAAAGGGTCCGATCTCTTTAAAGCATAAATGCTTATTACATAACATGTGTAAGTGGGCCTGCCGTGAGTGGAAGTGTAGAGGCATAAGGATGAAAAAGTACAAAATAGATTATGAAGCATTTTGAAAATGAGAACAAGAAATTTAGATAGTTAACTGAGAAATTTGTGAGCGAAGAATAAAAAGACAATTCCAACAACCAACAGTTAAACAAATCCAACCAAAATGTTAGTAATTATTCTTTATGGAAATGAATACTTAAAAGACTATTAAACATACATTTACTTTTGTTCCACTGGCTTGTACTTATCCTCATTAAATTGCTCTCCAAAAGAACATTTCTACATCAAAATTTATTTTACTCATGTCAGACTTCTAAACTTTTAATTGCTATTATTATTATTATTAACCCTGGAACTCTAGAAAGTTAAAAGACCCTTTTACGTCTAAGAATTTTTAGCATGAATGTTATACAGATTATTGTTTATAAATATTTTACTTAGATAATAGAATCACAGAGAATCATAAAATGATGTCCATACTGTCTCAACAATTAAGCAACAAGAGCTAGGAAACTATGAGAAAACAGCTTGTCTTTTAAAATATATATATTTACATGTTGTAACTTTGTTTTTAAACGTATAATGTTTTAACAATCAGTGATTTCAGCACAATTTAGCTGGAAAGCTGAATATGAAAGTCAATAAATCTTAACTGTTATATATTATTACTGTTATGCCCTAGAGAAAAGTTATATTTTACCCTCTTACATTATAAACCTTAAATAAAAATAGATCCCCTTGCCTTTCCATATCCAATGTGAAGACTCAACTGCTGGGATTGCCCAGCAATCACTATAGAAATTCAGCAGTCAGAGTAGTGTTAATTATAAGAACAATACGTTTACTGATCTTAAATGTTTTTATATGACTACTTTGTAAAAGCCTGTGGAACAAGTCAACTATAATTTTAATTTACATATGCAGGCAAATGTGAAAAGGAAAGCACACAAAATAGAAAGAATACTCAAATTTAGAACTTAATGTTAAAAATGAATGCCTATCCAGTTAGCCAAGATCGAGCCATTGTACTCTAGCCTGGGTGACAAGAGTGAGACTGCATCTCAAAAAAAAAAAAAAAAAAAAAAAAAAAAGAATGCCTATCCCTATCCAATAAGTTTTAGGGCATACTGTTTTGACATGGACTTGAAATGCATTTATCAAGTCATCATACATTACTTCTGTATGTGCAAATCCTTGTTTGTAAATGTGTTTTGTTTTGCTTTGTAATTCTCCAGATTGAATATCATAGCCTTTGCCCAAGTTTATGATCATTTATATTGAATTCTCTAGCTGGGCGCAGTGGCTCACGCCTGTAATCTCAGAACTTTGGGAGGCCGAGGCAGGCGGATCACGAGGTCACGAGATCGAGACCATCCTGGCTAACACAGTGAAACCCCGTCTCTACTAAAAAATACAAAAAATTAGCCGGGTGTGGCGGCAGGTGCCTGTAGTCCCAGCTACCCAGGAAGCTGAGGCAGGAGAATGGTGTGAACCTGGGTGGCGGAGCTTGCAGTGAGCTGAGATGGCGCCACTCACTGCACTCCAGCCTGGGTGACAGAACAAGACTCTGTCTCAAAAAAAAAAAAAAAAAAAAAAAAAAAAGAATTATCTAGAGGTTCCCAAATGAATGATAATCAGTCATTTTAGACTAAAAGCTTTCCAGCAGACACGAATGATTAAGTGCCACCATTTCTGTTTTTTTATATATGACTTTTTTTCCCACTGAAATTAACTATTAATAATATCACTAGAAAGGAAAAATGAATAAAAAACAAATTGTTCTGCCCCTATACAGATAGGAGTCATTGGAATTGCTCAGGGGATTTTATATTAAAATCAAATGAGAGTATTTGGATTAATATTGTTGGGGGGATGAATCCACTGTCCTCCAAGCCACCACTAACATCATGGTTCATCTACTACTGTGACTATATTCACACAATATGGGACTTTCTGGAAGGATGAAGACTAAATATGAGGGATAAAAATACAAATAATTGTTTCTCAACTAGTCTTTTAGCCCACATTAGAGAGGGTAATAGTTTTTTAGAGCTATCTGTTTGCTTCTTCAATCTACCTTTATTTCTCTAACATATACCATGTTACTTATAAATATTTTCCCTTTCCAAAAAAAAAACAAAAACAGTAAAGAGGAGAAAAAAGAGAAGTTTCCATTCTAAGTATTTTTTTTAATCCTTTCAGTTACTTATTCTAAAATGTTATGCTGAGATTTGTTTCAGGGAAATGTATCCAAAGCACCCAAATGTTAAAATTACAAAATCACTATTTCATGATAAAGGCCAATTTAGAAAAATCTGAGCCATATTCTATGCCAGTTTCTACTTCTCTTCACTAAATTCTCACATCCTCTCAACAAGATCTCCCTCTCCCAATCTGTGTGCCAGTTCTTGCCACACTGCACTGCTTAGATCTATTGTATGTGTCAGTTTCTCTCTTGCTCAACTTTTTTATACAGCAAAGGCTATTGGGTAGATGGAGAATCAGTGACTTATGTTCACACCAATTAACTGACGCCACTGGAAGATCTAAAGTGAAAGGTTCCTGAAAGAGTCTTTATGAAATTTTCTTTACTTCAGTTGCCCCAATGTCATCTAAAAGACTATATGGTGTTGGATCTCTTAGACAACTTAGTTGACATAAAACAATGTTTATTCTCTGTCCTTAGATTGTGTGGCCAGTATCTTACACCAGAAGAGATGAATGCAAGTGGGCTGGAAAAGACATCCTGGTAAGCATTAACCTACTAAAGTATTATACAGGTTGAGTATCCTTCATTCAAAATGCTTGGGATCAAAGTGTTTCAAATTTCTGATTTTTTTTTTTTTTGGGGGGGGGGAAGGGGTTAGAATCTTTTCATATATATAATAAGATATCTTTCAGATAGAACCCAAGACTAGAAGCAAAATGTAGTTATTTTTCATATACATGGTATACCCATAGCCTAAAGGTAATTTTATCTTCCCCTCAGGGATGCTGAAAAAACTCTGCTGTGTGTCTGCATTTTGACTGTGACTAATCACATGAGGTCGGGTGTGGAATTTTCCACTTGTGGGTCATGTGGGTGCTCAAAAAATTTCAGATTTTGGAGGATTGCAGATTTCAGGATTTTGAATTAGGGATGCTCTACCTGTAGTAATGACATAGTAATTTATTACTCTGTCATCTATTTTTGTTTAGTGTTCTATGAAGCACCACATTTTACTTTTAAACTTAATCACTCTTGAGAAACAAAATGATAGCATTCAATTTTGGAACACTGACAGACTTATGTATAGAATATATATAAAAATAATATTCCTTAATAAAGCAAAAATCTGGTCTCTTTGGCTGTTTATATATGCAAAAATTAATTAACAAAATGTGATTTTGTAGCATACATATTTATATTCAATAAGTCAGGTTCTTTCCACAGGTTGATTTTTATGTTAATTCCTCTTGAATTCTTCTTGAAATGCTATGAAATGTTTCCATTTCTGAGTCATAATTAAATTACCTATTTTTTCTTCTTTCCATTTTTTTCCTTTTATCTCTTTTCTTTCCTTTTCCTTTTCTCCATCTTTTTTCTTTTCTTTCATCCTTTCTTTCTTCCTCTCTCCTTTCCTTCCATGTACTCATCCTTTAAATAAATATGGGTTGGAAAAGGACCATGTAATAGGAATTGTCCTAGGCACTTTGGAGTGAAAGATGAATAGTAAGAAATCTGTACAATGTTTTTACCATTGTTAAAAGACAGAGACCATTTTTTGTAAAGTAAATTGTCAGGAAAATTAAGTGGGTGACTGGTTTGAGGAATAGCCCAGTATTTGCACAGATCATGAAAAGTAATTATAATCATTTAAATAAATTAATTAAAATGAATTACAGAATTTTTAAAATATATAATTTTGTGTTTAATTGATATTTGGGGATGTCTAAAATACAAAGCAATATGTTTAAAAGTTTTATCTGTGTTTAAAAGTATTAGGATTTAGAATAAATTTATTCTGTGTGTTGCCTAAAGACGTAAATCAAACTGTACATATGTGTATAGATACATAGATATTTTCAAGGGACAACTTGATTGATTTGTTACAGCTGCCTACAATGATGTATATGTTTAGAAGGATTTAGAGGGAATCTGAGTTCCTGGGAAAAGACTGACTCAATCTAGCAGCAATGTTGCCTATAGGTGAAGGAAGTTAGGTAGAGGATCACAAAGCAAAGGTATCCCCCATCTTTAATGCCTATACGTTAGCAAACATGGGAAATTCATCCTTGAAAATTGCATATTAAATATATAGTTATTACGTTAAAATATTCATGACACGTATTAAAAACAGTGAGGCAGACTTTATTCAGTGGTACTGCTACAATGAAGTTTTGTAATGAGGGTAAGAGATTGAGTTTAATACAGGATATCCTGAATACAAAGATAAGTGGAAATTTATAGCTAAGAAGCAAAGTGGGAGTCAGTGGGTGGAAAATTGCCCAGAGGAAACATCGGAGTAATGGGAATTGTGGGTAAATTGATTAGACAGGATTATGACTGAAGGCAGGCCAGGGTGATAAGATATTGACAGTGAGGTAGGGCAGTGGGGTAGGAATTTGATCACACGTATCAACGGTGGGTGAATTTCTGTAAACTGACTAAACAGGATTGTTGTGAAAACTGGACCGAGCAGAGATGAACATGGAAAGTCAGGGCCTTCTTGTGAAGAGAGTTCAGGGGAGTCTGACTAGAATTAGGTAAGGAGAGAACCTGTCAAATGAAAGTCACTTTACACCTTCATAGTACAGCAAACGTTTTTCTGGTTATGTAACAGTGGATCAAAAAAAAAAAAAAAAAGTGTGTTCTATCAAATTTTATACTATCCCTAGCTGATGCATAATTTGAAACTTTTGGAAAGGAGTAAATAGAAAGCACAATGAAGTAAGAACCCAGAGAGGTTGAGAATTTTGTGCTGGTACTCCTACTGACTCATGAATATAGTGAGCAAGTATGCTAACTTTCTTAGGGCTTTAGCTTCTCATCTATTAAGTGAGACAACATATATATCACTGTGAGAAACAACTCTAATAGTTTTTGTGGAAATTATTCGAAAAGTAGAAAAAACTTCAATAGTATAATGCTAAAAGTATAACTGAAGAAACAAAAATCTATTAACATCAAAAAGCTACATTTACCATGAACAAATTACATTAAAATATTCAGTGAGATAATACCTGAGGATGAATAGAAATGGCTAATTTACCTATATACAGCTATTACCTTTGAAAAGGCAAACTTCTCCCTTTCTGTTAAAATCGAATCTTTACTAATTACTATGATAACTAGCATTTAGTAAATGTAGTTTCAACAATAGCTTTATGAGGCAGATATAGTTACTCCCATTTTCTTGATCTTGATCAGAAAATAGAATGATTTCCTATGCTTGATCAGGAAATATAATGATTCAGATTCTTCATTAAAAATCTTTACATTCGGCCGGGCGCGGTGGCTCAAGCCTGTAATCCCAGCACTTTGGGAGGCCGAGAAGGGCGGATCACGAGGTCAGGAGATCGAGACCATCCTGGCTAACACGGTGAAACCCCGTCTCTACTAAAAACTACAAAAAAAAAAAAAAAAAAAAAAAAAAAAAAAAAAAAAAAAAAAAAAAACTAGCCGGGCGACGTGGCGGCGCCTGTAGTCCCAGTTACCCGGGAGGCTGAGGCAGCAGAATGGCGTGAACCCGGGAGGCGGAGCTTGCAGTGAGCTGAGATCCGGCCATAGCACTCCAGCCTGGGTGACACAGCGAGACTCCGTCTCAAAAAAAAAAAAAAAAAAAAAAATCTTTACATTCAAAAATTTATGGATGTTTTGGGTACTATTCTAGACATTGAGATCAAAATTTCAGTGTCCCTGATGATGTTGTGATATCAATTGGAATATTTGGATTTGAACTTGCCCATTAACACACAGATGATAAGTAATAGATTTGAACAAATATATTACCTTTCTGGCTCATCAACTGTGTAAGTATAATGATAATCAACTCATCCAGGCATGGTAGCCCGTGCCTGTAATCCCAACACTTTGGGAGGTTGAGGAGGATGGATCACTTGAGGTCAGAAGTTCAAGACCACCCTGGCCAACATGGTGAAGCCCCAGTCTTTACTAAAAATACAAAAATTAGCCAGGCGTGGTGGCACGTGCCCATGGTCTCAGTTACTGGGGAGGTTGAGGCAGGAGAATCGCTTGATCCCGAGAGGTGGAGGTTTCAGTGAGCCATGATCATGCCACTGAACTCCAGCCTGGGTGACAGAGCGAGAGTCTGTTTCACAAAAAAAAAGTAAAATAAAATAACTAACTCACAGAATTCCTGTAAGGCTCAAAGGAACCCATGCAAAATATTATGTAACTGAGATATTAATAATTAACAATATAAATATAATGTTAGTCATTATTGCTATTATTAGTATATGTAATAGAGTAGTATGGACAATTTCTAAGTGAAAACATTGTTAATGAAATTAATTCAATACTCCTTAACAGTCGTGACTACTGCAGTGTTTCATTGTTCTGAATTTGATTTGGTCTGAAAGTTGAAGGTAATAACCATGCTTATCTAGTTATCTTACAAATTATCTGCATATTATAATACAAACTGAAGCTTTATTTGATTTCACGATTGAATCAACCCAATCAAGCATATTTGATTTCATAATCGGATCAACTCATTCAATGACTGAGATAGCAGATGTATTTTATGATTGTGATTTCTAAAACTATTCACCTCAAGGCATTTCCCACATCTTTTATGGAACTTTCTCCTCTCTCTCCCTCTCTATCTCTGCCTCTCTCTCCCTGTTATTAATACAAACAACTAAGGGATTCTTGCGGTTAGCCCAAATGCAGTTAGTTCAGCAGCCGCAATAAACTCATGATCCACAATGCCCTGCGGAGGATAACTTAATCACTTACTCGTGATTTTAGAGACTCACCTGCATCAGCCACTGGAGTAGCTGGGATTACAGGTGACCATCAAACCCGGCTAATTTGTGTATTTTTAGTAGAGATAGAGTTTCACCATGTTGGCCAGACTAGTCAAGAATACTTTCTTTTTTTTTTTTTTTTTTTTTTTTTTTTTTTTGAGACGGAGTCTCACTCTGTCGCCCAGGCTGGAGTGCAGTGGCGTGATCTCGGCTCACTGCAAGCTCCGCCTCCCGGGTTCCCGCCATTCTCCCGCCTCAGCCTCCGAGTAGCTGGGACTACAGGCGCCCGCCACCGCGCCAGGCTAGTTTTTTTTTTTGCATTTTTAGTAGAGACGGGGTTTCACCGTGTTAGCCAGGAGGGTCTCGATCTCCTGACCTCGTGATCCACCCGCCTCGGCCTCCCAAAGTGCTGGGATTACAGGCTTGAGCCACCGCGCCCGGCCAAGAATACTTTCAAAGGAGAAAAGCAACTTCACTGCATTTTTCCACGCTTACTAAAAATGTTTACAAATTTTATGGAACTTAATTAAAAGGATCTAAGACATGGAGTTTGCTGAATCTGAGAGAGTGACACCAGATCATTTCACAGTACCTTGTATATAAGGATTCTGAAAAAATATAAATCATTATGATAGAGGTGCATAGAGAGACACACATTTTTAAAAGTGCGATGGCGTGATAATATTGCCTTACTAATGTTTTCAAAAATCAATTAATTAATTAATTGTAACATTATAAAATATTTGTCCTTTGGTATTTCTTCATATTCTGCATTAAATCAAGATTTTGATTTTTCTCCATTAAGATTTATATAGTGAAAGGAAAAGAGAAGTTTTTATATATTTTATTTCAAGGAGAAATATATTTTTCTTCCAGTTCTACTCAACATGAAAATATATTTCATACTATTTTGCTGATAACCCTTATAGATCCTTTAATATTGCTTTTCATACTTTTTTATGCAAGGTATATTTTATTCATTTAGAATTTTATTAAAATGTATTTTCATTTTCAGTTAACCTCATTTAAGTAATGCCTCAGTTTACATATTTTGTGCACTTCAAGATGATTCATGGCATTCATTGATTATTTTTGGACTTTAATTTACAGATGCAATTTTTGCATTTCTTTCTTAATACATGATTTTAGAAATAGCTATTGGATGGCTCCCTGGGATTTGTAACATCCCTTCCTTAATAAACATAAGAAAATAAATAGCATTATTATTTTTAACAATGATTTAAATAAACAGTAAGAAATAAATATTAAGAAGAAAGAGACTTTTTCTTTCATTTGACATCTGATTTCCAAAGTGATACAAGGACAGTTTGATGGAAATTCTGCACTGTATCTTGAGTAAATAATAGTCAGCTGTGACTTACGGACAACGATTCCTTTCGAAGGGCTCGCGTAATACTGAAAACCACAAGAATGGGTGTGAGTGGCTGTGGCAGCCATCAGGGCTCCAAGACAGGATTGTAACCAAAATAGGAACTGACCTGAACATTTACAGTAAAGTAAACAAACAACCTCCTTACTTGTTATCCCTGATTTCCGGAGCGGGTGCTTACCATTTCCTACTGATTTCCTTGAAAAGTCCACTGGAAATGAAGTGCCTTTAAACAGGTCACACTGGGTAAAGGACTGTCAGATAGAAGGCTACAATAGGAAAAGAGGGGTCAAGACACTGGTTAATCTTATCCACTTTTAGAGTGGGCCATTCTTAGGCCTAGTTAAGGAAAAGTTCATTCCTATGGCTATGACAACACAGTAAACCAGAAGCCAGGACATGCCACTGGATTGAACCTACATAGTTTCTGTGTCACTGAGTATGGTATCATACAGAAAAGCGAAACCTCTCCTCATTCCCTCAGGCAGCTGGGATAATATAACTCGTCATTACTCTCTGCCCAGTTTTGCACCAAACACATATATTAAATCAACAGCTGTAATTCAAGCAACTATTACACAAAGAATGGACTTTGTTGTTAAAGAGCAAGCCTGTAGCTTGAGGCACATAGTTATGCTTTCTGCTCTCTCTCTCTCATATATATATATCAGGTTATCAGATAAATATATATATATATATCATCATCAGATAAAATATATATATTAATAAGAAATAAATTGTATATTTTAAATACATATATTTTATCTGATATATATATATTTTATCTGATAACCCTTATTCTTTTAATATTGCTTTTGTGCATATTTATATATTTTTTCTATTTAGAGTGTGTGCGTGCCTGTGCTGGTGATGACATTTATGATATTCATCTAAATTTAATTTTCTCTTGTAGAACTGAATGTACAGGATATGAAACAAATCATCATATTAATATGTCTTTTTTCGTATTGTAGATTCTAAACCTTCAAATTACTATGGAATTTTTAGCGTTAGAGTAGTGAAATGCTCATGAATTTTTCCATTGCTGTTACTTGAGAGCTGTTACTTGAAAAACATACATATAATACAGCATATAATACTATTGGACAGAGACCCTGGATAAGGAAATAAATACAGTCAAGATACCTGTATTCTGGCTGCTGTTATTCACCTTTGCTCCCATTTTTGGTATTTTTCTAGTGCTTAAAATTCACTTTGTTATACACAGTAACATTTCTATTGATGGCTTAACTTCGTTGACCCTGTTTTGCAAATGAAAGCTGAATACATTCTAAGCTGGTGAAAGAATCTGTTTTGAATCAATAGCTCTTTGAATCTTCTTTGTTTATCCTACTAAACCATCTCTCTTTGCACTAAATTTCAATAAAACCAAATGGCAACCGTATGACTGTTAGAAATATTTTGAACATCATTGGAAATCAAAATTTCAACCATCTGAGAGGAACAAAAAAGCAGACTCTCATAACATTCTGATTCTTGGATACATTTCAAAGTGTTGTATCATGCACCTGAACTTTGAGACTTTTTAAAATTCTTGAGGGATTTATTTTTATATATTTGTCCTTAGTTTTTACTCCTCTTAATGATATGATATATTATAATGTCTATCATGTTTACTGTGGCTCAAATTTCAGGACCTCAATAGCACTAATTTTTGCCAAGTGAATGCAATTGAGAATGTAAAGCTGCACATGCATCTTAAGTTACAGTGCATTCCAGAATGCCTATGTCAACCCTTAAATTTCATTACTTTTTCAAAGGTCAAATTTGACTCTAACTTTTAATTTTTTTAAATTTTATTTTGGATACATCGAGACATAATAAAACTGCATTAAGTGAATAATTAGAATTACCTTCTAATTTAGGAGTCTATCAAATAATAAAATTACACTAAATTTCAAAATCCTCATGTATAATTGTTGGAATATAGTTTTTCATGGTTCTTCACATTTCTCACATCTTATAAGCAGAGGTCCTGACTACCTTTTTGCACACTGTTTTAAAGAAACTGTTTATGACTTTTTAATGATCGCCATTCTAACTGGTGTGAGATGGTATCTCATTGTGGTTTTGATTTGCATTTCTCTGATGACCAGTGATGATGAGCATTTTTTCATGTATCTGTTGGCTGCATAAATGTCTTCTTTTGAGAAGTGTCTGCTAATATCCTTCTCCCACTTTTTGATGGGGTTGTTTGATTTTTTTCTTGTAAATTTGTTTAAGTTCTTTGTAGATTCTGGATATTAGCCCTTTGTCGGATAGGTAGATGTGGAGAAATAGGAACACTTTTACACTGTTGGTGGGACTGTAAACTAGTTCAACCACTGTGGAAGATAGTGTGGCGATTCCTCAAGGATCTAGAACTAGAAATATTGTTTGACCCAGCCATCCCATTACTGGATGTATACCCAAAGGATTATAAGTGATGCTGCTATAAAGACACATGCACACGTGGGGATATATCCAAAGGATTATACGTCATGCTGCTGTAAAGACACATGCACACGTATGTTTATTGCGGCACTATTCTCAATAGCAAAGACTTGGAACCAACCCAAATGTCCATCAATGATAGACTGGATTAAGAAAATGTGGCACATATATACCATGGAATATTATGCAGCCATATAAAGGGTGAGTTCATGTCCTTTGTAGGAACATGGATTAAGCTGGAAACCATCATTCTGAGCAAACTATCGCAAGGACAGAAAACTAAACACTGCATGTTCTTACTCGTAGGTGGGAACTGAACAATGAGAACACTTAGACACAGGGTGGGGAACATCATACACCGGGCCCTGTCGTGGGGTGGGGGTAGTGAGGAGGGATAGCATTAGGAGATATACCTAATGTAAATGACGAGTTAATGGGTGCAGCACACCAACATGGCACATGTATACATATGCAACAAACCTGTACATTGTACACATGTACCCTAGAACTTAAAGTATAATAAAAAATTGTTTTGTTAAGTTTCTTTAAAAAAATCTGTTTATACAGTTACGATAGTGTCTTCCTCTGAAGTAGAACGTTGCTTTGCAAATGGTCTTGGGAAATAGAGAAAATGTCTCCCTCTGAAGCAAAGGGCAGATATGCGCACTGTCCAGTGCAATCAACATAATATCTCCCTCAATATCTAAAGGTCAGCATGCTATATCTATTATATAATATTTCGGTTTTCTCATCCAGAGTTCCTCTCCTATAATGCAACTCACCACATGTATAGGTATTATCTGACCCTCCTCCGAATACCCAGTGGAAATAGCACAAGAAATTCTAACACTCTAGCTAGTACTATTTCTGTGAGTAATAAAGTCCTTTACCTCTGAACTCTGAGTCACAAATCTTTTGTTAGTATTCATGAAAGCCTGGTAGGCTAACTCATTATCTTACAAATAGGGTAAAACCCCAGACCCTTTATAATTTTTGAAAATATCGATTGCAATTTTATGTAGACACTCTGGATAATCTTACAAATGAAAGAATATGGTCAGTTTATCCATTTTAAAATACGATTTTCATCAAGAATTTTGATGGCACTTCAGTTGTACGGATAACTGATTTTTGGTGAACGCCAGTAAATGCCTTATCACATGTCACAAAAATGAGCGTAGATTTTCATATGTATGTATCTTTCATATGTATGTGTATATCTGTTTGTGAGTAAATATCTGATATGCTGAACCAAATAATTACAGTTTAACTCTAGCCTTCAGAAGTAGTATAATAATATCCAGCACTTATGGAGAGCTTGCTTTATGCCTGGTATTGATCTAAATGCATTTCATATATTAACTCGTTTAGGTGACTTGTATTTGGTTACAAGTCCATATTTCTTTTCAAGCAATTAAACAAGCAAATTTTGCATATAAGGTAAAAGATACATAGCAAATAAAACTTTGTCATTAAGTTTATTTCAGAAGTTAGGTAGTATTCATATTTTGAATTAATATATTTTACTAATACAGTCAAATAAGTTGGTATTAATTATGTTTGACTTGCCATGAACCAAGTCTCGTACAGATAAACTGAAATTTTTGGAAACCTTTTAAGGTCAGGATTAAAATTTAAATGCATTTTATTTATTTATTTATTTATGCAAAGTAAGGCTAGCATTTGAAATAGAGACATTTTATAAAAATCTTTCAGAAGATTTGGAGATTTTGATTTATGTTTCTTTTTACTGGAAATTTCAATTGCGTCCTTAAGTGGCTGAAATGAAGATGAAATATTTGGCATTAGTTAACGAATTATTATTTAGATTTGACTGGACACCATAATTCATCCGTGCATCAGTGTACATACTTTTAGAGTACAGTAAGTATTTTACAATCTGGAAGGTCCATTATCGTGATTTGACCAGTTCCTTCAGGAGAAAAGATTTTGGCCAATATCTTCTTTCCTCATATTTAGCAAGTTGATCCAGGTCCCACTGAAATGTAGTTTCTAATACTTGTATTTAGTATTCTTCTATATGTGTCTGATAATCTTCATAAGTGGATTTCTACTCATTTCTGAGAGTACACTGCCCATCATATCTTGTATTTAACAGGGACTCTAATAATATTTTACTTAGATATGCTATGTCTCAAGACAAATATGCCATCACCAACTTTTGACTGTTTTCCTTTTACTTGACCTAGTAAAAAAAAACAGTAAAAATCATTTGTGCAATAACAGTAAAACTCATTTGTGCAATAACAATAAAAATCATCAACTTCTTATGTCTGCAGGACCTCATGAAACTTTCCCGAAGTTCTGCCATTTAATTTTAATATACATCTACTTACTTTTTGCCTTTTTAGTTGGTAGCAAGGAAAACAGACTGCAAAATTATGGTAGCTCTGAAAACTTGACACACTATTTCTAGAGATGGAGAATCTTGGCTTTTGGCTTTAAGAGCAGAAAATTCCTGAAGCTTCTCACTGTTCCATTCAAATTAGGTGCAAAATATACTGTACTATCCATGCTATTCATGGTGTTAAATGTAACTTACGTATGCATACATGTGTGCATGTGTTTATTCCACATGTATTCAATGCTAAAAGATAGGTTTTTCAGTATTGTGCTTGAAATGATACCAACATTAATACAACTTTTTGATTATAGATTTTAATATGCATTTAAAAAGCAGAAATATTTCATATTTACAAGTAAATAAAATTATTAACTAATGACCTTTAGTCATTAGTTCATACAGTGAGCATGTGTGTGTTTTTAAATAGGTCAAATTTATCTTCCCTTTATATTACATATCACAATCAGCTAGTCTATGGCTGTAAGATGTATCTTTTCATAATGGTTTTATCGGAGACCACCTGTGTGATTGATATAGAAAGAGTTCTATTATGGGAATTAGACCTTATATAATCATGAGAGCTGGTGAAGAATTCTATGGAAGGCTACTGCCTGAGACAGGTAGTGGGTGTGAGGTTGTTGTAGGTAACTATAGTTGTTGATGTTTATAGAAGAAAAGCCGGACATGAAGTAGGAAGAGTAAGGACGAACTGAGACCCACAGCATAAACTAGGACCAGAGTCTGTCTTTTACTACCTCTAACTTTGTTTGGGTCGATTTGGGTGACTTAAAGAAGAAACGGATGCCTTTTGTCATGGAGCTATACAAATATCAGGACTCAGTCTGGTAGAAACTAACAAATGAGATTTGGTGGAAGCCAGAGGACCTGGAAGCCCTGGTACTGCCCACGCTAACAATGTGGCCAGCAGATCAGAACAACCTGGGGAGTGTAATGGTTGCAGCTTAATTTATACCTCCCAAACCTCATGCAGATTTCATTGATAGCCAGCCTAAACCAACCTGCAGGAAAGGGAATTTGAGGAAATATTTTTCTAGCTTATTTCAGTTGGCACAATACAATTCTGCCACAGCTATTGACTAACGCATGCTGTATTTGCTGTTGTATTGGGACAATGAATCATGGCATTTTTACTGCTTTGATAACAAGAGTGATTATAATTTATAAGCCTTCACTGCCAGAGGACTAGGATTTCATATAAATTCTATTGAACAAAATGCAATTGCCCTTGGTAGCTGAAATGGGCATAAAGTAATACTCAAAACCAATTTTTAAAAATCTGTCTCTGTTTAAGCATGGGCTTAAACTCTGTTAACTGCATCCTTTCAAACAATGAACTATTCATAATGGAGCTCGTCATAATTTGTGAAATGGCATAATATGTAGAAGAGTGTGAGAGTTAAGCAGTCAGAGAAATATCCAAACGATAGTGAAGTTTAATTATTTTAAGAATTGGGGGCCGGGCGCGGTGGCTCAAGCCTGTAATCGCAGCACTTTGGGAGGCCGAGACGGGCGGATCACGAGGTCAGGAGATCGAGACCATCCTGGCTAACACGGTGAAACCCCGTCTCTACTAAAAATACAAAAAACTAGCTGGGCGAGATGGCGGTCGCCTGTAGTCCCAGCTACTCGGGAGGCTGAGGCAGGAGAATGGCGTAAACCCGGGAGGCGGAGCTTGCAGTGAGCGGAGATCTGGCCACTGCACTCCAGTCTGGGCGACAAAGCGAGACTCCGTCTCAAAAAAAAAAAAAAAAAAAAAAAAAAAAAATTGGGGCCGGGCACGGTGGCTCACGCCTGTAATCCCAGCACTTTGGGAGGCCGAGGCGGGTGGATCACCTGAGGTCAGGAATTCAAGACCAGGCTGACCAACATAGAGAAACCCTGTCTCTACTAAAAATACAAAATTAGTCAGGGTGGTGGCGCATGCGTGTAATCCCAGCTACTCGGGAGGCTGAGGCAGGAAAATCGCTTGAACCCGGGAGATGGAGGTTGCGGTGAGCCAAGATCTCACCATTGCACTCCAGCCTGGGCAACAAGAGCGAAACTCCATCTCAAAAAAAAAAAAAAAAAAAAAAAAAAAAAAAAAAAAAAAAAAAAGAATTGGATAACCTTATATCGTTAATCTCATTTTTAGTTGAGGACACTCAGGCTCAGAGATTCTAAGTAACTTTGTTATAGTCACACAGCAAATGGAAAATGCCTGAGTAATTTTAACCCATGTCTAACTGACTTTAAAGCAGTGGTTCACCAATCTTTTTGGCATCAGGAACTGGTTTCGTAGAAGACAATTTTTCCATGGGCCAAAAAGGGGATGGTTTCGGGATGAAACTGTTCCACCACAGATCGTCAGATATTAATTAGATTCTCACAAGGAGACCTCAACCTAGATCCCTTGTATGCACAGTTCATAGAAGTGTTCAACCTCCTATGAGAATCTAATGCGGCAGCGGATCAGACAGAAGGCGGAGCTCAGGCAGTAGTGCTGGCTGGCCTACTGCTCACCTCCTGCTGTGCAGCCTGTTCTTAACAGGCCACTGACTGGTACCAGTCTACCTGGGGTTTGGGAACCCCTGCTCTAAGGTGTAAGATTGATACAAGTAATTACCCCCATTTCTGTTTCACCATTATGAAATTGTTCGTTTTGCCCTACATATTTTTTCTTAAAGTTTTTGAGAATACCTTTTCAAATGCAAATATCCTTGAATAAGTAACATCTTCATTACATATCAATAAATATCAATTTAAAAATTCCGAATTTCTGAAGTTTAAATGCATGCATAAATTATTTCTACAAGTTGATATATACATACAGTTTACATACAAATATCCACATATATGTGCATATTTGGGAAGATTATGATATATGGATGATATTTGAAGAAATAATAAAATTATGCCAGAAAAAAATGGAATTTGTAAAATGTCCTCTTTAATATCTAATTCTGTACAAAGCAGAAGATCCAAAGTTGGCTTATGGGTGACAAAATTATGATACCATGTATGTTCTGATGGTCAAAATATTTTAAGCAATGGTAAATTTAAGTATCTTTTGACTAAGCAGCAGATTGCCTCCAATTACCCACTTTCTTTTTAATGTTTGTATTACTCCATTAGGGCTAGCATAATAAAGTGGCACAGACTGGTTGGCTAAAACAACAGAAATTTATGTTCCAGTTCTGGAGGCTAGAAGTCCAAGTTCAAGGTGTAAGCAGGGTTGAGTTCCTCTGAGCCTCCTCTCCTTGGCTTGCAGATGACTGTCCTCTTGCTGCCTATTCACATTGCCCTTCCTCTGTGCACTCATGCCCCCGATGTCTCCTTATGTGTCCAAGTTTCTTCTTCTTATAAAGACACCAGCCAGGTTGGATTAGGGTCTATGCTAAGGGCCTCATTTTGACTTAGTCACCTCCTTAATGTCCCTATCCCCAAATAGAGTCATATTCCCAGATGGTAGAGATTAGAGTTTCAAGGTATGAATTTTGAGAAAATGGAGTTCAGCCTATAAGACAGTCTCACAACTCTGGTTTGATAGTTCATTTACCCTGTGGGCACTTGACTTCTTTTCAAACCTTTTTATATTGCAAAAGTTCTTTCTTTCTGAATGTTCTACTTTTTAATCTTCTTTTAAATCAACTACATTTTTGGTCATGAAAAAAGGAAGAAGAGGACAAGAGTATACATGTGAAATATGCCGTAGGCACTTGCATTTGAATAAGTGATACATCAGTGTGTATGTAACAAACACTAAACTTGATTAGAGTCTCCAATTATTATAAGATTCATTAAGATAATATTTTATATTATAACTATAAAACAGACTTTAGGGCTGGGCGCGGTGGCTTAAGCCTGTAATCCCAGCACTTTGGGAGGCCGAGACGGGCGGATCACGAGGTCAGGAGATCGAGACCATCCTGGCTAACATGGTGAAACCCCGTCTCTACTAAAATACAAAAAACTAGCCAGGCGAGGTGGAGGGCACCTGTAGTCCCAGCTACTCGGGAGGCTGAGGCAGGAGAATGGCATAAACCCTGGAGGCGTAGCTTGCAGTGAGCTGAGATCCGGCCACTGCACTCCAGCCTGGACGACAGAGCCAGACTCCATCTCAAAAAAAAAAAAAAAAAAAAAAAAAAAACAGACTTTAGTACTTTGGACTTTAAGGACTCCAGCAGAAATTAATGTTTGATATTAGGCAAGACAGGAGGTAGAAAGGAGGTAGATGTGAATGAAATCAAGCATTCTTCTAAAATATGGGCTCAGTTTTTCTGTCTTTTCCTAAGGTTACATCTCACGTACAATTAAAGATGCAGTTCATCTCTCTTTTATGTGTAATGATTTCTGTTATGGTAAAGACATGTATGTTAGAATTAAATATGCCAAATAATTTTGTCCACAATAAATTCCTTTAGATTGCAACTCTCCTTACTTGATGTAAACAAATGACTTGGTTGCATTAAGGCATGAACACTAAATATTCAGCCCCGGGCATAAAATTGGAAACCACTGAATATCATTTTTGAAATAAGGATGAGGATTGTGAGTACTTCATCATTTTCCTGGTTTGGTAGGAAACATATTTATGTACATTTCCCAGAATATTTGCAATTGTCTGCATTTATTGTAATATGAGATAAAGAAAGGTTATGCTAGGTACATATAATGGACCACAGCCAAATCATGCAAATGAATGGCACACATCATGATGAATCCGAGTGACAGTATAATATAAAAGAAAACATAAGCCTAAAAATCGATACCATAAGCTTCTATGGTCCACACAGAATTTCAAAGTGAATTTTTTTGAACTCCTTTAAATAAAAGAAAATCACAGCGGTCAGCTTTTGCTAATAGCATGGTCTATAGTGCCTATGTGGATAATCATTTTGAACATGTTTGAAGGTTTCAAGTAATTTGAAAGAAAAATGTTTATAGAATCTTGAACAATATTTCTAGAACTTCAAAACAAATAGTCAATCTAGAGGGAAAAGAGCAGTCAAATTGGGCACTTAACTGCAATGGACATTTAAGTAAAATAATTTGGGAGCCTTATACAGAGAGTCTTCATTTAGTTTAATCATATAATTCAAGCCACTTTAAAAGTTGTTTTTCAGTTATCATAGGTTTAATGGTGATATAGTTCAATTAATATGAATATGCTTACATACCAAAATTACTGGCTATGTAATATTGCTAACTTTGTTGTGTTAGTTGAATCAGTATTATTTTAAATCTCTAAAAAATATAAAAGCATTGATATGGAAAGTTCAATTCATTTTATTATGGCATATTCTAAATACTGATGGTAAAAATGCCTCCCAAAATGGACAGAACTGCCTATTCATCACTTTAAAAGGTGAATGTTAAAAAAATTCCAAGTCACAAATTCAACATTAGAAGGCTAATATCATAATTACAACATGGTTTATATTTTAGTTTTATTAGATAAGCCTCTTTGGAGAAGAGATTTCTAACATCCTTTAGTGAATAGTAAAGTATTAGAAAGACGCAATTATGGATGATCGGATTACAGCTGTAATAGCACAAGGTTAAAAGAAAAAAAAAAAAAAGACTAAACATTATTGCCAGATAAGTGTGGAAAAGCTTAAATAGAGGAAGGGATAAAGTGAGTGACAGGAACAATCTCACGGATTACTGCTTTGGCATGAAGATTCCAGTATTCAGCTAGCTTGCCAAATAAATTGACCAGAGAAAAAGAAAGTCAACAGATTAACTTCAGGAATTAAGCTTATTAATGGGTTTTCAGGCATAAATGTATCCACCCATCACGATAGGAAAAGATTTCCTTTGCTTTCCCAGCTGCTAGATTATGCACCAAAATATTTCTACATAAACTATCGATGGGATAGAAGCATTTTTTCTTTTTACATGAATTCTCACTGACCTGAGTCAATGTTATATGCTACCCATTCATTTTGGACTGATTTGTAGTTGAGCCAGAACAAGTTGTTTGATTTAATCATGAACTGAATATATTTGAATAGAGATTGTTCACGTTCACAAGTCTTCTCTCCTTTTCTCTTCGCTTACTTAGAGTAAAATTTAACTGCTCCATCCAGAATTTAAGAACATGCAAGGAGGTAATTGGAATTGGAGGTAAATCATATTCTTTTGTAGAAAGTATAATTATCGGAAGTTAGTTAAAAACACCTCAGTTCTGTTTTAATTTTCATGCATGGAGCAGTTGTTTTGACAGATGGATGGACTTTATTTTTGTAACCGTCCAGGAAAAGTCTGTGTAACACAGTCTAATCAGTGCTTCATATCTGCAATGTTTGTTTTTGAATCACTGTGCTTTTGGCTCCTGTATCTTTTTCTAGGGGTAGACATTTTCTTCTAAATTTATTACTCCAGGTAATATCTTTATACATAATTCCTCATTCCTTTGATCTGGAAAGACCAGAGACCCTTAAAAACATAAGTGTAAGTGGTTTGTCACTAAGGGTGATGAATCATTACCCCTCAGGTGTGGCCTTGGATTTTACTGGTTTATAACTGCCCTTACTTTTATTTCTAGCTAACAATCTATAACACTGTTGCTCTGGAGAACATTTCAGTAAAATAAGAGGTCAGTATGGTTGCCTGACTCTTGGGAAGTCAACTTGTTGCTAAACTTGTCTGTGTTCATCAACTTAAATTCCAAAAAGGATCAAGGTTTGAAAAATGAATTCATTTTGAACTGATTCCACTCTCTTTATTACATTGTAAATCCTCCAGTGCTGAGTAAAGCAGTGCAGTAGTTTAAGGCCAAAAAGTACATTACATTCTGAGTTTTAAGAATCATCATGGTTCAAGAAAAGGTCAGAAGCACTCTTCTTCTGTCTCCCTAGAGCAGAAATGTGTGAAGTGTGTTTCCTTTTTCTGCCACGCTTCCTTCTTTTTTAGAGGACTGTCCAAGCTGCTTCCAAATAAAATGAATATCCTGTTTTGGAACACTCGAAAACCTTGGCAGCAACAAGCTAGAGAATGAAGGCAAATGAATGACAGGATTGATACTCTTTTATGTAGGTTTTCTGTTGAGAACAAATCCTTACTAACAATGTCTCTGTCAAGTTTTTGCTTCTTCTCTGTCCAGTTCTTTTAATACACTTTCCTCCTCCATTGTTCTTGATGGGTCTTCTCTCAGCTATTTTTAACCAAATTTGAAAGTATTTCCTTCCATTTCTTTGTTTTATTTCAAGCATCTTTATATCCTCTAAGCCCAAGAAATTTCTCTCCATTCTATTTGCATCAACCTCCACTTTCAAAGTAATATTGAGCTTGCCCCCAGGGCATGGTAACAATACAACCTGCTGCCAACTGGGAGAGTTCAGTGGGGAAATGAAGGGGATCATTCCAGGCCTTAGGCCAATAGAGTGGGTCTAGTTGCTTAGTAAAAACATAGAATCCCGTTATCAGCACTCTCAGTAGAACCCTTTGCCAGGTTTCACAGCTATGGTCCTGTGATTGATTTTGTTCCAACAGCTCTGTAGGGGAATTGTTGTCATGTTATAGTGGTTCCTCTTTAGTAGTTAATAGAGAACAAATTAAAATTATGATATTCAGTGGAGCCCAATTTCATAGTTAGCAAGAACCCTGAGAGTTTTTCAGTCATTAATTACAATCTGCTAATTTCCTTCGAAGGACAGATGTAGTCACTATAAATTGCTAATCAGTTATTCAATCTGTAAGAGATAAAGAGCCCACAAATTCTGTGATATTATGATTCATAACAGTTGCAGAGGTGACATGAGCCTTTGTTTTGTTCACAAGTATTCTTACTGGTAAAATATGTTCTTCCTTATTTATTATGGAGAAGTAAGTTCCACTGTCCTATTTCTAAGGAGGTAGTTAGGTAACACTAATAAGACTAAAAAATTGGGGTTTGTGGAAAAAATTGCATGCATATCTATAAAGGCATGGCATGCAAACTGAAATCCTGTTTTTTTCTAGAATGAAAAAGACATCCATCTGGGTTTGCCACTATTATTTATTAGAATATCTGTTTGCTTACCAATATGTACACAGCCAATTTCTTAGTTTCAGCGTATGGTGCTGGAACTGGTTATTTCTAATCTGGAATACTATAATATTGAGCCCACAATCAGAGATGATTATCTTTATATAAAAGCAGAGTATGTGGCCACCTACGTGTTTCAAAGTAAACATTTTCCTGAAAATGGCTTCTTTGCAAATGACTGAAATTTTTTTAAGAACACAAATAAATCCTTTGGGTAAGGCTCATGAATGCCTGGTTTGTAAATGAGTTTATCAGATGTTTGCCTTTCCACAACCTCTTTCCTCTGCCCAAGCCTTCATGCCCTATTCTCTTGGGGAAGGAAGAGAGACTTACAGAATGGAGAGCTTGTTGCTAAGAGTAGTGGAAGTTAAGTTATATCTGTTTCATAGTTTTACCTAAGAGGTACCCTATTTAAAGTGAAACACGGATGAGATCCACATACCTTTTAAGCTAGGAAATTTTTCCTCATAACAACTTGCAAGATCAATTTATTTCAGAGAGTAATTTTAAACATTGGAGTGCCTTACCAGACAAAAGAAAGACTCAGGATCTGTGTAGCAAAACAGTGGAAGAAATTATGTTCATTTTAGTTACCCCCAAAGTACTCAGCATATGTTAGGAAAGCATGAGGGAGGAGTCATAACTAGAAACTTTCGCATTTTACTTTAAATGGGCCACATTCATTTTTAGGGCAATGTATTTTAGGGTCATCATCAGGTTTCATCCTAGAAAAATAAGTGATAATAGACAGCAATTATTTGAATTTAAATATCAATTAATCTGCTTAAGTTTGGTTGTCTGATCCTTATTTTACGGGGGCAATGGAATTAAGATAAAAATAATCAGCTTCAAATATAGAATACAGATGTCATGTGGAAATGTACTCAAATAATTTTACCACCTCAGTTGTAAGCTCCAACTGACTACATAAAGCACTCTGAGCTTTCACTTGAAAACTGGCAAGTCATAGAGAATGGCTTTGGGAGTGTGACACGCTTAGAAGTCCCAGGAACAACCCAGTCCTGTCATGTGTGCCTGCCTTGCTTGTACTGTTGTCCACACTTGATCCTTAACTGCATTTCTAGTTACATATTTGGTTCTTAATTCCAAATGTTTATAGAAAAAAAAAAGGTAGTTAAGGAAGTCTATAGCCTTTAACAAAATCATTTTGAATGCAGTTTTTGTTATTTACCATGTGAATACTCATTTGGATATTTCCAAAATGGATTACTAATGATGTTTAAACTTTATGTTTATTAGAGGGTCATATTATATTATATTTTTGTTTTCTTTTCCTAAAATGGAACTGAAAACTGATTTTTGCTAGTAAATTTTCACCATCATTTTGTTTAGTCAATTCATTAGTTAATCAAGTAATTTGCCGCTCTCCTTATTTCTGGAAAAATCACCTGTGATTATTGATTATCTAATTTTTTTTTCTGCTTTTGTATAAATAAATTAAAAATAGTTTTAATGAAAGACTGATGGAAGGGCATAAAATAATTGTCCTCATCAGAGTAAGAAACTCTATATTTTAATGCATGTTATAATATAAACAAAACAATAGAAAAATAGATAAGTCCTTACAATGTTGTGAAAGGGATGCTAAAAAAAGAAAACAAAAGACAAATCTGTTCCAGCATGCCTAGCACCCTAGAGGACACCTCAGTCATGCTGATTGCTGAAAATCTTTGGTTTTCCTTTTGTCTTACAGAAAGAATGTGCTAATTTCATCAAGGTACTTAAGGCATATAATCAGACTCACTTGTACGCCTGTGGAACCGGGGCTTTTCATCCAATTTGCACCTACATTGAAATTGGACATCATCCTGAGGTAAAGCTGGCTTTTAAAAAATTGTGTTTGTCCATGACCCCTTTCTATTCAAAATGCTTCATTACTAATTTCTTCAGTTCATTTTGCTTCTGGTTCACTATTCAGTGGGACCTACTTCAAATTCAGATGCTGTTATTAATTTTAATCTGTGAATGCAAAAAGAATGAGAACATCACTCAACAAAAACTAGGGAGCAGGAGGAAAGAAGGAAGAAAGCATTTGTTTTCACCCTGGATTAGAGTCCAATCCGTTTTGCATGTGCAGCAGATGTCAGCAGGCTGAATGTGTGGTGTTTTCTCCTTCATTTGTATATTGCCAGCCTTCTCCTCCATTTCCATCCTCAGCTAGAAGTGTCTGCCACCCAGTTGTTTTCTTCTGCCTAGGGATTAAGAAAAGATGCCATACATTTGCACAATGATCTGATCTCAGGTTTGACTCACATTATTCACATTTGTATTCTTTCTTGGCTAAGCTTTGATTGTATATTTTTGATTATTATTTTGGAGGTATGGGAAAGAAAAAAATGTTTTTTTAAAAATCTGTCTATTCCTTGTAAAGATGTTTTAGTGAGGAAATTATGTACATTTAAGTAAAAATCAAGATAAAGAAAAAGTTGCTAATGTTGAAAGCAGTTTGGTGAATCTGGCTTATCAATAGCCTTCAATTATAAACCCTCTTGTAATTTTTGGCATGAAATCCTAAGAGGAACAAAAGTGTTCACGTAATGAGAAAATCATTGGTGACAATTGTCTTCAAAACTGGAATTCAGAAATACTCAACAAATAAAGGACTTATTCTTGAAATATTTCTGGTATCCTAAAGATAAAATAAAATTGACATGGTGTTCACTTCTTTATAACTTAAACTTTAGGTTCTCTCCCTAAATTTCATAAAGTGTCCCAAAGTGATATAAGTATGTCTTTTGACCCAAATGAATTAGAAATCAAAATAGTTTCTGCTATATCTTCTTTGTATAAGAAATCACCTTAGATATTACGCAGTTTCTAGACTAAACACCATTATTTTTTCTTCTTGATGAACCAGGGAAGATACATTCCCAAGATCTCACTAGTTGCCAGTCGCTCTTCATCCTATTTCCCCAACCATATCCTTCCTTCTTCTCTTTTTTATAAACCCATATGTATACTATTTTTCCTGACAGACTGAAGAGTTTTAAGTAAAAAGCAGCTTTAGGACAGGCAATTCTACTGATGTTGCTTGTTTTACATTGATTAAATTAGGGATAAATTTATGCACATGGTACTGGAGACTTTGTACACGTAATTTGTTTTAGCACCTGATTTAGTCACTCTCTCTTTGCTGTCTTCTCAACCAATTCCTATTGTAATACATCAGTTGTCCTAAAGCTTGGGCCCAAGGTGATTGTCTCACTTTTCTATATTCTGAAGGTAGCTCTAGAGAACCCCTTCCACATGATATTGTACTTTTTACATGAGTCATGGTATTGCACTTTTTACATGCGTCAGGAATTATGGTCTACATGATTGGCAATGGAATCAGGAATGCTGAACTTTTTTTTTTTTTTTTTTTTTTTTTTTTTTTGTGAGATGGAGTCTCGCTCTGTTGCCCGGGCTGGAGTGCAGTGGCGTGATCTTGGCTCACTGCAACCTCTGCCTCCCAGGTTCAAGTGATTCTCCTGTCTCAGCCTCCCAAGTACCAAGTAACTGGGATTACAGGTGCATGCCGTCATGCCTGGCTAATTTTTTGTATTTTAGTAGACATAGGGTTTCACCATGTTGCTCAGGCTGGTCTCGAATTTCTGAGCTCAGGCAATCCATCGACCTCGGCCTCCCCAAGTGCTAGGATTGCAGACATGAGTGACAGAGCCCAGTAGGAATGCTGAACTTTTAGCACAAATTAGCAGAAAGGACCTGGACTTTGGTGTCACATCTGGCTTCAGATCTTGCTCTACAACTTACTAGCTGTGGAGCCCTGGAAATATTACTTAACTTCTCTGAGACTCTGTCTCATACAAGCAACACAAGCTAAAAACAATCTTTTGATTCTCGGGGTCTGTATATTTTAAATGCAAGGTTAACTTATTACCTCTAACTGCCTTCTACCGCTCCTAGCACAGTATGACCCATTGACTTTTTTTTTTTTTTTTTTTTTTTTTTTTTTGTCCCTGTAGAAACTCAAGGAGTTTTAATCCCATCATTATTAAAAGCATATCTGCTAGCCTCAGACTGCAGAGCTTGCATTCAACCTCAGCTTGGTACTAGCTGCTTAATCTGGTGCAAATTATTTACCTCCTCTGTATCTAAGTTTCTAAGCTAGAAATTTTTAAGGAAAATGGTCTGTACCTCACACAGTTGTGAAAGTTAAACATTGTCTAATGGATAATAAGAGCTGAAAAAAAGTCAACTAATATTAGAAGCTGTAACTATTTTAAAATGCAAGTCTATACCCGTTTAATACAAAATATAAATCTGCATCACAGCCTAAAAACTGTGTTGCTATTTTGCTTAATAGCAGTTGTCACTTTGCCTCTTAAATGTTTCTCACTTCATCAGAGATTGTAAATTATGGCACCGGATTCTCATGGCTGCCGGGTGATTCTGCACCTTTCTTAATTTCCCCTTTTTAAATGCGAGGCTTACATGATGTTGATGGTCATTTAAATTAAAACGCCATATGCTATCCTTGCATTTTTATCATTTTCCCGAAATGTTGATTTTTGAAGTTGAGATTTTAATAGAGTTAACAGTCTATTTCCTCTTCCACTCATCAACTACTCATTGCTGCCCTATGGGTGGGCCGCTGGGGAAATGAAGAGGTACAGGTTCTGGAGCCAGGCCATTTACCAGGATTTCCTCTACCCAAATAGCCAATATATAAAGCTTCCTGTCCGAGCATTCTGAGGTGGGAGATTGAAATGCGAGTGTTTTCCTGAGACTCTGAAACTCACAGCCTTTGAGAGAGGTCCTCCTTCAGAAGCTCAGTGATTTTGATTTGCATGATAACTATAGATTGTGAAATGCTGTTCCAGACTGTTTAGGGGATCAGAAGTAAGATGATTATGCAATTACCTGGGGAATTTGAAGCAGTCTAGACAGTCAATCTATGAAATTCTGGAAAAGATATTATCAATATATCTTGTCTAGACTACATCAAATTTAATTTTCAATGCTTAAGCTGCCTTAAGAGAGAATCTGCTTTAAATTCATCTATATTATACTTAAAACACTACTTTTGGATTTAAATTGTTTTGCTGTTTGTGAAGTTGAAAAAAAGAGACAGTGTATACTTCGTACTATTGGGAGAAGACAGTAACAGAAAGATCGGGAGAGTGAGAAATAAAATAGCAATCGAAACAGAGGCCAGGATTATTGGCTTAGAGTTCATAAACTCTCATAGAGTTTGAATATATCAACTTCTTTTCTCAAGGGCAACTTTTCAGATAAAGAACCCATTTTTTCTCCTAAATTCTAGTTTAGAAGTTGTGTGTGTACTTTGCTATTACCTGCCCCACTCAAAATAATGAAAGACTGATCTCCTTTTAAAATTTTGTCTAGACATATTACAAATAATTTTATCATAAAAAAGACATTTCATTTGTTGCTTTTATTAAGACTTTTATGGATATTTAAACATTCAGTTTTTTCTTTGCAGTGTTCTTCCTTTTAAAACAACTTACCATCTTACATTCTGTTTTCAAGAATGTTGAAACTCCATTGTCAGAAAATGACATTATAGACTTAGCATTGTATATGGCAGAATGCCCCAGAAGTAAAAACATCACTTTGAAGGAAATCAGGGCTTACTTAATTATTTAATAGCTTTGGATCTTATAGGAGGAAATTAATAGCTCCTTTAAAGTAATAATACAACCATTTGCAAAATAACCTTCAGTTTCATCTTCTAGTTATGAAAATAGACCTCTTTTACTCTTCAAGCATTTTAATAGCATAAAATCATGAGTCGTTTAACAACAGAGACAGAATCTGAAAAATATGTCCTTAGGCTATTTTACTGTTGTGCAAAAATCATAGAGTGTACTTACACAAACCTAGATGGGATAGCCTACTATATACCTAGGCTATCTGGTGAAACCTATTGCTCCTAAGGCTGTAAATCCGTACAGTACGTTACTATACTGAATATTGTAGGCAATATGTAGCATAATAATAAGTATTTGTGCATCTAAACGTATGTAAACAGAGACAAGGCTTTCCAATGGCTATGAGGTCACTACGCAATAAGAATTTTTTAGATCCACTATAATCCTAGGGGCTTACCATCCTGTATGCTGTTCATCATTAACCAAAATGTTATGTGCCACCTGACTATATTTACACTCCTGAATAGCATATTGCAAAATCTACTTTTGCTGTATCATGAATACCTCCTGACCACACACAGTATGTCATTGATTGCTGTCTTAAACAGATTTTCTCTTTCCTGTGGTACATTTGGGAATTGGTAGACCTATTAATTAACTCCAGTTCTGTAAGATATGTGTCAATCAATTCTTGGGTATCTTCCAATAACACTTGACACTGCAGAAAACTGCTGGTGAGGTCACATACGTCATACACATGTGTGTGTTTATCATAAAATGCTTGCAGAGTTCATGGAAAAAATGATTTAGAATTAAAGTACAGATGAGTCTGGAGTTTAAGCTCTCAGCATCCATGCCATTGAAATGAAAAGCGTGAGTCATCCTTGACAGGCAGAATATTCCCAAATGGCTTACAGTATATGGTATTTCCCCTTCAAATGTACATCTGTTAATAAAACAAAGTATGAATTTAGAAGTACAGATTTTCGAAGACGTCTCTGGATGTTTTCTCAAATTCCAAATGGGTCTTTTCTACTTACTGGCAGGAAATCTAAAAAAAAAAAAAAAAAAAAAAAAAAAAAAAAAAAGAAAAAAGGGAAAAAGAAAGAAAAAAAGAAAAAGGCAGGCACAGATGAGAGCTGAATTGTATTAACTCCATAAATACTCTCATAATGTCATGATTGCGATTTATGATAGAACTAAAGGGACATTAAGAAATGCTATGAGGCTTAATGGCTATCTCTAAGGTCATTTCCACAATGACAACCAATATATCTATATAAGAAATAAAATGTTTTGTCTGGTTCTTCCCTTCACTAGAAAAAGGAGTGTGTTCTGATGCAAAACTTTGAATCAATCCTCTTAGTAACAGTCCCCCAGGCCAAAATGTTATTTACGTGTGAGGTAATGCTCTGTCGACTAATTTATTCATCTAATCTAACCCATTCTATTTGAGTTATTTCTTTCAATTTATTATACTATTTAGTCCAATGAAGAGCAAGTTTATTTCTATGAATTGGTACTGGAGCTGAGAAATTCAGATATCTTGGGAAAATAACGAGGAGGTGCTTTGGGGTAGGTGTATCATCTTTCTGAGATCTTACATTGGAGTCTGTATTTATTTTGTAGCACACTAGCCTCAGTGAGAAAAGTTGAGATTTACTGGCAACTCAACTGCTCAGTGTCTCCATCAGATGCAGCGTATCCCTTACTTGCACTACGGACCCGAGGCAATTGTGATTAGAGTTAAGTCCATAGTGGTTTCTAGGTTTTTCTTTCCTAATCTTTCAATACTGGAATCATGTTGGAAGATGGACTTGTAGAAGTTACTATGCTTAATAAAGGAGACCATCATTTATATTCAAAATTAAATTTTAAAATGATCTGCTCTTTGTACTTGAGGAGAAGCTTTACAGTTAACAAATTCTGAGATTACTCACCAGTGTATTTTTGCATGAACTGTTAAAGTTCTAAACTCTAAATATTATCAGTAAGACTATTTCTCAAAATTAATAGAACTAGTGCTTAAGTGAGGGAGTAAGGTGACCTAAGTCATAATTTGAAACAAGAAAAAAATTTTAAAATGCTAAAAAAAGATACCAAAATCCAAATGAACATCCTTCACACCCTTAATTAAAATGTTTCAAGTCAGCGTTTTATATTTTGACTTGATTTCCCCAAATATTTGATATATAAACACCATAGTTTTGAGATTAACATTCATTTATCCTGTACCACTTGTTTGCTCAATTGTAAAGTTTTCTGATCTACTTGACAGCCTTTTTTCCCCTAAAAACAGTGACAGATAGAAATGGAAATGTTAGTATTAAGTTCTTACCTTGAAGGATATTTAGTTTTGTGTTTTAGCACATATAGCACACCTATTGCCAGGTAAAGTATTTGGACGAATTTAAATGGTTTTTCTAAGGCCGTATTGGTGCAATAATGCCATTCCCAATCACCTGTTAAAATAATATATTATTTATAGTATTTTATTTTTTAGTATCTGTGCTGCCGAAGCGAGCACTATAGTATCTGATTTTTGAATGACTTCTTTATTCAACAGAAATCAATGCAGATAAGGGCTACATCATATACAGTTAATATTAAGCATAAACATGCTTTCCTATTCCTTGTAGACTAATACCTGGTTTGGATCAAAGCTCCTACATTTACTGGGGTGAAACAGTTACTGGAGGTATTTATCTCCTCCTTACTCTTTCTCATAGATGATTCTCACTCTTTCTTTTTTGATTGATTCTCTTACACACATTTCCCATATAACCTACTTTAAGAGGAAATTTTTATTCATCAAAGCTTCCATTTATTTGTTATAAATATTAAATTTATAAAAATATGAAGAACAACACTAAATCCCATTGCCTGTTCACCTGTTTGGTACTTTTTCATCTCCTTTTCATTCTCCAGGCATCATGATCCTTCTTTTACCTCTCGACTCTAGTTCTATGTTTTATTTTTATTTTCATTTTTTATCTCTTTGTCTCCTTGTGTAAATAATTTCATTTTAAAACCAAAGTTTAAGAGTGGAAATAGAGCTTGAGTCTGCAGATGAGAAAGAAGGAGTAAGTTTGTTATTTCCTAAAAATGTAAGAAAAGTAGCATAACAAACTTAGACTGAATTTCCTGAAATCAGAATACCTTCATCTCCTCCTGCAATGTGTTTCTAATAAATGGACATCAGTAAGTTATCTCTCAGTCTTGTTTTTAACTGTGATGATTTATTCTGATAATAATGTAAAAAATGATATAAGCACATTCTAAATTATTTAGATGGCTATCCCATAGTCATATATATATATATTTAATTTTAGTGCCCTCATTTGCTTGAAGCTTATGATTATTTAAATGCCAAAAATGCTCCTTTAATGGTATTGGGCTAATGAGAAAGAAACAAAGCCTGCCTCGATATGTAAATGCTATATTCTGCCAATTAAGGGCCAAAGTAAGGCCAGAGTGCACGGTATGAAGGAAGATTTTGCTGTAGTTGAAAAAGAGAAAAATGGCGTGAGAATTAAATCATCCCAGAGCACAGGAAAGTTTAATTGGCAGCCTCAATGACTGTAGCTTCTGGGCACTAGGACTATGTTCACACAGCAAAAATGTATTTACTTTTCAGTATACATAGCAATGTCATTGTCATGTTACATTACTGTAATTAATTTTGATCGGATTTGTTTTCCAATTTTGTTGGTATTTAATTTTAAATATAAAGAGCATATACTTAGTTACTGTTGAAAAAAAACATACAATATGTGGTAACTCTGACAGCATGCTAGAAGACACCTTACAAGTGTTTTTAAAAAGATAATGTAGGCCGGGCACAGTGACTCATGCCTATAATCCAGCACTTTGGGAGGCTGATGTGAGCGGATCATTTGAGGTCAGGGGTTCGAGACCAGCCTGGCCAACTTGGTGAAACCCCGTCTTTACTAGAGATACAAAAATTAGCCAGGTGTGATGGCAGACATTTGTAATCCCAGCTACTCTGGAAGCTGAGGCAGGAGAATTGCTTGAACCCGGGAGGCAGAGGTTGAGTGAGTCAAGATTGCGCCATTGGGCAAAAAGAGTGAGACTCTGTTTAAAAAAAAAAAAAAAAAAAAAAGATAATGCAATCTCCTTTTCTGTGTTCACACCAGAGGATACCCTGGTCCATGGGTCCCGATGGCTCTCTGCTGCTCCAGACTTAGCACATTTGGTCTGTATAGCCTTAATTCTGCTTTTTTCCTTACTGGATTAATGTCTCATCCAATTAGAACATGTAGATCATTGTCTTCCACAGCCAAAGCCAGATAGCTTGTGGTTTAAAAAAATGACTAAAACTCCTATGTCATAATAGAAACATTACCATGATTTGTAAAAAATAAGTCAAGAAACTCTCTTAAGGCAGATAAGTAGAAAAGCACACTTTAATAGTCACACTTTTATCCTAAATTAGCATCTTGAAATAAATCTTATGAGTTGATATCACTAACACGAATTCACACAATTTATTGGTGATAAGGCATAGACTAGCACTCTTGTTTAAAACTTCATTTTTGTCATTTCCATTAGAGTCTATCAAAGTTAGGGTTTTCTAGAACACCTCTGTTCAAAGGCAGTATAATGCTAGCCTCATATGTAATTTTAGCTTTTCTAGTAGCTATATTAAAAGGAATAAAAATAACCACAGGTGAAATTATTTTTAATATATTTATTTTAACTCAATATATCCAAAATATCATTTAAATGTGTAATTAATATAAAATTATTAATAACATTGACATTATTTTTGTACTGCCTTTGAAATTTAGAGTTCTTGTGGGACTTATAGCTCAAATAAATTTAGTCTCATTTCACATGTTCCATAGCTTCATTTGGCTAGTGGCTCCTGTATAAGACAGCTCAGTCCTACAAGGTAAAGCAAAGATAGAATACAGAATGACAGGTGACTATCATATCTACATGAGCTTTGTGTAAAAATCAATATCTGATAGTTGAAATCCAGTATTGTAGCTTATGATAATATTATTTAACCTGTTTTACATGTACCTGCCAAAACTGAATGAAATCTAGCAGTTAGAACTAATTGGAGTATAACACAGCAAAGCTGGCATGTTGCACAATTGAACTTCAAGATAATAGGAGGAGAAAACCACTGTGTTATAGCTGCACAGTGTTTTTAACATAATGGTAAATTTTCAAATCATTTTATGGTGAAAGATTCAAATATTGCATAATGTCAATTGACATTCACCAGTATACAAATATTTGGAAAGAGTCCTTATTTCCAAGAGAAGAGAAAATAAATAACTATTCCTCTGGAATAGTGAAAAGGAGGATAATGATGTCATAGCTTTGTTTGTATCCAAAGTTATGGAACTCCTCTTGTTATCCACGACATTTCATGAAAGCTTTTGTGCTTTTGGTTTGGAAAGGACCTCACCTTATGGATCTAACAGTTTTGCTGTAAAAGCATACACATGCAATTATAACAAGCCAGAAGATATATCATAATCTAAGTTGCTGAGATGTGTTTGTACTGATATAAATGCAATTGCAATGTAAAGAGAAAAAAAAAGACATCATAGGGTACCATGGGGAAGCAGTCTGATCAGTCTGCTGTATCTTTGTGTTTAATCTCTGCATTGCACCATGATTCTCCTACAGGATGAGAGCTGGGGAAGGAGAAATAGTAGGGACTTGGATGAGAATCAGCATGAGGTAATGAGACTAACACTGAGGTCAAAAAGAAAAGCATCATGAGCAAACCTTCTGCAATTAAGGTTTTATTACATATATTTAGAGAGTACTAGAAAATAATGGAGACTTAACATTCATCTCTATGTTTCTTCAGGTTTGAGGCTACAATACTGATCAACTGCTATTAACAATGCCCAGATGACCTTGGAAGCAATTTGTGTTCATGTGAATGATTCAGTAGTGATAAAATGGCTTTAATAAAAACCTAGGAATATTTTTTCTTAATTTTCTAATATTAATGGTAAAGAATAACAAACACAAATATCTTCCCTCAAAAGGCTCACATAGAAACAAATATCTAACTTCAGTGTTGTTAAAGACATCTGCAATAACACAAATCATATTCCCAACAACTAATAGTGATTGAACGATGAATATATATCCTGTACTTTAAAAGTATTACTTTACTTAATTATCACAAAATCTGATGAGGTAGCTACTCTCAGTATCTTCATTTTATTAATGAGAAAAGTAAGGTTTTTCACGATCGTTTTGTAGTAGACCCGAGGCAAGCATGCTGTTGAGTAGTTTATATCTGAATCCAGAACCTGCGCCTTTAAAAGGAAATTCCAGCACCAAACTGTAGGAGAAGAAAAGTAGAATGATTAGTTCTGGTTTAGAGGACTATGTCTGAGTGTTTCTCCTGGATTTATACTTCAGAAATACTGAGTGCACACCTCGTTTGGACAAAGTGATGAGTGTAATGAAGGAACACTTGATGAGGTAAACAAAGTCCATCTTATTCGAACTGGATTTTGGAAATGGATAAGGTATTGATAGATTTGGAAGACAGGCTATGGGAACAGCAAATGGAAGGAGAAAAACATAAATGATTGTAGTCCAACAGGGAAATGGCAAATAGCCCAGTGTGCATAGAGTTTACTGCTTTTCAAAAAAAGGAGACGAGAAAGTTAGGATCAAGTTCAGTTTAGGGAAGCTAGTCAAGAACCATGCAAGTTTTCAGCAAGACACAACCACTATTGCCATGATTCACTTTCAAACATATTTCTGGCGTAATAGACATATACATAACATCCTCTTTTGAGGCTATAGCAAAAGTTCAGTAGTGACATGATAAGACCCTATTCTGATATTGACTGAAAGATGCTGTGTAAAGTTACAATTCTCAAATGAAAACATCAAGATATCTGAGTAATAACCAGATCTCATAAGCCATTAGATGAAATATAACTGAGGTGATGACACTGTTTAAACTCCTCATTAAAAAAGAGTTTACAATTCTTTTGTGAATTAGTCAAACTTATTTTATAGCATATTGTGGTTCATGCACATTTAATTTTAACTCCTGAACCTGCAAATAAGCAGCATTAAGCTTCATTTACGTTGTGCATAAAACATTAAGCTACTATAGGCAAAGTTATGTGAATTTTGCATTGATAGCATATCACGAAGGAGAGTTTCTCCGTACTTGTGAATAAGGAAAATGCTATTTTGGGGAATGTATATGTGAAAGTGATTCAAATGCACTTTTCTTTAAAAAGAAAATTCAAAACACAAAAATCAACCAAACAGAAAGAAACAAGATTTCATATATAGCACTTAGAAACAGTAAATTTTAACATCAAGAATCACTAAGCCATGCTTTATTTATACTTCTTTACTATATTATAGCTTATAATAGTTATGTGAATTTTTAATGAAAATGCAATTCCTAATTAATCTCTGGTTATTCTATCCAATTTATCTTCTGCTATAACTATTGTCCATGATTGTTGTTATTACTTTTATTACTATTAGAGGCTATTATTGTAGGCACGGTTGATAGTTTTATCAAAATTATATAATTTGATTTTAATAATTCTGTGAAAGAAGCATTATCTCTGTCTCTCAGTTGAGGAAACTAAGGCTCAGGGAGGTTCAACATGTTACATAACATCACACAGCTAGTAAATCATCTGTCCTCATACCCGTCATAACAAATGGCCTCTCTAATGGCATCAATATTATACCCCTTTGAGATTATGCTATATGATGTGCTTATTAGTACTTAGTTCTAAACACTCTCAAAACTTTGAATTTCAAATCAAATCCATCACAATTTGCATTATCAAGTAGCATTATTAAATTACAAGTAGCATTATTAATGCTACTTCTTGAAAGTAGCATTAAATTCTTCATGCTGAAATAGAGATAGCGTATGTCGCCTTGGTAAAATTCCTTGGCAGTGGCAAATTCACAGTCCTTTAAAAGATTATGGTAATAACATAAACTGGAGTAGTGTTTTAATAAAACTAGTGCTAGGATACCCCACAAAACAGTTATTTTGTTACTACTAATTATCTCCGTAGAAATTCTAGGGACTGAGCAAAGATAAACGAAACCCACCTATCCTTACTTCTACTGGGACAAGAAGAATAGTAACATGTATTACAATCAGAGAAAAATGTAATTATGTTTTTTATCAAAAGTAAAAAGTTAGGATTTGTAGCATTAATACAAATATGTTTGAAATAGAGTACTTAAAATAAAAATAAAAATAAATGTTTTCCAACTCTCATTCAAAGTTTAGCAACGAAGCATGTCCTTTTACTTTTTCCTAATATTTTGATCGTGTTATATTTCAAATACACAGAAACGTCTGAATGCCAGTATATTGTCAACGGATTATAGATACTCAAAGAATCAGCAAATACTTAATTTTATATGTCATAAATTATTATTAAATATCAGAAAATGGTCATACTCTTTTTTCTATTATTTCTCATGTAAATGGGCCTTTTCAAGCTATCCTTAGCTGTAATAATATTGAAATATTACCTTTTATTTTCCCCAAAGGCTGTGTTTTATTCTAAATTTGTACTTATGAATCTTTGGAAATTCCAGCAGGAACAAATGTATCTGGAGAAATATATGTTTATGTGGTTCATCCTTTAATCATTGCGTGAAAAAATCAAATGCCATAGATATTCAACTTTCATTGAATGCAATTATTTTTATCCGTGCATATTTTGCTATTATTCTTTAGTGATTTAAAATCTATTTCTGTAAAAATGATAGAATATTTGGTAATACTACACAAATACAGCTTTAAGATTTATACATGCATAGGTGAAAAATAATATTATTTCAAATTATCAGAAATCAAACCACATCCATTGACTACTTTCCATTTTTATTTTATCTTTATTTTTCAGTCTGCCATTTTAATTCCATTGTGTATCTTTGGTCCCTGAAAGCAATCCCAGGAATTGCTGAGTGGTTAAAAAGCGAGTCTAATGGGATCTAAAATCAATTCGCAAGTCTGCCACTGATTCATTCTGTGCCTTTTGCTGCCACTGAAATGACATTAAACCAGTCTCTTAAACCAGCATTTTTATACCTCTGTATTTTTGTTGTGATTAAAAAATACTTATCTATATTCACTATGCATGTACACTAAAGAACATAGATTACTGATTGATAAATATTAGACTACCTTCTGTTTCAATCAGTTACCTCACTTGAGATTAGCACAAAGCTTTGTACAGAGGCTTAAAAGTCTGTATTTTTCTTGTGTTGCAAATGCGGTTTTGTATATGTGCCAGGGTTCAAGATCCTTTTAAGTGCTTTTCTTCTGGCAAATTTGTCTTCTTCTGATTTATCTTTGGTTGGCATTTAATAACGGTCTTACCTCATATTTAAATTGCTTCACCTGGAACACACGGATGCTTGGTGTCCCACATTTACTTGTCCTTTGCTGGCCTCAATCTTGGGGACAACTGTAACCTTTGCCTTTAAGAATCCTTATTCTTGTCATGCTAGATAGCATTTCTAGGTACTACCTTGACACCAGATCAAACTTTTCTAACTGCAATATGGAAACATTTTAAAATTCACGTTAAAATCTCACAGTATCCTAGACATATGTAAAAATATTTTATTTTCTAGAAATGTATAATAATTTATCTAACAGAAGAATGGGAAAAATTAATGTGAGTGGTAAACAAAATATTTCAATTTTTATCATATGAAAATCCAGAAAAATAGAAGCGACTTGTGTACCTGCTTTTTAGGGTGCATCAGAGGCAATCAATAATTTCCTGTATGTGAATTAAAATCAACTTCAAGTAAAATGAACAGACAAAATGAAATGATGTGCTTGACACATAACTGACAAAAAGTTTATCCTATTTACTTTTCTACCTTGTATTTAGAAAAGTCTAAAAGATTTAATAATATCCTAAGACACAAATGAAAGTTATTTTCAACTAATGCTTCTAAGAAAATAATTTTCATCTGGAATATTTTAGTGCAAAAATTAATTTGTAAATTTTTATATACCCATAACTACTTATGCTTAATGCAATACTGACCACAAAGCTCAACAATATATGGTATTTTACTTTGAGAAAAACAGATGTCCAGAGAAAAGCTGTGGCCAAAATTTCCATAAAATTCTTGCTAAAAAATATGTTTATAAAATACTATAGCTTTCAGTAACTGTACAGCTTCTCTAGTTCCTATCCTTCACTTTATAATATAAAAAATTTAAACTCGAATTAGTTAAAAAGTATCTTTAAATCCCTCGGCTATTTAGTAGTAAGAGCTGAACTTAAGTTCAATTCTCTTGACAGCTAATTCAGAGTCTTTTCCATTATGTTACATTACCTTCACTCTCACTGCCAAATGTTTAAAAGGAAATGAAAGCCACGATTTTCCATGTACCTCAAGATGTTTATAAGGTTTTGTATTCAAAAATCAAAATAAATTGAATGTTCATTAGTAACATTCAATAATTATTGTTAAAATACAATTGTCTTTTACCTCTTCATGCATAAATGGTCTGATTATAAGCTATATTATGTAATTTCAGGGAAAATGTTTATGATTTCTTTTATAAAAATAGTATTACTTAGTGAAAATGAATCAACTGCCAAATCAAAGTAGACAAAATGTGAATATTGTTTCGATACTTTAGGAACTTTTATTTTCATTAAAATAGCTGGATATAAGATGATTTCTATCAGTTGAAGCAGTCAACACATATCAAATATTATCAAATAAAATAATTAAAAACATTAGAGAAGCAACCTGAACACAGGAATCATGCAAAATTTCGCACACGCACCTCTGCATTCAGTGGACAAGAATGACTAAATGCTTTGATCTCCCCTGAATAACATGAAAGAAGAAAAGAAAAAAAAAAGCAACATCTGTTAGAATAAAGGTTTAGTGAACAGAATGGAGACTACTTGACATAAGACATAGGGCACACACAAAAAAAAGATAAAATGCATAAGCCAAGTTATTTATAGCCTCAGACCTTACTAGTCAAAAGAGATAAAGTCTGACTTAGAAAAAAATATTGAAATAAATGCAGTTAGATTTATGTTTAAAATAGGTAAAAATCCGGAAGTGAGTTTCTTCAAATGTTTTCAATGGGAATATATATATACATAGCATTATATATATAATTATATATATAATGTATAATATATAAATATAATTATATAATATACTATATAATATATTATATAATTATAATTACATGATATACTATATATAATTATATAATATACATTATATATAATATATACATATAATTATATATAATGCAATATATAGAGAGATCCACAGCATATTTATTTATATACATTATAAATAAATTACATATATACACTATATATTGTGTGTGTGTTTTTACTCATGGTGTGTGACAATATCTTAGACAAAACTATGAAGGTGTTATATAAACAATATAAATAATATTAGACTGCTTGGATATATATTTGTAATGTAGGCTTCAATCAGTTTTCCACTTAAGGAAAAAATGTCTGCTGTGGGAAAGGTGATTCCTTTGAAGTGGATCAGTTCTATATACAAATGTATTTACCTGGGCATTGTCCATCTCTCAACTACAGCAAATACTCAAAGCAAAAATATTTCAATGGGCAATTAATAAATTTGATGTACTTTCAGGTTTGTGAGCTTTTGTGTTGCAAAGTGTGTTTTAGTTGTTAATGGTGTTTTTTTTTTTTTTTAATTTTAGAATCGGTGTCATATTATGGTGTTAGAAACATAGATTCCACTATCACGTAACATAGTATTTTCTAAGATTTTGAATGCCATAGCTGCAGTTCCCAATCTTATATCTAGCAGATGATATGTACATATGTGACATTCTTTCATAAGAACACCCATCGTTATATGCATATGAATGCTCTAGAATACAAGTAGATAAAATAATGCCAGCAGAGCTTTAACTTCGAATTGGACTTAATTTCTGTAAAATAATAAGATAAAAAGAAAGCTATTGAAAATATATGTAATTTAAGTTCAGGAAATCAGAGCCTGTTTAAGATCAGAGAAACTGTAACATGGGCAAAAAAAAAAAAAAAAAAAAAAAAAAAAAAAAAAAGGCAAAAACTTAAGATCTTATATGTAGGGAGAAAGTAATTTAAAAATATAGAAAGAAGGACGTTTGCCTCAAAGATGGTGCCTGTATGTAATGAACTAAGTGGACTTTTCTCGTGGGCAGCAGACCAGAAGTGTAAGCATTACCAAGGCATATGGTTCCTCTTCATGAAATAACAATCTTAATTGACATTCCACTCTCTCCACCTCTCCCCTCTCTGGCCTGACTTCCACTATCCAGTCTGACTTCCACATCAAAGCCAGGACAAACTTCAAATAAGGCAAACAGTAGCCTGGTAGCCTCTGTTTACAGACGTTCCTTTGCCTACCTTTTGTCCTAGCAATTGGAGAAATTGGCCTTTGGTTCTTGGTGCTTCCTACCTCTGCATCCTTTTTTTTTTTTCTTTTCTCTTAAAGTTCTAGGCTGCACGTGCAGGTTTGTTACATTGTAAACGTGTGCCATGGTGGTTTGCGGCACCTATCAACCCATCACCTAAGTGTTAAGCCCCTCATGCATTCACTATTTTTCCTGATGCTCTCCTTCCAACTCCCCAAAAGCACCAATGTGTGTCGTTCCCCTCCCTGTGACCAAGTATTCTCATTGTTCATCTCCCACTTATAAATGAGGATATGTGGTGTCTGGTTTTCTGTTCCTGTGTTAGTTTGCTGAGGATTATGACTTCCAGCTCCATTCATGTCCCTGTAAAGGACATGATCTTATTCCTTTTTATGGTTGCATAGTATTTTATGATGTATATATATACTACATTGTATGTCTTGTTCTTTCCATTCCTTTTCATTCCTCATCTCTCTTCTCCTAGGACATTGCATTTATTGTTTTTGTTGCGTCGATAAATCTTCTCTTGGATATTTGCTTTAATAAATCCATCTCATCCTTCTGATCTCAATTCACGCATTACTTCTTCAGAACAAGTTCCACTGACTTGTATTGTAGTCTACCATTATATATGCTTTCATGGCAACACAGCAAAAAGTCAGATGCATAAATAAATACACATATTGTGGTAAGTGTTGTAATAGAAATTAAAGAGTTTGTCTGAAGTAGGATATATATCTGCATGTAGGATTCACATCACATAAACTCTCTAAACTATTGAAGACCATTTCTTCATCTCCCAAATGTTAGTTATTTTTGTGTTTATATTGTGCAAAAAGTTACAGGGTGCAAATTAGAATTAGAGCATGAAATAAATGTCCCCAGCCAGTTTGAATTCTTAGGTAAATAACACCAAAATTTTCTCAAAAATAAAATATAGTATCTCCATATTTCAATATGAGTCATTTCCTATATCTGAACTGTATCAAATATATGTCAGGAATAATCAATACTGATGTCAGGAATAATCTATACTGATTAACAAATATTATCCTGTAATTTTAACACATTTGATTTTTTTTTTTGGTTGGTATTTTATAATTGTCTTTTCCCTTGTATACATATGACCTAACAGAAAATAAATTTAAATGAATTCTTCACAATAACATTTACATAGAAGTGCAAGTAAAAGTTATTTTCTGTTAAAGTCCTTATGTAGCAAGTCAGCAAAGAAATAGTTGGAGGTTATGCACATCCACAATTAAAGGAGGGAAGAAGAAGGTATGGAGGGAAGGAGGAAGTAAGAAATATACCTCAAGATCTATTTTGGTAAAACCAATCTGGCTAATTCTGGAATTTGTTAGATAATAATATCTGTTAACTTTTATTTCATGTCCTTTACTTAAAATAGAATAGAAATGCTTTGTCTGTAAACTTCAATATTCCGAATTAGGTATGACACAAAAATTTTGTGGGGATCTTCTCACTCATTTGTTACATTGAAAAAAAAGTAGCATGTTTATGTTAAAGTTTACATTTTATTCCGGGAAACTGACACACAGGAAGCAATAAATATGAAAAGTGATGTGATGTTCAGCGGCAGCTTTCTTTCCTGCACTGGAGGGAAGTGGGAGTTTTAAAGTGAGAGTGCAAAGGAGACAAGTAGAAACAAAGGCATTCGTATGTACCTGCGGACATTCAAAAGATAATCACTGAAAGTGGCGCTACAAGAAAACTATGCTCCACTGTTTGAGTTTCAAATTAAAGCTCTCTGAGGATAATAGTAAATTTTATTTGGATAAAAAAATTGCCTTTTATCTTCCTCCATCAAGATTTCAATTGGCAGGAGATGACACAACCTGCTTAACAATCGGGTATTTCGAAAGTTGAGAAGGTTGAGAGGGAGCATTAAAAAATGCCTTTTAAAAAATCTATGTGAACAGCACGTATACATTTGGCACATGTATAACATTAATTTACTAATACTCTAGAGTATTCTGATACTCTAATACTAATAGAGTATTCTTGTGGTACTCTGCCTAGAATTCAGAATTTACCATAGTGTGTAGACTTACATAAAAATACAACCGGCATATCTATTAGGAAAAAGTATAACATTTTAATATTATGGAATTTCATTTTTTCATAACTTACTGATTTAGATTTTAAATAAAGCATCTCAGAATTATATGCTTTGCAGGTTAGAGAAAGAACATTATCATCAAAATGACTATTTAAACTCTTCACTAACGGTTATTAATACATCATTAAGTTTCTGGATATTCATCTTGAGAAAAGTATGAAGACATTCTCTAAAAATTAGAGCCAAATTAAAGCAGTTTTCTCTAATCCTGACTGAATTTTTAGAAACCACTTTGGATTATCCACAGTGTTAGACTGAAGTTTAATTATACTGTTTTACCTCAAAGGGATACTGTGATCAAATGTAGATAACCTAGTAAAGCACTCGGCTGAATAGCTTCTGATTGTGACAGTAAATATTTATCATTCTAATTCTCCACCCACATTCTTAACCCAGCACACCCTGATAAGGTATGTGTTATTTTAGTTTGGAGTTTACTCTTTATGTTAGATGTGAAATATAAAATATTTTGTGTAAAAGAATATTCTTTATATTAACCTACACAATTTCCTTCCTTCCTTCCTTCCTTCCTTCCTTCCTTCCTTCCTTCCTTCCTTCCTTCCTTCCTTCCTTCCTTCCTTCCTTCCTCTTTCTCTCTTTCTGTCTTTCTTTCTTTCTTCTTCTTTCTTTCTTTCACTGTGAGTTGGAGTCTCACTGTGTTCCCCAGGCTAGAGTGCAATGGCATGATCTCACGATCTCAGCTCACTGCAAACTCTGCCTCCCAGGTTCAAGTGATTCTCTTGCCTCAGACTCCTGAGTAGCTGGGATTACAAGCATGAGCCACCACGCCCGGCTAATTTTTGTATTTTTAGCAGAGATGGCATTCCACCATTTCACCATGTTGGCCAGACTGGTCTCAAACTCATGGCCTCAAGAGATCTGCCTGCCTCGGCCTCTCAAAGTGCTAGGATTACAGGTGTGAGCCACCACGCCCAGCCAACCTACACAATTTTCTACAGTGTAGTATCTGGAATATTTTGCACACTTGATAATATTTATTAATTTCAATAAATGAATATAGATACCCGTGTCAACATAATTATAACTTTAAAATTATCAATATTAAATAATATTCTTGTTTTTTAAAGAAAAAAATTGCTTAGTTAAAAGCATACATTTGGTCCCCCTTTTAGTTATTTTCATTTCTTCAACACATAAGCTTTAATGCACATTTGCATTGTTTATTCAACTTGTGTCCTGTGTTTCCTTTTCTTTACATTTAGGTTGAGTCTTTCCTCCTTGCAGAGAAAACATGCTATTCCCATGTAGTAGGCTATTCTTGCACAGTTTTAGACAAATCGTCTGCAAACATTGTATTGCCTGTCCATTATTTTAAGATCAATACATAAAGAAGTTTTAGAAATAGAAAGGAGGGAGTGTATCTAACGATGTAGCAGTCATTAGTCCTCTCATTGACAAATTCTCATCTTTTTATTAAATACACATGATGATCTTTCCTATGTAATATTAAAACTCACTTACCTAGTACCCAAACCCACATAGTTTTACTTATAAAGTTCTTACCAACTTCTTTCCAAATCAAACTTTAAATCTGAGGACTGCATAAAATTACTCCTCCACTGCAACCAAAAAAATGAAAACCATCTTGTATAATATTTTGTATTATTTTGTTACTCAGAGAATATATGGGATTAAACTTCAAAATCTTTCAAATTTTCATGAGCATAATTTTTCAAATTTATTTTCTATAACAAAATAGATCTAACTTCAAATCATCCATCATATAATAATGGCATTTTCAAATATATTTTTCTGAGAATGAATTTTGTAAATGTCCTACTTTAGTCTCTATATAGTTATTAAATGTATCAAGTTTACAAATCAATATTGCATCTTCAGCACAGTTCATAACCTTTAAAATTTAGTCTGATAGCACCAAAGGCTTTCTTTTCCGTTAATAAATCTAGGTATATAAAGTGATACACAAATGTCTATAAGTTGTTTATCTGTATCCATATATTTACCAAATGTATATATAGATAAAAATCCTTATAGAATTATATAATTATAAACAAGCAATCAATTTATAAAAGAAGTCCTATAACGATTTACTATCCAAATACTAATAATTGCTTTGAAGGAAAGACTATATATTTTGGGGGGGATGGAGTCTTGCTCTGTCGCCAGGCTGGAGTGCCATGGCACGATCTCACCTCACTGTAAGCTCTGTCTCCCGGGTTCAAGCGATTCCCCTGCCTCAGCCTCCCAAGTAGCTGGGATTACAGGCAAGCACAACCACGCCAGGCTAATTTTTTTGTATTTTAGTAGAGATGGGGTTTCACCGTGTTGGCCAAATGGTCTCGATCTCTTGACGTTGTGATCCGCCCGCCTCGGCCTCCCAGAGTGCTGGGATTACAGGCGTGAGCCACTGCGCCCGTCCTAGGAATGGCTATATTTTTTATCAGATGTTTAGACAATTTGCAGTTACAACATAAGTTTATGTAATTTAGATATGTATGATTTCAGTCAAATAACTGAAGGCTATAGACTGTTATATGGTTGACACTAAATCCATAATTACATTAAAATCGGTAATTTTAATACTCCTTATTTTTATCTGTGAAATAACGTTTACCATACGGAGTAATTTTATGCAGTCTCCAGATTTAAAGTTTGATTTGGAAAGAAGTTGGTAAGAACTTTATAAGTAAAACTATGTGGGTTTGGGTACTAGGTAAGTGAGTTTTAATATTACATAGGAAAGATCATCATGTGTATTTAATAAAAAGATGAGAATTTGTCAATGAGAGGACTAATGACTCCTACATCGTTAGATACACTCCCTCCTTTCTATTTCTAAAACTTCTTTATGTATTGATCTTAAAATAATGGACAGGCAATACAATAACTGAAGGCTACAGACTGTTATATGGTTGACTCCAAACCCATAATTACATTAAAATCAATCGTTATAACACTCCTTATTTTTATCTATGAAATAACATTTACCATACGGTATTTATTCATACGTTAATAATCGACAAATTTTGAGGATTGTTACCTATGTAGTTGAAAATTCTTACTTTTGTTGACATATTTGCATTTGCATAGGACTTTATTCATTTAATAAATGGCAAAATTAGTACCAGTTATACTAGTTGCATTATATGTGCGTGTACAACAGCATATCTTCTCCTGCAAACAGACTACTAAACAGAACGTTATGACTAAACTAAGTGAGATTTTGAGATTTCTATTCTTCTTTAAAGGGAAGTATTTTGCACTACTCCGCTGACAACATGCTGCAAAGTAGTGCTCAAGATGAGTGTTTACATATACGTTTTCACCAAATGGCATTCTTCTTCCTAACAGCTCTAAATTGACGCATTATTGTGTCTTAGGAGAATTATTACTTCAATGCCTTTTCTCTATTTACTCTTACTGTAAGCTCTAAAAAGTTAAGAAAATAACTTTGCTTTTCTGAACAAATAAAACCCCCTCCCCCACTGTTTAAAATCCTGAAAAAAAAGTATTAACATGAAAGAAAATTCTGAGCAACAAGGGAGCCTTCTCACACACAAAGGAATACTTTCATGTATTAATCATGCAAGTAACTTAAACAGCAACTATATCAAGTTACACCCTATGCATTTTTAAATTCTCCAACTACATTTTATATTCTTGTAGTTTTAATGTTGGGGAGAAAGGTGGAAAAATAAATAGAATCATGCATTTCATATTGTTTTCTGAATATGTCAAATTTTATTGTCAAATGTTAATTAATGATTTTATCATATTTAAATTGATGTCAAAAATGTATTCCCACTCAACCAGCATATAGACACATACATAATACCATTTTTACAGTATTATGATAATGATAAATAAAATTGAAATTAACACAGGAATCTTCCCCTTAAGTAACTTTTAGAATTCACTTAGAGACATAAAGCTAGTATAGTTGTCAAGCATACTTTTTTTTTGGAAATGGAGTCTTGCTTTGTAGCCCAGGCTGGAGTGCAATGGTGCGATCTCGGCTCACTGCAGCCTCTGCCTCCTGGGTTCAAGCGATTCTCCTGACTCAGCCTCCCAAGTAGCTGGGACTATAGGCACCCGCCACCACGCCTGGCTAATTTGTGTATTTTTAGTGGAGTCGGGGTCTCACCGTGTTAGCCAGGATAGTCTCGATCTCCTGATCTTGTGATCTGCCCACCTCCGCCTCCCAAAGTGCTTTTACGGGCATGAGCCTCCGTTCCCGGCAAGCATACTTTCAATAAACACTTTTTTGTTTTAATTTTGTGATGACAACATGTGGATTTATAATGAAAAGATAAATTTAACATGTTTCTCGCCCTCAGAACTACATATTTGAGGGAAAAATAAAAGTAACATAGAGCAATGACTGATATACTACAGTTACTTACAAAGTGTTATAAGATCCCTAAAACAGGGATATTTAATTATGCCTAGGAATATTTGAGCTAGTTCCAAAAAGGGTCAAAACAAGAATAGGATCATTTCAGCAAATGAGAAGAACACTGCAAGGCAAAGTGGAATCAGAGTAAAAAAAAAAAGCAAAAACATAGAGGAAGGCCAACAATAGTAAAAGAATAAAATGCTGTGCAATACGTTTTCAGAGAACAGAAGTTCATGGGAATGAAGTGTTTAGAAAAGGATTCAAGAAGGTAGTAACAGCAATGCCAATATAACAATAATCAATTACTGCACATTGAGTTACACCTAAACACATTTTGGCATAGCTTCTGTTTACTCCCCCACATCTCTACTTAGATGTCCTCTAGGGAAGCCATCTCTATTTCATTTCTAGTCCCCAACCAAGTTACATCACCATCATATATTTTCATATGATACTGTCCTTGTAGGAATATTCATTACAATTACATGAATATTGTGAAAGTATATGTTTAATGCTGATCTTCCCTACAATACTGTAAGCACCAGAGGACTAATACTGGATCTGTCTTATCCAGCTGTAGAACCCTAGCCCCTGGCATGAAATAGGATCACAATAAATACTGTAGAAATGAATGACTCCATGTCTACACACTATGCCAATTTCATGTAATTCCTATAACATTCTAAATAGGCAGATGGGATTTTTCCATTTTATAGATGAGAAAAATGAGAATTAAATGTGAAATAACACAAAATCACACATCTAAGGAATCACAGAGCCATGATTTGAACTCAGATCCTTATGAGTACTAACCTCTTAATACAGTAACTATGATAAACTACTGATAATGGCCTGGAAATATTTGGATAAATGGATGGAACAACGTAAATGTTTTCATTAAGAATAATACAACAAAAAAGACATAAAAGTGATAGCAAATGTACCATCTTTGTTGCATAATAAAGAGAATGTTCTTTACAAACCATTTTGAATATTACAAAATAGTAGAAAGACAAATTTGATGATTCGGATTAAGTCAAATTATGAAGAATCTTGAAAGAAAATCATGTATATGAAAAGAGAGCTGCTGAGAATTACTGAGTAGCTACTTAACATGATGAAAGCATGCATTATAAAGTTTATTGGGGTATGTGATGAAGTAACTGGATAAAGAAGGATAGAGCACCAAAGAAGTCCATCAGGAAGCTGGGCAAAAATCTAATTAATGTAAGCACAGCCAATACTTGAAAGGTGAGTGTGAAAAAAAAAATATATAAAATATATATATACACACATATATATATAATATATATATACACACACACATATGTATATATATGAGCTCCTTTGCAAAGGATAAAAAGATATGATAAAGAACACATGAACCTGATAAGCCAAAAGCCTGTTCTAAGTTTTTAATGTGGGTAATCAATAATAATGATTTATTGCTAAGATTTAGAGCATCATTAGGAGAACTAGCCTGACAATAGGATCCTGGTGTTTGAGGTAAGAAAGTACATGCTTGGCTTTCACTCTGTTGAGGTTAAGATTGGGAAGGGGCATCCAAGCAAGCCATGACTTAGGCCAGTATTGAGCTAAAAGGAAAAAGAAGGAGGAGAGGTATCAATAACTTTTAAGTTCTGAATAATAATTCAATATTATTGATATTATTAGAGAGAGGCAATGGAAGAAAGCCATTAGTGTATGGCTTTCTTAATTAATAATAAATAAATAAATAATAAATAATACTTAATTAAAATATCTTTAAAGTATCTGAATTAAAGATACCTTAATTAAGCTGGGGGAGGAGTGATTAAGAAACAGAAGGAAGTATTAAATGAAATGGACAATAAAAATAGAGATGGGACAGAACAAATACAGAGTAGAGTCAAACAGAAAACCATAACTTAAAATAGGCACTCAGGGCCAGGCGCGGTGGCTCACGACTGTAATTTCAGCACTTTGGGAGGCCAAGGTGGGTGGATCACATGAGGTCAGGAGTTTGAGACCAGCCTGACCAACATAGTGAAACCCTGTCTCTACTAAAAATAAAAAAAAAAATTAACCAAACGTGGTGGCAGGTTCCTGTAGTCCCAGCTGTTCGGAAGTGTCAGGCAGGAGAATTGCTTGAACCTAAAAAAGGTGGAGGTTGCGGTGAACCGAGATTGCGCCACTGCACTCCAGCCTGGGCGACAGAGCGGGACTCTGTCAAAATAAATAAATAAAAATAAATAAATAAATAAATAAATAGGCACTCAGAATTGTAATATTCAATGAAGCAACAATAAAAGACTTGTGAAAACTCCAGGGGAGTTGGAACAAGAAAGTCATTAGTGCTTTCTTATACGACCTTTTAGTAGAAGAGTGGAATGAAATTCAGAATAAAGTGTTAATGTACAAGGGGTAATTGAGGGAAAACAGCAAGTATAAAATGACTTATGTTATGAAATTCGATGGTGAAAAGAGTCAAATTCAAGAGAGTTTGGTCAGCAGGCAAAACAAGTTGTGTGACCACTAAATTTATCTTTATAGGTATGCAATCTGTTTCCCAATTAATTCTTTGAAAAAATCAGGACTTACCTCTGTTTCTCAGCTCTATCATTTGTTAACCCATAGCCAGCAGATTAACCAGACCCCTAGTTATCATTTTGAACCTATGAAGAAAGAAGTTAAGACAACTTGTGGCACAGTAAGATTAGAAATAATAGTTCCTTGTTCCCAGAATATTTCTTCAGTATACCAACCACATCTTTTGTGCTATGAATTTGTAAAAATCATATATTTCATGTGGCAACAACTCGAACAGTTATGCTTATCTTGGCCATGCATATAATTATTATAAATTCAGGCATAGTTAATTATGAGTTGTGCCCTCTGGAGCATAAGCGATCTTTATTTTTGTGAGAATTGTGAGGATTATAAATATAATATGAAATATTAAAAATAATAATAGCTAAGAGTGTATATGTTATCACATAGGAATAAACAGCCTTATAGGAGATTAAGGTCATGATTACACAACTACAGAGCAGCAGATTCTAGACTCAAAGTCAGGTATGCTAAATCTAGAGACTGTTGTAGGAACCAGCACAGGACCCAGCATCTTTCCATGTTCTCAGCTTGTGCTGCTGTAGTTTAATGCTTATACGAGGGAGAGTGCTGACAAAGGTTGACAGCAGTAGTAGTGATTGTAGTAGCCACATCAGCAGCAGACTTTCTGCCTTTGACACACATTCTCTGGTTCTGTGACTTTATCACACAGAACACTCATAGAGCATTTACAATAGCAACAGTAGTAGAAGAGCAGGAAAAATGGCGTTATTCTGGCCCCTTCCCTGATTCTGTGTGGCTACATATCTTTAGAAGCTGAAACTCTTACAGTGTGTCCAACAATGGCAACAAGAAAATTGTGGGAACCAAACAGTTTGGGTTGACAATATATTTAAGGTTTAGTTGTACATCCCTCTTCCAAAAAAGAGGGTATGTCAGAGCTTCTGACTAACAACAAAACTTTACTTTCTGACAACCCATGCATATGCGTCTTTTCCATTTTGCTTTATTTATTTATTTATTTATTTATTTTTTGAGACGGAGTCTTGCTTTGTGGCCCAGACTGGAGTGCAGTGGCCGGATCTCAGCTCACTGCAAGCTCCGCCTCCCGGGTTCCCGCCATTCTCCTGCCTCAGCCTCCCGAGTAGCTGGGACTACAGGCGCCCGCCACCTCGCCCGGCTAGTTGTTTTTTTTTTTTTTTTTTTTTGTATTTTTTAGTAGAGACGGGGTTTCACCGTGTTAGCCAGGATGGTCTCGATCTCCTGACCTCGTGATCCACCCGTCTCGGCCTCCCAAAGCGCTGGGATTACAGGCTTGAGCCACCGCGCCCGGCCGCTTCATTTATTTTTAAGAGGAAAAGGAAGATGCAAAAGTTTAGAGGAGAATGCTGGCTTCATTTACCTTAAAAGGTTAAGAAAGATACCAAAAAAGTAGGATAAAATAAAGGGTGTTGTAGAGAAAATTAATATTATGATATAAATAGTTCAACAAATTGATTCCATGTTTCTAATCATTTTTTCCCTGTTAAATGTTAACAGACATTTTTTATTTGCAAAAAAAATAAACATTTTAAAATTCACAGTTGTGCTATAGTTTATAGCTTTAGTGCATGATTCAAGATATTCTTCAGTTCAGTTCCTATCATTATTTCTCTTGTCCTGGTCTTGCTACAGTTTTTTTACTTCCATATGTGTTCACTCATTGCTCTCATCCAGCCCACCAGTTTACTTTTTTTTTTCTCCCAGAATGGTGTCTACGATTTTATGGTCAGTTTCAAATCCCTGTGTAATATGATATCCTCCTACATCTATGTTCTCATTTCCTATGACACCCCCACTCATCCTCCCTTTGCTCCTCCTAAACTTCAATGCAGTCCATTGATGCAGTTAGCCACAAAAAAAAAAAAAAAAAAAAAAAAAAGATCTCATTCCAAATGAGGCATCCACCCTCGCTAATACTGACACATGTTTATGTTTGACCCTTATTCTTAACATTCCTTGAGAAATCCACGTTGGTAGGTCTTACATTACATAGACATCCTCTTTATTTGAAAAATATCCCTTTCTAAATGTATCTATAAAGAAAAAGATAATAATTCACTTACCATTGTGATTAGATCCCTATCTTATTTTGTTTAAGGTCAGAGACTTTGACTTAAGCAACAGGACATTTTAGGCAAACAGGTATTGTTGTGGCTCTGTAGTAATCAACTGTAAAGCTAAGTTTTCCATTTTTCCCTACACATACTGTCTTGGAATTAGCAATATTTCAGTGTCTTCAAATAAACAAGAGCTAGCTTTCCAATACATGCCAAATCAGGGAACATACATTTAAATGATGGGAAATTAAGGTCAAATTCCAGGAATGCTGATTTTTTAAAACCACAAAATAAGAAGCTCTATAAAAAAGTGTTTTGTGTTTTCTTTTTCTTTTTTTTTTTTTTTTTGAGACGGAGTCTTGCTCTGCCGCCCAAGCTGGAGTGCTGTGGCCGGCTCTCAGCTCACTGCAAGCCCCGCCTCCCGGGTTCACGCCATTCTCCTGTCTCAGCCTCCCGAGTAGCTGGGACTACAGGCGCCCGCCACGTCGCCCGGCTAGTTTTTTTGTATTTTTTAGTAGAGACGGGGGTTTCAGCGTATTAGCCAGGATGGTCTCGATCTCCTGACCTCGTGATCCACCCGTCTCGGCCTCCCAAAGTGCTGGGATTACAGGCTTGAGCCACCGCGCCCGGCCCGTTTTGTGTTTTCTAAAATAACTTTTTTATTTCATACAGAACAGCCACAGTTATTTTGCTAACCATTTAATGTACTAAATTCATTTTCCCCCCAAATAATTTCAATTTCAAATTACCACTAGGCATTCTAAACACAATAGAATAGGAATTATTTTATGATTTATGTTATGGAACATTGGAGTGACAGATTACATTGTAAATGATTTTACCTATTTTTTTTTTACATTTATTCTCAATTTACAGTCTCTGTCGAACAAACTGACTGGTATCCTTTCTATTTTCAAAAGTTTCTGAATGAAAATTTGTAATACCGCATGAATAGTATTACAACTCACTAGTTAGACATATTTTTCCTACTGTGTCATTTCTATTACCCCTGCTAATTTCATAATTGTTTTCAAATAAAATATAAATATGATTTTTTCTTATAACTATTTGACCATTCAAAATAATTTCAAAGACTAAGTAAAAACAATAGCCAGGTAGTCATTGTCTGGCTTTTATAATCAGTTTTTTGAAAGCATTATTAGGAAAATAAGTAAATAAATACTTCTTAGTGACTTGAAAGGAATAGAGAGCTGTAGAAAAATTATACAGGGTTCTTCCAGATTAAACTCAAAAATCAAAAGGCATTAAACATATATGACCAGCTGAAATTGCGTTGAAATGATTGGTGCTTTTAGACCTACCCTTTGGCCACTGCTTGTATGATCAGCGATGCTCAGCCAAGCAGAAATTTGGACTTGAAACAGGTCAGCAAAAAGAAATGTAATATAATTAGTAGCGACACTGGAGATTTAGCTGTTATTGTGAATGGAATAATGCCTTTTATATCATTAGCTATGAACTTATAATAAATATGACAGTAACCCACAGAGGTTACCATGAAAACAGCCAAATTATTTAGTGGAAAAGGTTTGAAAACTTTGAATCTTGACATTGAACAGTCACTTAATTTCTCTGAACTTTAGTGTTTTTGTATATTTGGATGGATAATATAAAATGTTAAGATAAAAAAGTCTTTATTACTTAAAAGTCATGGTTATTACTTACCTGAGTCAGTCATTATTTTGTTATTATTTGAATTGGTATACAATTATATAGCAAATTTTAAGATAAATCTGGTGATGGTTAACAGAGGCTAGGAAGAATAGTCGGGAGGTAGAAATTAAGAGGGAATGGTTAATGGGAACAAAAATACAATTAAATAGAAGGAATAAGATTTAGTGATTGATAGCACACTAGGAGGACTTTAGTTAACAATAATTTATTGTATATTTCAAAACAACTGATAGGGTAGAATTGGAATGTTCCTAACACAAAAAAATGATGAATGCCTAAGGTGATAGATATCCCAATTACCCTGATTTATCATTACACATTGTGTACTAGCGTCAAAACATCACATTTACCCCATAATATGTACAACTATTATGTATCCATAATAAGTAAAAATAAAAAAATAAAAAATATGGCTTCAAATTAGTATTCAATATAATAATGCTATATAATAAAGTACAAATATGTGTGTGTGTATATATATATGTACAAATAAAGCATCTCATATCAGATGCCCATCATTTAATGCCCTTTAATATAAATTTAAAGATAGGAAATCTTATCATACATTGGTTTATTTACAAAAAAATTTTAATTCATCGGTTTTCAATCAAGTTTGGGCCTGGTTTACATTTTGACAGTCAAAGTTTTTAATAGGTTGTTATGTATTACTGTGAAGATAAATGTCCAAACGACTCAAATTATTACATAAAATTTACAGAATGAAACTTCTATTTTTATTATAATTATTTTAATACAGGTATGAATATCACTATCAATTGGCATCATACATTATTTAAGTGATCCTGTAAAAAGGAGACAAGATTTGAATGTGTGCATTTTTAGATGTAGATGATGGCTCTGAGATGATGACATCTGCAATTTTAATTTTGCCAAAGCCAAAATCTAGTTTTTCTACTGACTTTTTTTGAGTTTGAATAACAGCAGTAATTTATAGAAATTATTTGAACTCGAAATCTAATAGCATCTTTGACTTTGCTTGTAGATATTTCATATTCAACATGCTCCTAGGTTTTTCTTAATCAATCCTTAAAACGGACCTTGGGACTAAATTGTTTCAAGTTTAATAAAATATAACCTTTTCTTTTCTTTTCTTTTCTTTTTTTTTTTTTTTTTTTTTTTTTTTTTTTTGAGACGGAATCTCACTCGGTCGCCCAGGCTGGAGTGCAGTGGCCGGATCTCAGCTCACTGCAAGCTCCGCCTCCCGGGTTCACGCCATTCTCCTGCCTCAGCCTCCCGAGTAGCTGGGACTACAGGCGCCCGCCATCTCGCCCGGCTAGTTTTTTTTTTTTTTTTTTTTTTTTGTATTTTTTTAGTACAGACGGGGTTTCACCGGGTTAGCCAGGATGGTCTCGATCTCCTGACTTAGTGATCCGCCCGTCTCGGCCTCCCAAAGTGCTGGGATTACAGGCTTGAGCCACCGCGCCCGGCCCCTTTTCTTTTCAAAGTAAGGAATAGTGTCTTTATACATGATCATAAATAAAGATGACTTAAAATATATTTATTTTCCAAGTAGTTTTTGTTTTATTTAGTAATAAAGAATTTTTGGAGTTACCATTATAATATTAGAAGTTACTTTAATTTCTCAGGAGTTACGACTTCACAATGTACCCAATGTCTTTTTTGTTATCTTTTGCACTCCTTTCTTATGATCTGTTAATAGCAAATTAAGTTCCTTCCACTTTCCACTTCCCACTTCCTTCTGCTCATTCTTGCCATGTAGCTCGGTAGCTAGAACATAGCTCAGATAAATAGTTTACAATTGGAAATGAATGAAACACATATAATATGTTATCTTTCAACATCATATAGCTCTTGCTTCTGTGTACGCAAGGACATGTCAATACAATGGATCACTAGGATGATACAATTTAGAAAAGAATGACATTAAAGCAAAACCATGAGTCAGACAGATAAGGCACTCAAAAGGTAAAATTCATTTTTAAGTCCTTTTCTTCTACCACTTTGGGGCAAACCACCCTTAGCCTTGTTTCCAGCAATGTTATAAAAAATAAAAACAAAAATAAGGAGGAGAGCATAAATTAAAATTAAAACAGGGAAACTTTTAGTTAATCTGATAATTAAATGTTTCTTTATTCTTAACTTCAAAAATAGACATTGTAGTTTTGTGTGTATCTAGATGTTTAAATATTTGTAAATAAAAGAGCATAGGTAAGAGATTATAAATATAACATGTAACATTAAGTCATATGCATATTTATATGTTACTTAAAATATGTGAGATAAAACATATGTTTTATTTGTACATTTGTACAAATGCATATATGGATGTAATAAGTAGTACAAAGTAATGTTTTAATATCTGCATATTTCCATTCAGTTTATTTATTTGCTTGCATAGTTTTTAGGGGCTATCTGACTATAATTGTTTGTATTACACATCAACATTGGTAACACACAAGCTTGGGAAATTTTTACCAGTTTTTTAAATTCGGTAGTGCCTAGACAGCTTGGAAACATAAATTTGCCCCAATTTTTCTGCCTATCATGCCCCCATCAGTCTACTCTTCAGGTTGGATCATTCTTCTAAACATAGATCTATATCTAGATCTAGCTACAAAGATAGTTAACATATATTATATATATATATATGCAATGATCTCATATACAGATATGAATCATGTGCATTCTTTCTTCAACTTATTTAAACCTTGCATTGTTTTAATTTGAACAAATGTAGCACAAATTATATAGGAATCTATGTCATAACTTATAGTAATTAATTATTTTCACTATTTTTATATTTTTATATGTTAATATTGTCCCCACATGTACACTTTAAAAGTTCTTAATCACAGAGATTAAAGTATTTTTAAATAATTATAAGTTGCAATTAGTAAGTTGAGTAAGATATTAATCAAACTTTCAAATACTCAAAATAATTTATAATAAAGATTTAATATGTTTTCTCCAAATGAAAATATAATTTGGAGTGATAAATGTCCAAAAAATATGAATGCTAATTTTAAGCCTACAGTATAATTTTTAACATCAAACACTGCAGTTAAAAAAACAAATTAAATGCCTGATTCATTCTAGATAATGTAATCATAATTGTTTATTTGATGCAAAGATGTCTTGCTCTCTAGACAAAAATTTTTACCAGTGAGATAAATTATTTATAAATAATTCAAGTATTAATTATAGTGGATTATAAATAATGACCTAAAAGTCAGTTCAACAGGTAATACAGAGTACCCTCTATGGTGATTAATCTGATAGCAAAAGAAGTCACTTAATACCTAGATAACTAGGAATCCCCCTGCCTGTATTTTGAAATCATTAAATATATATCCCTACAGTTCAACCCTTAATGTAGACATAAATATTTGAAACAGAGTTTTCTTTTTCTAAATAAAACAGAGACATAGTGTTAAATAGCAGTATGTGTATGTGTATATATATAACATATATACATATATATTACATAAGTACATATATATAATAATAAAGCAATGAGTGAAAAGCTATGGAGATTTATGATACTATGACAATTAAACTAGAGTTTCAAAGCACTTTGAAGTTCCTATTAACTTCCTTGTCCAACCATAATTAATTGCTAAACTATATAGTACCTCTACCATGAGATAGGAGAGCGGGACCACAACCCTCAGAAAACTTTGCTATTTGGCCGGGCGCGGTGGCTCAAGCCTGTAATCCCAGCACTTTGGGAGGCCGAGACGGGCGGATCACGAGGTCAGGAGTTCGAGACCATCCTGGCTAACACGGTGAAACCCCGTCTCTACTAAAAACACAAAAAGCTAGCCGGGCGAGGTGGCTGGCGCTTGTAGTCCCAGCAACTCGGGAGGCTGAGGCAGGAGAATGGCGTGAACCCGGGAGGCGGAGCTTGCAGTGAGCTGAGATCTGGCCACTGCACTCCAGTCCGGGTGACAGAGCGAGACTCCGTCTCAAAAAAAAAAAAATAAATAAAAAAATAAAAAAATAAAAAAAAAAACTTTGCTATTTGAAATAAAGCTAGAGAATGGCAAGTATTTAGAAGATAAATGCAGTGTAGTTTTGGAGATCAGATGAGTTACAGTGCTTTAGAAGGGTTGCCAACTCAAATGTCTACAGTGCTCAGTCAAGTGATATAAAAATATAGAAACATATTAATAGATTTTTTTAAAATGCAAAATAATAAGGAGTAATTGAAACATTAAATTCGCCCTTGAAAAGCCCTTAGATTTCATGAAAAGGCCTTCAAATTCAAGATTTCACAACTCTGTGTCAAGTAAATAAAGCATGTCTCTGGGCTAGATTCACTCCATACACTGTCAGTTAAAGAAACTGCATAATGGGATACAGGGATCCTACTTATTGTAATATATGTCTCGTATGGTCCTTGTAAAAAATATTTAAAATAGAGAAAAAATTTACAAATAGAATAAATTCCTAAATCCCATATGTTAAAGACTTAATATTTTAATGCATTTTCTTCAAAGTGTTTCTCCACACACCTTAAATAGTTGTCACAGCATTCCATATTGCTTCTGCAATGAAATAGTAGAGTTATTAAACGTCTATTTTTAATACCTATCTCATAATCAGTTACATAGATAGGCAATACTTTGCCATTCCCCTCAACTGGCATTAAAATTTTTCAATATTTTAAATACTGAGTTCACCATGATGAACTTCTTGCTTTGATTTTTTTCTTTTTTCTTTTCATAAAGATATATTTACAGTAAAATAATCAAGTTAAATTGTATGGACATTTTTAACGATCCTCCAAATTCCCAAATTATTCTCTAAAATGTGCATTATCGCTAAAAATTGACAGAATTGTCTCTTTCCCAGAATAACTTTGTCAAAATAACAATTATTTTTGAAGTCTTCGCTAATTTGCTAAAAGAAAATCATATAGTTACATCACACCATTATGACAGCGCTTGAATGACAAGGCTTTGCTGAAACAAAGTTTGGTATAAATAAAATGTTAATACTTTTGGCCTCGTCACTTCCCAGATGGCATCCCTGAAAAAAACCTTGAAATGTAAAGAAACCATATGACTAGATTCCAATTCTTTTTACAGGACATATGCTCTTTTCTGTTGACATATTTACATTTAGGTTGATAAAATTTCCCAGTGATGTCTAATCATGGATTTGACAAACACGTTTATAAAAAGAAGTGGTAAAAAAGTAATAGCTTTATTTTCACAATTTAGTACTAAAAACATTGATGCTTTAAGAAATTATAATATCACAAATAAAAATAACTGTGTTTTGAGTGTAGAAGACTTAAAATGCACATATGAAGAGATCAAGTCAATTGTTCTATTACTTTACTTTTTGTAGACCATTGATTTGCTTTCTGACTCAGCTTACTTTACCAGGTCTCACTGGGGCAAAATGTTGTAGAGTAAATTGTTCATGTTCTGGACTTTCTCATTCTAGCCAAGATAGAATTTTCCCTTTCATTGTTATATATCTTGGGAGTTAACAGGCATTCATAGCTGAATAATTATACCATGGCAGGCATATGATATCTGCATAAACTCAAATTAAGCTCCTATTAAAAACATAATCTACATGAAGTTTGAACATACATGCTTTCTGTTTTCCTTGGATTCTACCATTAATTTTAATGATGACAAAAAGCAGATGAATTATGACCCCAATGTTTTTTGGGGGAACCCAGATAAATTCAGGTCCCTTAAATTTAAGAGGGCAAATCCTATTTAATCCAACTCTAAGGGTTCTGTGCATGTACACATTGTTATTAGAATGGGAATGGGTAACATGATACTAACTTTTCACAAACTTGTAAACAAAGTGACTTTATATATTTTTGCAAATAAAGTAGAAAATATGTTAATTCATTCTATTTACTTTTACTATATTAACAGTATAACGTGGAGACCATATTAAATACAACACTATCTGTTCACGGTCAATTCAGTTCAGATGAGTTCAAGGTCTAATACATGCTTGAACTAAAGGAACTACAAAAGCATATTAAGAGACAGTATATATGGTATAACAACTCTTTGTGTCTGAAGTGTATCAGTAAACTAGCATAGTCGAGTAAATCAAGTACAAAAATATATCAGGTTTTTATGATCTCTCCACTAACTACTGTTCTGGAAATAGGTTATGTGGTTTTGCTACAAACCAGCTGTGTGAAATTAATAGTTACTTTACTTTGTCTCTGTCTCTGCTACTTTAGCTACAAAAGTGGAACAATCACACCATGTATTTCAAGGGGCATTATAAGGATAAAAGAGTAAATATCTACAAAGCACTTAAAAGATTGTTCTTGGCCAATCGCTGCCTAACAGTTATTAGCAATAATTATCCTAGAAAATGAATTATTCACATGCTATCTATCATAACAAAGATATACCATAAGTGTACCATAAGTGTATCTGTGGTAATAAATTATAATTAACTAAATTTCTATAGGTTTTACATATGCTTCCTTATGTTAATACATATTTTTATTTCATTTAATCTTGGAATCGGTAGAGGGTTTCCATTTCCTAGATAAGAATATTGACACTTCAAAGATATTTTTAAAACTTGTTTTAGAATATACAATCAATAATTTTACAATGAGGCAGAGAATCTAGATTTCATAATCGATAAACCATAATATTTTTACTACATGCACCTTAAAGGTTAAGTAATGGGGAAATTCTTAGTCACAGAAAAGCCACATAATGCCTGGTGACCAATATCAAAGGTAAGATTTCTGCTACAATAGAGAAGTGCTTGAATGGACACAATAGAAGTTGAAGTCAATGGCCAGGCACAGTGGCTCCTTCCTGTAATCCCAGCACTTTGAGAGGCCAAGGTGGGCAGATCACTTGAGGTCAGGAGTTAGAGACCGGCCTGGACAACACGGTGAAACACTATCTCTACTGAAACTACAAAATTAGCTGGGCAGTGACACATGCCTGTAATCACAGCTACTTGGGAGGCTGAGGCAGGAGAATCACTTGAACCCAAGAGGCAAAATTTGCAATGAGGCAAGATCGCGCCACTGCACTCCAGCCTGGGTGACACAGCCAGACTCCGTCGCAACAAAAAACAAACAAACAAAAAAGGCCCAGCACTGTGACTCTTGCCTGTAATCCCAGCACTTTGGGAGGCCGAAGTGGGTGGATCACCTGAGGTCAGGAGTTGGAGACCAGCCTGGCCAACATGGTGAAACCCCGTCTCTAGTAAAAACACAAAAAATTATCCTGGCATGGTGGCAGGTGCCTGTAATTCCAGCTACTCGGGAGGCTGAGGCAGAAGAATCACTTGAACCCGGGAGGTGGAGGTTGCAGTGAACCAAGATCATGCCATTGCACTCCAGCCTGGGCAACAACTACGTCTCAAAAAAAAAAAAAAAAAAAAAAAAAAATGTTGAAGTCAATGAGGGCGGAGACAAAGCATTCCTACTTAGATTCAGTCTGTAGATCAACTTTCTGGGAATATGGTCTAGCTCGATAATAAATATGATCTTTCCTTCTATTTTAGATTCTTGTAGAGATTCTCTAGGAACAGAGGTTTTAATCAGTAAAGAAATTCTAGCCTGGATACAACTAAAGATCAATCATACAGATTATACATGAATATTAAACTGGATTATATTTATATAGATGGAATAATTTTACTGTTTAATAGGTAAAATGTATTTTTGTCAAAACAATTATTAAGCAATTATAGTTGCTTTGTAGTTGTGGTTGCTGAGATTTTTTTCCTAAAGTGTGGAGTTTTTGAAAAAATAGTGGTTGTTATTTGAGTAAGCAAAATAACTATAATTAATGATTAAAACATTTTAGTTAGCAACTACATTTTAGATTTAAAACTAAATATTATAATTATTATACATCTAAAGCTACTCAAAACTATTAATTAATATAAAAAGTTAATATACTCAGACCCAAATTTCCTTATAGGTACACATCTTCCTTAAACTTTTATCTTTCACTGAAGTTCTTCTTTCAATTTATAAAAGTAACTTATTTGCAGCAATTTATTGTTTGCTTTATTGAAGGGAAAGGTAAAATTCTAATGGAATATGGCTGTAAATCATAGCTAAATCTAAAGTAGGGTTAATACATTATAAACAAGGCAGAAAATTATACTTTCTTTTGTTCGTGTGAGTTTATATTTTAAATTCCTCAGCACTTGGTGACAGAGATCAGGGTTACATTTCTTTGCATCTTCCCACAATGTATATTGTTAAATAACTACTTCTGACAGACTAATTTTATGAAGCTTATAATTGGTGATTGCTTTCATATCCTTTTGAAGATTCAAGGACTCTTAATAGCTTGCAATTTTGAAATAACTATGGAAAGTAAGGAAATTTCATACAGGTCAGGAAACCAAGTTTAAGCAATTTGATTAGCAGAAGAATGAGGGCTGAGGTTCAATAATTGAATTTATAAAAATAAGTGAATTCCATATAATAGCATGTAGACAGTGCAAAGGAAAAGATATTTTAAAAATCTGGATAATCTCTGTATTTATTTACAAGGATGGAGACAAGGAATGAAAGCAGACGTAAGTGTAGATGTTCAGAGTGATATGACCTTAAAATTACACTGTGTTAGAAACGGAAAGACCTTTGCATAATTAATTTAGAACTTCTTACCATGACTACATAAAGTCCATAACTTTTTAAGATTGCTGATAAAACATATGTATGATTTGCTTCGTTTTTTTAGCTTTTTTTTGATAGCTTTTTTTAAGCCATAGCTTTGTTGGAATATCAAAGAGGATTCTGATGCTACAGATGTTGAGAAACATGAGTTAAAGAAGCTAAGTGACTTGACCAAGTTACAGCATGCAACACTTAAAATTCCTATAAACGGTCATAATGTACAAAAAGACCTAATTCTTCCCTTCCCAAGCTATGGCAAATCGTTCTTTGCCTGCTACCAGGCTTGTGTGTCTCTAAATCGTCCCTGTCAGATTCATCATCATATTGCACCTCTTTGATGCTATTGTTCTGCAACTAAAATTATCACTGTGTCACTGGCACCTTCTGAATACAGACTAAATTGCTTATTTTGGCATAGAAAACTCTCCAAAGTTTGGCCCCCACATTTATTTTCCAGCTTCATCTTTTTAATATATGTATATATTCCTCATTGTCCAAACTCAACTTTATGTTATTCTTCAAGTATGAATTATATTTATTTTCTTTGGAAATTTTGCTGGTGCTATTTTCTCTAGATAGAATAATCTGTCTCCCTGCTTTCCTCTGCCCTCTCTCTGTGGATTCAACAGGCCTCCTACACTCATATCCAGTCCACACAGACACACACACACACACCCACACATACATCTTTCTAAAAAATACATTCTTCAAGAACTCAATCAGATAAAGGTACTATTTATATACTAAAACAGAACATTCACTCTACTCATATTGAACTCTTACGATTTCCAGTTTCTACTATTTTAGTGTGTTATGAATACTCAAAAATAAAATAGTTTTAGTGTATTATAAATATACTAAAATAAAATTGTTTCTACTATTTTAGTGTGTTATTTTGTGTAAATAATATTATGTTTGTGAATCCTGCATTTTTTATAGTGGTTAAAACCATGTTTTTGGAAAAAGATGTTATCAAGTTCTTATTCCCTCCATTATTAGCCTTGTGATTTGTTATTATATGCAAAATGTCTCAGTTTTCTCGTCTGCAAAGCAGGTATTATAATAGTAGGGTTGTCATGAAGATTAAGTGAAATAATATATACATGAAGTTTTAAGGCAATGTTAACACTTAAATGAAAATAGCTAAGAAATAATTTATAAACTCTGTAATAATGTATGTAATGTATTATTGTTACATAATTTTTGTTGTACTCTGTGGTGTACTCCTTGAGATTCACAACCACATCTTCCACCTCCGTATTCCAAATACCTATATAAACCTTACACAGAAACAACTCGATATGTATCTACTGAATCATCAATATTTATATTAGTGCTTCAAAGACTTACATAAATTAATAAAGCCTCAAAAACAAATACAATGGTGAAAATATCAGAAATCAATTACATATTTCCATAAACAGAAAATTACATTTCACAAACCCAAGCAGTTTCTCCAGTTTGCTCCTCCGCTTGCCTACATCCCAGAGCTGCAAGAGGTAATTTCCACTGAGCAAAAGCAGTCAGGAAAAAAACTACTGGAATGATGGGATACACAGGAGAGACATTACATTAATCAGAAATAAGTTTATGTTCCACAAATAAATAATTTGCTAATTTTACCTATCAGTGAGGTTGACCCTTTTGAGAGGGGTAACATTTATTGATTAGCTTAATATAAAAATCAGGTGAAGAATTACAAGGCCCAATGAAAATTAAAGAGGAGCAAGATTAGCATAAAGATAAAGGGACTTTAAGATATAGGTTTTACTTTTTAATCTTTTGTAACAAGAGTAGACTAATATTTGAAGTCTGTAAGCATCAATAATATATTAATAATAACACATGTACCACCAAGATGATAAAGAATATCATATTTCCCAAAACTCACTTTAAAACTTAGTAATATTTGAATTTTGTAGGCTAACATCTCCCACACAATTGTGTTCACATCTGTGTCAGATCCTTAAATTATTAACTCCTGAAGGCGAAATTATTAGCTCCTGGGATGTGTCTTTGCTACTCTTTGTATGTAGTTTTTCCATAGTCTCTTCCATCCAGTTACTAATGTTTTCATTCATTCATTGATTCTTTTATGAGCTTTAACTCAGTGCAAAGTTCTATATTTACATTTGAAAGAAATGCAGTTAGATTTGTCCCTCACCTTTAAAAAAAATCTAATTAAAAAAAAAGGAATACATGCATCATCGAATATCAAGTTTGAAGTTTAAAGAAAATAACAGAAGAAAGATGTGAATAGATTGCTATGCAAGTTCCAGAGATAATACATTTTTCTCTGCTGGGGAAAATAAATGGATATTTAATGTACTGTGCATCATGGCCTAATCTTTACATAATAGGTAAAATTTGTACCTGCTTAGATTAGGGAAAAGTGACTCTAAGTACATGAAGAATGACACATAGGAAAAATAGAGTGAGGATTTGTTCATCTGTACTACCATTAAATACCACTTAGCATAACTCCTGGCCTAAAAAAACAACCCAAAAACTAAACTGATGTTTTCAGTGTGATCCCTCCTTGTAGATCTCATGGACTTTTTCTACTACGATTGTGATCTGATGTCAAAATTTCTCTTCCTGGAGGTCCTCTGACTACGGACTCTCTATTGTGTGCTGTTAAGGGCATAAGATTCAGGATTTGGACACGTGTTGTTCAATGGAAATGTTCTGTATTTGCCTTTATCCATTATAGAAGCCACTAGCTGCATGTGACTATTGACATCTTGAAATGTGACTCATGAAGCTGGAGAATGGAATTTTTCCTTTTGATTAAAGTTAAATAACCACAAGCAACGTGTGACTGTAGTATTGCACAGTGTATATCTAAAGTTGCCTTTTAAGGAAAAGTAAATTATGGATAAATTTAATCTGCAGAAGGATCTCTTTTGGTCAAAGTGCAATATGTCACAATATTTCCTCTGAGATCTTATTACACTCTTTATTTGCTGAAGCCAGTAGTTTCACCCTATATAGCTATTGCCTGTATACTATTGTTAATTCAAGTATGTGCAAAGGAAGGCTAACCAATTATATCAGCAGGAATCTCTGAAGACTTCCAGGAAGTGACTTTTGAATTTAATCTCAAAGGAAAAGAAGGTCACCCTCAGGTTGGGGGCTGAGGATGAGTAAGAGCAGAATGAAGGGGTCTCAGGCAGAGATGAGAAAAAGATGGCATGACCAGGGGAATATTCAATAATTTAGTATAACTGGCATACAAAGTATCTTTTGTGAGAAACAGAAAGGCAGAAAATGCAATTTGAAAAAAAAAAAAGATAATATACATTCTTTCAATACTGTCCAACTATTAGTTTTCACATAATGTTATGCAATTTCCCAACTGAAATATTTATCCTATCACATATATAAAGGTTTCCTTTCTTTTCCTTCCTTTCTTTTTCTTTTACAAACATCATTTACGTTTTAATCATTAAATAAAACAGCTAAAATTACAACTTTGTTACCTAAATTTATGACTTGGACAAGATTGAGATTTAGGAAATTTATTGCCATGGAGTCACCAATGGTTTATAATTTATAAGACTTTGGATTAGACATTAGCACAGTTATTATTTCCTCTAATGCCTTACCTCACCACAGTCTAATAACATTCAGGAAATCCAAAAGACAAAGGGGAGAGAGTGGTCTTGAAAGCTAAAAACAGTCGTTGAAAACTGATGCAATCATGTAATAAAATATAGCACAAAAACTTATATGATATGCTCATAGCATCTGCTAAAGCAATTAGAATTCGTGTAGCTAAAGTTTTATTCATGTATTTCTACAGTGAAAACTCTTTCAACCCAAGTAAGACATATAAGCTATACAGTTTAATTGTATACATTGGTCTTAGGATTTTCAGTCTTATTACTTGCATATGTGATCTATTTTACACTCTTCCAAAACAGAAATCCACTGGGTAGCAATCAGATTTTGAAAGTCTTTCCAAGTAAAGCCAGATAGTGGTCTCTGTGATATTTTTCATATGATAACAAAGGGTGTTAATATGCAATTATATTAACACTGTTTGTTCCTGATAATTCAATACCTTCACACATCTAAATTAAGGTCTTGCTCATTAGATAACAGAAACAGCAATATTAGTGTCTCTTTATATCAATGACATTAAATTTGTCAGATATATTAAAGAGGACACTGTTTTAATTGATGATTTTCACATGCATTCTATGTAATAATGTTGTAAATTTTAGAGATTCTCAACAAAATATTTTAATGAATTGGCAGTTATATTCCTTTTGAAAGAATGTCACATATTAGAAAAATAATGTACTTTTTCTAATTTAAATTATTTTTTTCATGAAATGTTTTCAATTAGCTTCTCATCTACCTATAAGAAAGAATAATTTTCAATGCATTGTGAAAGGTCAAAATATTTATGTATATTTCAAACATGCCTTATAATTAAGACTGATAAAAATATAGACTGGCATTTCCACTGTGACATAAGATATTTCAATCATAGTAGAACAGAATAAGTTTACTGTAATGACTATAACCAATGGTTAAGGAAAATTAATAAATCTGTTTCAAGGACATACTAAATATTTTGTAGACATTATTACAAGAAGTCTGCACTTCAACTATGGGATTTTCTTATCTGCTTATTACAGGAGTCTGAGTTTCAGAAGGGTGTAGGAACTTGCCTGAGGCACAGAGCTAATAAAAGGCATAGCCAGAGATAACACCCAGTTCTGCCCGATTTCAACATCCTTAAAGTCCATTATTACATGTAATGGGCATGAATTTTACACTACAAACATGTGTAAGAAATGTCATTTTATCTCCCTATCCAAAAATCAAATTATATTTATTTCAGATCCTCATCTCACTAGACTGGAAAGGAAATTCAATTTATTTTGATTCCCTATGGAATCATATGAGAATATAGAAGATTTACAGGGTAGATTCCCAGAAATTTGGGTAGGAGTTACATTAAAAGGAAACATATTATGTATCAGTAAAAGAGGTGACTAACTTAGTATTTATTTATGGGGTCGAACAAAAAGGAGGAAAGGAAAGGGATGCCAGCTTTGAACACATTACCTGACACCATGACGAAGGATAGTTTTTCATCTTCTCTTGAACCATAACTGACATGCTTAACCTCTCTTCCTATGAGGTCTAATCCTTTACCTTGTAAATCAAATACTGCATGAAATTGGAAGTACTTCTCATCTACCTTGGCATTGTCTGATTAACTTGGACATATGATCCCAGACATAAAGTATCTTATGCTTTGAGGAGATAGCACCTCTGTCTGTATCAGTAGTGTAAAATATCTTATCAAGTACAAGAAAAGATAATATTTATAGCAATAATTTCTATCACATTACCACTTCGTTGTGCTGCTTCTTTTAATCTCTAATATATAGTCACATATACAAACTTTAATATTTTGTATGAACTGTGACAATAGGGTATAGGTCTTTTATTATGTTTCCTTTTTACTATTTCCTAATTTTTAATCAAAACACACATATATCTGGGTATTTCTTTAATGATTCTTCTAAGTTTTTGAATAGAATATGTTGTTTCATATAATTTTAATATTTAAATGCCTATGATAAATTTGTATTTGTGAAAAAGTTTGGAATGTAGTGATTTATATAAATGTCTTAATGTAATATTTCTTTCATATTATGTTAGGAAAGTAGAAAATAACGGCAACAACCTGTGTTAATTTCCATATTATTTTGTTATACTGGTAATAGTAACATTATTAATAGAATAGAAATGAAAAGCATTTTTAAAATTTTGCTGCTTTTAAAATGGTTCAAATAAATTATACAACCCTCCCAATTAACTTGTGAGGTTAAATATCCTTATCTGTGCTGACATTTTAGGACTAGAGGCTCAGAGATATGAAACAGTGACCAGAAAACCAGAGATAAGTCTGGTGCCTGGCTCATTGCGTTTTCCACTGTAACTTAGCACAATTCTGTGAAAGCCCATAAATTATTTCACAGTATAGATTTTAGAACTAAGCTAAAGAAATGTCATTGGTATGGGACAGCTAATTGCCAAATACAGAATAAATGCAAAGAAAGAAGAATAGAATTGGTAATTCTCATTCACAGTAATAAAAACAGAACACTTGGAATTTCTTCCTTTTTTAACTTTCGTCCTTAATTCAAATGAGTTTTAAGAGTAATAATTTGAAACCCTGCCATTAGTTCCATCAGAAATATTAAATGTTAAATAAAACGATCCTTACTGATCATAAAATGGACATCATTTACTATCCCAAGATGGTAGAAAATACTTTTATGTGAATAGTAGAGAAATTGCCAAAAAATAAAAAGCTATTTTATTTCAGTCTGTGGACAACTTAATGTGCTACTGGAAAAAGCATACATATTCTTATCTAATTAATTCCCAGGGCACTTGGTTCTTAAAAGAATGCTCAGAAATGTCCCCAGATTTACTCCACTGTCACAAATAGATTACAGTAGGTAGACACATTCTGACAACAGGGTCTCAAGCATGAATTAGTTATCTCCTTATCAAGATTTTTGATGTCACGCTTCCCTGCACATATTCTACCTTGAGACATGTGTATATTTTTTATATGTAGTCAAAAGTTTATTCCTGTTTCTGAGTACTTAGGGACCCAACAGAGTAGGCTTTCCCGTGGTAATAATGTGCTTGTTATTCCAATGACAGCACCTCCAGGCACACTGCTCTCCTAACCTGGGATATTTCCCTCTTAGAGAAGTGAATGAGGCATTTCAGGCACTTCACCTGCTACTGATGTAACTTAAAAATACACAAGAAGCATGTAGCCACCAAAGATGTACAAAGGACATAGTGGGGAAAATAAATTTGATGGCTATTTAGCATGTCTTCTGGAAAGTACATACAGACAAGATTGTGTAATTTATTCTAGACAACTAGTGTAGTGAATTGCTATTTTTCTCTTCTACAAAGGAAGGAAATGAGTCATTTTATTTAAGTTTAACATTCTTTCCTCAAAAGCCATTATGATAGATCTTAACATACCTGTGTGATAAAATAATCACTCTCCTCCTATCATGACACATCCTGTTCTTTATCGTTCATTTACACATTATTACTTGCAATGTGCTAATTGCTACTAAATATCATTAAGCTAAGTAGATATTTGGCTAGTATTACCTACCTTCAATACACTTGATTTTTTTTGCCATCTCAGAAGTTTGAACAAATAAAAATAACTCTTGTGTTGGACATGAATACTTGACATCTCTGATTAACTGATGTGTTGAAAACACTCCTTTTTATATATAAAGGAAACCCTTTTCTCTCTTTTTTTAAATCTGCAGGACAATATTTTTAAGCTGGAGAACTCACATTTTGAAAACGGCCGTGGGAAGAGTCCATATGACCCTAAGCTGCTGACAGCATCTCTTTTAATAGGTGCGTAGTCAACAATCAAACAGTGAGTTTTCTACAGATAACAGTTTCCATGTTCTTTTTTACCTACCAAGATTTTCCATTATTGAAATAATAATTGTTTTACAAGGAAATTAGTTGTGATATATTCAAATGTTTGAAAATGAAGAAGAAACACTAAATGGTATTTTCATTATTGCACCAAGTAGTCTGATTCTTTTAATTGAAATGGAATAGGATCTTCAAATGGCTCAATTACTGTTCATCCCTACTTGGTACAGTTGGCAAAGACCCATTGTGTTACCTTATGCTGGCTCATTCTAATATATTACATATGCTGGCTAAGGGAAGATACATTCTGTATTCACCTTTATTGAAATTAGCTAGCTCTTCTTTTTTGGAAAATCTACAAAATATTTGATGTAACTTCCTCTACCCTTTTCTGTAACCATCTTCTTTTCTAGTTTTCTCCTCTTTTCATTTAGCATTGCTTATAAGTGGGGAATGCTTATAGTTCAAAATAATAGACGTAGATACAAATAAGATAAAACTTTAGTCTGTACTGAAAAACAAAGAATTTTTTCCAGACTCTTTTAACTACCTCTGGACTGGAGTTAACTAAATACATAAACAAAAAGTGGCAAATCATGAAGTAATTTTTAAAATTTTTGTTTTCTCTTTCTTTTATCGTTTTTTTTCTTTTTTATTTTGTAAATTTTGAGCATACCAACAACCTAAAACACAAAAAAATTCTGAGTGATGATTCTGTTCTTGAATGTATTTTTCTACATAATTGTGTAGAAATTATGTACTTTTTGGTTTCCCTTTTCTGTAAAATATGCAAAAGAATTATTTAATAGCAAAACAAAATAATAATGAAACTTTTAAAATCTAAAGTTTCTAATTAAATTTTAACTAATAAACCTTGATTAAAAAATTAAATTTAGGTAATCTGATGTGTCATAAGTTTATAAAGCTTTCCATGTTACTCTTCTTTTTTTTTCTACTCAGAAAAATAAACTCTAGTCATATTGACTGCCATATTAGCCACGAAGATATATATATTTTTTCTGTATTCTCTAGTGTTTTCTTTTATCACCATGTTTCACTGATCCTTATTCTATTAAGAAGAAATCCATTGTGGCATGAATTATCTCCTCTGTTGCTTTTCAAATGGGGACACTTTTAGTCCATTTCATGCATTTATGCAGCATTTTAACAAAAGTTTAAGACCTGAAGGAATGCAGCATACCTAGCACACTTACAATTTTCCTATTCACGGATGGCCTAGTGATTATTTGTGGATGACTTCCTCAAAAATACATGCTGAAATTTGAACGTTGTTTTAAACAAAAGGTAGGAGTCATATTTTGTATGAACTTACAGTCTATACTTATTTAAATTGCACACTGAAAAAAGGATAGATATTCCTTAAAAAGCAGTATGCTGAAGTGTGCCCAAAGCAGCTTTAATTTGTGCTATGTTTCTCAGTAGGGACTTGCTTGATTATTTATTTTAATATTCCGCGGAGAAAGAATGATGACAAGTAGGTATTACATAGTTCATATGGTATGCAACCACCCAAAGTCCACAAAGAAAATGAAACTCCACAGTTCTAGTTTTATATTTGAATATCTTTGAAAAAGCTATATAGGTTTATGAAAAGGCAAAGAGAATGAGTGAAGTTCAGAAGGTCAAGAAGATGATGTGGCTAGAAAGAACAATAGGTGTTTCAGAAAAAGAACTTTCAGATGGAAGTGCAGACCTAACCTATCCAATATGGTAAAATAGTTTAGTAACTTTCAGAGGCAGGTAGTGCTTATTGACAAGACCAAATAATTTAACTTCTGAATTCATTGAATAGCAAGATACAGAAAAAGAAACAGGCCGTATTATACCTGGTAAAATCCTTCAAAATACCTGAAACACCATTTTAATTCAACAGCTGTAACTCTCTGTGTTGAAGTTATTTGCTTTCTTTATAACTGTGCTATAAATTCTTCCTCTTATGGTACATTTAATTCCCCTTGTTGGGTTTTCCTTGGCATTTTCTCTCACACTGCTCTAAAAAGAATGCTCACTAGTTTAATGGAGATTTTAAACATAAATATTTTCTACAGCACTTCCCAGACTCTTTTACATACAAGGGTAACAGCTGTCTCAGAAATAAACAGGTTGTACTTTGTATATCAGAAAATGGCCGTTGGGAAAACCTATCTTCCCAAAAGCTTTTGGATACCTTCTTCACTTTACAAATAAGATAGACATTTCAAGGTGGTTCCAGGCTGCTTCATTCCCCAATACTGGGAAATAAAATTTCAGCCTGGGCTCAAACCATCTGTAAACTGGTTAGATGGATCTTGGCAGCAAATATTTTTTATACCATCAATCCCACTAGGAAAGAAGTAGTTTCAAACAGTAGTAAACTTTAAAATGAGATGACAGCTTAACATTTTTAGTTTACAAAAACTAGCAAGGTTTAGTATGACTTCTCTCCAAAAAGGCATGAGTTTTTAAGCTGAGGACTGTTGAGAATTTGGATTATCTCTTGAGTAATGCAAAGTTACCAAATTAAGTCCCCAAATCCAAGAACATGTCCTAAGTTTTTCAAACCAACATGGTAAAGTTAATTTTGCAATCTCCTTTAAAAGTGATAATTTTGTCAAGATGAAGTTGCTGCAGTCTTTATTTCTTTAAATATATATATATATTTTTTTTTCTTTTTTTTTTTTTTTCTTGTTCTGTTGCCCAGGCTGGAGTGCAGTGGCATGACCTCAGCTAACTGCAACCTCTGCCTCCCAGATTCAAGCAATTCTCCTGCCTCAGCCTCCTGAGTAGCTGAGACTACAGGCATGTGCTACCAGGCCTGGCTAATTTTTATATTTTTAGGAAAGAGAAGGTTTCACCATGTTGATCAGGCTGGTCTCGAACTCCTGACCTCAGGTGATCCACCCACCTTGGCCTCCCAAAGTGTTGAGATTACAGGTGTGAGCCACAGTGCATGACCTTATACTTTTTACCCTTTCTTATTTCATCTACCTGCAAATGTTTTTTATGAATTTGTTTTAAAAAAAAAAAATCTTTTATTACAGATAGCAATTACTCACCTGCTAATAATAAATGCCAGGTGTGAACATAGCACAAGGATAAATCTCAGTATTTTCCAACACTAATTAAGTACTGTCTCACATTTTCATGATGTGAAAGAATAGTCAACTTGAGAGAAATTTTATTTTTTCATTAAAATCTTTTCCAGGCAATGCAGCACTAGTAATTTAGAAATATTCCATCTCTGAGAGGTATTATTGAGTCCTATTTCGAAGTCCTGAGACTTTTAGCTAAGGTTACATCCTGAAGTCAAAATGCTGTCTTGTCTCAGGAAAGAGCATAATTTGACATTACAAAATGCTCTCACTTGATATTAGAGCAAATAAGGAACTCTCTAAGTTAATTGCATACAATTGAGAAAATTATTTGAAGCTCTCTGAGCTCAGTTTCCTTGTACATGAAATGGCATGACAGTTTTACTTTCACTAGTTTGTTGTGAGAAAAAAAACAACATAATAGCATACTACCATTTTCGGTGCTTGTGTGATTCTGGAATATAAGCAAAGATAAAATAAGCAAACTTGTAGCAGTGGTTGCCTGTAGAAAGGCTGGGAGGGAGATTTGGTACCTTATAAATTTTACATTTTCAATTTTATACCATGTAGACATATAAACTGTTGAAAAATTTTAATTTTAAAAGAACAACATGAGTAATGAAGCCAACATATTATATTTATTGATATAGAGAAGGTGCTCAATAAATGTAATAGTGAAAAATTTTTCTTACATCCATGGATTTCATCCATGCTGTGTGTGTGTGTGTGTGTGCGTGCATGCGTGTGTGTGAGACAGAGGGAGTATTTTCTTTCTTTCTTTCTTTCTTTCCCTTCTGTTTCTAATTTCTTTGCTGCTCTGTGCGTGGAATTTACTTAAGGTGTTAACAACATAATGGCTTGGTGTTTAAGTTTGTTTGATATTTTGCTCACATCCATGTCACACTTTTCACCTGTGTTAGTAATGCTGCAATTTCATCAGGAAATGTGGTTTTGTTTCCACCTTCTGTTTCTCCTCACCACACCCTGCTTAGGAATTGTAATCCAATACATTCACTGATCTAAGCCACATTTTTACTTCATTTTGAGTTTTGAACAGTAAGTCTAGAGTATATATGAACTTTTGTTTTTAATACATACTTCTCAGGCAACTAAGCCATAATAGAAATGCAGTTCACAAAACTGTTTTTGTTCATCTCAGTAAAGTATGCTCTCCTATGAGAGAGTTAAGAAAGCTTCCAGTTAAGAAAGAATGGTCATATACTCAAATAGCAGCTTTTGTATTTGACAGTTTCTGGATGATAGTTTACATCTGTCAGCACTAATTTGTCTTAGTTCAATATATTATTTTTGAAATGTTAAACTGCCCATGTGGTATTTTTTTCGAGAGGCTTAAAGATCTTGTAGGGTATAGTATTCACAACCACCTTTTAATGTAGGATAATAATTTCTAGATATATGATTCTACCATCAATTTAATAAAATTGGACAAATGTTTATTTCTTTCACAATTGGCTTGGTATATGTGAACAGCCCTAAAGTAGGTACCTTATCATAATGCTATTTGAATTATTGCAGAATAACACTTCATTAATACACTATTTCAGATTCTCAACACATATATTAGGATCAGAAAATTGTCAAATTAACACTATGCTTAAGAATCAACATATAATTTGATAACTTCATAAGTGACCTAGAAACCACAAAAGAAGTTTGCTGAGTAGGCATTTTAAAAAAATATATCCATTCTCCAAAATAAGTCAACTGAGGTATTGTAAATTTCTTATAGTCATCAGATACCTTTAGTTTATTTCAGAAAGCCACAGAATGTAAATGTCCAAGTTTATTAAATGGCATATACTCTGGTTTGATATTACATTTCTTCTTAATGAGAAATAAGAGAAGATAGAATATACTACTGCCTATGTTTTTGGGCAAAACAACAAAGATGTCATATCTTATCTAGAGCAATCATCATTGATAAGACTCCCCATATAATTCTCACCAGGTAAATATGATCTAAGGCCTGGTGCAACTAAACAGTCACTGACATTAAGCATGGACAAGATGGGAATGTGCCCTTCATGGCCACTTAATCATCTGGTACCCTCCAGTTCAATAAAATCATCTAACTCTTGCCAAAATTAATATTCATGTGGGAAGTAATTTGCTATAGCTGGAGGAACTGGTGCCTAAACTGCATACTTATTTTGGTTTATAAGTCACTTGTTTAATTCTCTTTTAGTCTTAAATGGAGTAGCTCATTTACTGCATACTTCTTCTACTTTCTCTGAAGTAACTTCTCAACTTTTGTGAAAAGAGAAAGAAAATATTATTTCTGCCTTTACATTGGTTTGCACTGATTTTTGTCTTTCTAATATGAGAGTGGATAAAAAAAGTTATAAAACAACCAAATGCAAGAGAGAGATAAACACATTTTCTATCCAAGTAACAGGTTTTAGTTGTTGATTTTACTATTTCAACTGCTTCTTGAATAGACTTTAAATATAATAAACATCATAATTATGGATTTTCTTACCCTAAAGCAAGCTAAATGACAAGACTGATTGATTAATTACATTATTTACTCTAATATTTCCTATTAAACCTCCTGTTGGCATGGTCTGACTAAATTCTGATATTAAATTGTTCAGTTTTCATTTTTTTAATTATTCTATTTCTAGTTTTTTAACTGTGGTTTAGAGGCAAAGAGGTTCAACCAGTAATTTATTATTTTTTATTTTTTTTAAGAAAAGAAGACACAAGCTATCTTCTCACAGGTGTTCCATCATGAAAATGTTTGAAATTTGCATGACCATTTTATGATGTTTTGACAAGACACTTTTAACTGAGACCCTCTTATTCACTCAGAGCAATAACAAATTATTCACCTGATATTTAAAAATACATCATCTATTTGCTAATATTTTGGGAAAAGATTAGATATTACCCTTAATAAAAATGTTGTGGTGCTTGAATATTGGTTAATATTAAAGAGACAACAGGCATTTATGTATTTCAAAGTGGCTTTGAAATTTATACATAGATTATCATAACATTTGTGCATTTTCAGAAAAGGTCTATTTCTGAAAATAAAGGCATATTTTAGTGAGAACAAGTCAGATTTCCACTTGATAGTTAAGTGAGTGAAGAGAGTATAAAGTGCTTTTGAATCCCAAAGACACCATGCTGTGACAATTTAGGATGACACGAGAGAACAATTCACTTACTAATAATTTATACTCAATAAATTATCTAACCATCACTTTTATTTATCTTCAGTCACAACAATCCAAAATGAAAGATCACATTTTTAAACTCAGTTTTCAAGATAAGATTCATATCTATGGATGTTTAAAGTAATAACATGTTTATGTTGCTCAGTGATTTTCTCTGTGTAGCTATTCTCCACTGTTCTGGAGGGTCTCCAAAATCAAGTCTGTTCAGACATATAAGTGAGACAAAGGTTCTACCAAAGGAATTGCTTTGGTTTGGGCCACTATGAATATCAATTTTACATTGCAAAGCCCTTACTTGCAAGTAAGAATTAGGTATGTGAACATATGGTAATGTTACACAAATGCTTAAGTTATAATTTATCTTTGCCCTCTTTATTATCTGCATATTTTCCAAATCAATAAATAAACATTTAACCTATTCGATCAACAAGATAATATTAAGATATACTGTAATTGTCATGGATTATTTGAAGGAAAATGTTTAACTTTTGTTGTTTTGTTTTCAAATAATTCACTGTATGTAGAAAGGCAATTACATGTTTTCTGGAAGAGATAATACAAGGCCCTTTCTGTTTCCAAGTAAGAAAGAGTGATTTTTACAAACTTTGGTTTATTGAAAGGTGGTATGATTAAGTGTAAAAGGCTTGGGATTAAACAAGCCTGGGTTTGAAACTTCACCTTGACTTGCCATTAGCCAAGCAACCTTGAGTTTCTTGAACTGTAAAATAGGGATAACATTATTTACATTATGGGATTGTTAACAGAACTAAATGAGATAACTTGAATGTGTCAAGCCAGTGCCAACTGCCTGACAAACACGGAGTGAAATTCAGTAAATATTAACTTCTCTTTTACCCCCCCTCTTGTCTTTTCCCTTCTATTCTTTACCGTCTGGTTATGATTCCTCCATTATTAAACTCTGACCTAGAGTTAATTCAATTTAAGTAGTAATGAGTCAAAAAGTGATGGAATCTTGCATTGGAGTGATTATGATCTGGGTTTGTCAAAATTCCTTCCTTTTAAAACACATTTCTGCTGTATATGAGGTCATGTGGTTGACTTATTTTTGGACTGGTTGATAGCTTATAACAAATAAAAACACTTCTCCCACTAGATATATTAAAAAATAAAAAGCAAGAAAAAAATTCTGGCAAAAAAAATCAGCATTTCTAAATCATAGCAAAATCTCATTAATTCAGATCCCACTGAGAAAGAAGTGTATAAAAGATTTAATTGCCATTAGAAAAAAGCTATGAATAAAATGTTATAATGATACCTCACTCTACGTTATAAGGATATTAGAACCATGGTAACTTTACACGTATAACAGTAAATGAAATGATATAATAAATGTAGTTTGCATTTTGTGAGTTTGTTAGTGGTCATAGTAGAAAAGAATATAATTTTATGTTTTAGCAAGATTCACTGAATCGGACTTTATTCAGATTTTCTAAGTTTGTACTAGATAAGTAGTCATACACTAAATCAGTGAATAAGTATTTGATAAAATACTTCCTTCAATAAGGACATAGGATTAAAAAATAAGTGACTCTGCATAATGATGCAGACAGCATTTCAGTTTTCCTCTTAGCATGCTCATAACATGAAACTTGCATTTTGTTTGTTCGTTTTGCTTTGTTTTTGCCTTAACTGAATTAAAGAATGTGTATGTGGTTTTGTCACAACACAGATGGAGAATTATACTCTGGAACTGCAGCTGATTTTATGGGGCGAGACTTCGCTATCTTTCGAACTCTTGGGGACCACCACCCAATCAGGACAGAGCAGCATGATTCCAGGTGGCTTAATGGTAGGTGGTTTATGAAAGAAAATAGACATATAACATATGTAACTGTATTAAGTTACTAGAGAACTCTTTTACAGTACATGCAATATGATTTGAAATTTAGTGTGCAGTTAAGCTAATGGTGGTGACTTCATGATGTTGGGTGTGAGAAAGTTCGGCAAAGAAAGAAAAGAGAGATTAAATATTCAGGAAAAGATTCATGTAGTGCCAAATTTGAAGTTTCTCAGTAGTTAGCTATGGAAAGAAAGATCTGGACCGGAGCTACGGAAGGGAGGCAATGGAAAAAGATAAGATGACTTACCAATTCTGTCTTATGGGGACATCACAACAAATCTTACAGGGTAGTATTTTTTTTTTCCTTTACATCTCATATTATTTCCTTGAAAACATCATCTTATATACTAGTGAATGTCAAAAATTGAATGTTATTGCAGTGTGAATAACATATTAATAGTCTTTTCCAAATTTCAAAGGTATTTTAAATCATGATTTCATACGATTCACATTTAATCTTAATCATCCTAAAACCCCTCTCCTATTTTATAGGTTAGGATTTTAAGGTCAATATTTTATCTAATCCAGTAGAAGAATGTTTAGAACAGAAACCCAGTTTTCTGAACTTCAGGCACCGGCTTAACTACTCGATCAAGTAGATGCTTATTATTATTTATTATTATTACTCACTATTTTCTTTTTAGTATAGAAAATAATTTTGGCATGGCAGAAAATATACAAGCTGTATATACCCAAAATAAATAAATACTACTCTTATTCAAAATTTTAACTAAGCAATCTTTTCATATCCTCCTATCTAGAGTTCATTTTTTTTTTTTTTTTGGTTAGTTGTTTACACATTTACCAAAAATTTTTATAAAGGTCCCTAGTATATTAATCATGGTTGTTTTTATTGTTACTTAATGATCTATATTTATGCCTACCTCCAATCTTAAAAAACAAAGCCACCCAATCTCCAATTATCCCTCCATGAAATTTATCCTGCTTGTACATAACTCATTAATAAGAATGAAGCATGAAATTTTTCCTGGTTATACATAATTCATTAAAAAGAAAGACACGGGCCGGGCGCGGTGGCTCAAGCCTGTAATCCCAGCACTTTGGGAGGCCGAGACGGGCGGATCACGAGGTCAGGAGATCGAGACCATCCTGGCTAACACGGTGAAACCCCGTCTCTACTAAAAAATACAAAAAACTAGCCGGGCGAGGTGGCGGGCGCCTGTAGTCCCAGCTACTCGGGAGGCTGAGGCAGGAGAATGGCGTAAACCCGGGAGGCGGAGCTTGCAGTGAGCTGAGATCCGGCCACTGCACTCCAGCCCCGGCGACAGAGTGAGACTCTGCCTCAAAAAAAAAAAAAAAAAAAAAAAGAAAGACACTTATGACTTATAGTCATGTTCTCAGTAAGACGCTTGAATATCTCATTCTATGAACTTCTGCCACACTTGTTGTTCCTGCCTTATTCCAGGAACCCCAAAATATAGTTCATCCCTTCTGTCTTTCATTAGTTGTTAGAGAAAAATCACAGGTCTACCTCTAGATCTCATTGAAATTCCAAGAGACCATGAGTTGCGGGACAACCTTTGTTCTGATCCATCTTATACTTCAAAGTGACTACTCAAAACACAAAACATACCTCAAATTACCTCAATCAGCATCTCTTCCCTCCTGTAACAGCATTTCTGACTGTCCTATAATTTTCCGTGTCGTAGTGAGAAAGGACATGCTCCCTTCCTCCTCGTTTGACCCTTCAGCCTTGGCTCTTAATGGCATCGATATTCCTTGATTAATTTAGTCAATTTACATTTCATTTGTTATCTTTATCTCTTTTTCAGTACTAATTTCTTCCCCCAAGCTAAAATCTTACTTATCCCATGCAAAACTGTTCTGTCATGCTATGCCACAAAGTCCCAATATATCTAAGTTCATAGCTTGGTTAGGACTTGTTTCCTCAGTGTTTCACTACCTTTACTTTAAACCTGGCATGCATCCAATAATTACTTCCTTGAAATTATTCCTCCAAAGGACACTAATGATTTTCTATTACTTTTTATTAATCTCTACTTTGACAATGTCTCCTGCAGTATTTATCATTAACTAGCCCATTCTTTTAAAGTCTCTTCTCTTAGCTTCCCCTATTTCTTGACCTCCCAAGTTTTCTCTAAATTTGACATCACTTCTTTACTGTTTTAAATCCTAACGATGCCTAACATAATTGATGATTGCATACAAACACTGTGGTAATCAAAGGGGATTAGACATGTAATCAAATGTTCCTCTGTCACCGGGGGTAGAGAGTTTCATGGTACCTGAGTGGCCATGTGAGAAATTTGATGTCTCACCGGGGAAAAGAAAAGGTGCTGAGATGAAGAGAAGAGCATGTGCAGAACTCCAAAAACCCAGAGGAATATTCTAGAATATCCAGTATAAATTATTAGTCCTAGGATGTGTGCAGAGGCAAAATTAGTAGGAAAAAAAAAAAAAAAAAAACCCTCTTAACTTTGCTATCTGGTTTGTTCACAAACTGAAATATTTGTGTGGGAGGGAGAATGTTTGTTTTTCTATTTAGAAAGAAGACTTTGATCTACTAAGTACCCTAAAGGGCACACAGTCTTTCTCTGTCCATGAGAAACAAAATCTCATTAGAAGATGGAATAACATAAAGGAGAGTATAGTATCCATTTCATTTTTATGGCCTCGGAGAAAAAAAAAAGCCATCAAGTTAAAGCTGCTTTTATGCTGCACACTCACATGTTGACAGCTGAGTCTGAAGAATTTACACTGTGGGAAAACACAGTCATTGTCCACAGCTCTGTACTTCATCTCTGAAAATGTGTAGTTCATTTGAGAATTCAGTTATCAGTCTCTCAGCACTAAACGTGAGAACTGATTTTTCCAAATTAGCACAAAGGTTACATCTGACAGGGTGCAAAAAACAGAACTGCTGCAAGATGGAGGATACAGACATGTTTGAGATAGAACCAAGGGCCTCTGAGTCACAAGCCTTGTGACATTAAATGCCATTACACAATAAAATTGAAAACGTAATGTTTACACATTCATGCATAAAATAAATGAGTTTTGAGGCATCAGCATAGAGTACACAATCATATGTGTTCCAGAATTAATACATTGCTTTGCAAAGTATTTTTTTCAAGGGTCTTCAGGGTTATTAAAATTAATTTCAGCATAGGACTTTATTTTTCTCAAATCAATTCAACTCTTTTGGAAGAATCAGTTCACCTATTTTAGATGACTTTTAATTTTTGTTCCTGGTAAGGACAAACAAACAACAAAACAGTTGTCTAAAATTGAAACTTGAAATATCTTGATTTATTAAAATGGAGTTTCACTACTTTCATAACTAGAAAATTTATATAATGATGCCAATAAACGTTTAAATTCAATTTTAACAGGAAAATTTAGGGGTGAATAACACTTTCAGATTAAGAAACTTCAGACAATGGAATCTGTTGTGTATTTTACATTTTAACATGTAATAACATTCTTAAAACATCTTCATTAGTTACAATAAACCCTAATTTAGGGTTTCTAAATGTTATAACAATTTTTTATTTCAGAAAATATACTGCTGGGGTTTGGTATGATGTGCCAAAATCCAGTAGCTTTTCTTATGCTACATAAATTCTCTCAGTATTATATGGTTTCAAATTTCAATTCCAACTTCAGCTGAATGTGGAAATAAAGTAAAATTGTTCTGTGTATATTTATAGTAAGGAAACAGATAAATTTATGCTGCTGTTATCATAATGATATCTTAGCATTTAGTATGAAAATACTACTACCTAGTTATTCTCCATATTAACAATTCATTAGAGCAGTTGGATTACTAGCCCAATTTATTTTTCTTATTTGATGGAGACTGTTTTCCAGTATTGTTTATGTCTTGGAGTAATAGTGGGATGATACGTGATTTGGAAAAAAGACTATCTTTAGAATGAGGCATGGTTTCACTTTACTTTGGCCCTTACAGTAATGAAATGAACAGAGGTACTACCTGTCTCCTATAGTTATTGTGGAAAAATAACCACATAATAATGTATAAAAAGCACTGAGCAAGTTATTGGTATGTAGTAAGCACTTAATAAATGCTAATTATCTGGGTACCCTTTATCCCACTTCTGTTGGGTGGAGCACACTGAGGAAGCTTGGCCTGACTCACTCTGTGAGTGATTATGTCTGAGTCAGGGTGAAAGGGCAGCCAGAGTCGGGTTTAATACACGAAACCACATGGATCCCAAGGCCTGGGGAACACAAACAGACCTAATTACAATGCCTGGAGTGTGACGCCTTCCCACTCACTTCAGGAAGACCTGTTTTCTTTTAGTGGAATTTCCTAAAAGGATCGTGCTTGTAGATAGACTAACCCACTTGCTCTTTTTCTGTAATTGAAATGGTATGCAAGTCATCACTCCACTTCCTCTCACTTGTAATATTCATACCCTGATGGCCTGCCCTCATTGGAATCAGCATAGCTTCCTCTGTGGTCATGTACTAGGATATTTCGTACTCTCTTAAGATTCAAATTTCTCCACAACATGCGTTTTTAGAAAACTAGACCCAGTGACGGAACATATGACTGCAAATAAACTATGAATACACAAGTTAACATTACATGTTACCAGATACCCAATCTCAAATCACTTGTACAGCTCTTTTAATACACTATTTTGATCTTACTATCTTTGGAGACATAAAAAACGTTGGAGTATCCAATTGCATTTTCTTTAATAAGTAAAACAGATTATCTAGTTTTGCATAATGTCAGACTTCTGATGATGTCATTTTTGATTATTTCTTTGGCTTAAGCAAGTTAGTAATATTTTGCTGACCTTTGGGGAAAAAGCCCTCTATAAGCCTATTTCATGCTTATTTGAGCAGATGAGTGTTAGAGGAGCTGAGAGATCATTCAGTTAAAACAACAGCAACAACAAAGGTCCTCTTAGTTTTTATAGTCAATGAAAGAAGAAAACAAGAATGCAGTATTTTTAAACATTTGTATTATGCATTCTATGAGTAAGCAGTGTATGCATTAACTAGCAATTCTAGAGTATCAATGTATAAAGTAACAGAAATAAAATGACAATCCTTACAGTTATTTTCTTTAAATTACGCTGAAAATTTGAATATGCAAACTTTAGAACAATAGTTATGTCTATACCTAAAGACAACTTAGTAGTTAAGTTTTGTTTTCTCAGGAATCGATTACTCAGAAAAATTTTCATCTTAACAAATAATGCACAGCCATTAGAAATGTATCTTTTTAAACAATAAGTATACACCATGAAATTATTCTACTCTCTAAATAATAATACATTTAATCAAATCACTAAATATCTCTTTTTTTCATAAAGAGCTAAAAGTTACCAAAATATATCATCACTTGACATCCTTTATCAAGGACATACTTTCTCTGTCACTTTTTGTCTAAGGAACATAATGACTTTTAGCGAGTTTTTTGAAATTACTAATAAGGAAATATGAATAAAACTTTGGAATAAAAATTAACTCATTAATGGCAATATGTTTAAAAACTGATTTTATTTTTTTCCAGGCTTCTAAGAAAAGCGACCTGAATAAAGTTGTTCAAATTTTGCCATTTGATTTTTTTTTAAATCTTCGGGTAAAACGTACAACTCTCAGATGTGGCATATAGGCAGCAAATTTTGAATGTCTTGCTTTGAAATTAACAGTTGATGAGAGTAGAAATATAAGATTTAGAAGTATTATTATATTTTCTCAAGCTAATCCTGCTTTTTAAATGAAAGTTGATCAAAACATGAGACAATGTATTGGACAATTCTTTATATCAAAGGCAGCTTCCTTTTTCTTCTTGTTTTTTACATTTTTTTCTCTCTTGTCTCACCATCAGTTTAATGAATACACAGCCTGTCTTTACCAATTTCCTCTTCTAGAGTCACTACATTCAAAGCTTGGTGGGTCTCAATAGGGATTTACTGCTGACTGGGTAATCTGGGTTCCTGTGTGCAGTGACATCAAGCAAGAGATTTACCAAGAGAAGTGGATGCCATGACAATGCATGTAACCATGGTGTGACCGGCCTCCCTGACATGGCTCTCAAAAGCTTTCCCTCTGTGAAAACAGAAGCCTGTTTGCAAATTAATTAGTTTCTGGCGGCAGCTTGATTGTTGACCCAGAGTTTGTAGAGTGGAAAAACAATCAGATTAGTGTGCTCAGGGTAAAAGACCAGTGTGCACTTGCGTGTGGCTTGCTCAACTATTGAAGCTATGAATGGAGTGAAACAAATTCTATTCTGAGAAGCCCAGGCAGAGGTTAAGTGTGATGAGCCTAGAGCTCCCCAACAGCAGGGGCTGGGGAATTAAAGGATTTTACCCAGATCAAGCTGAATGACAGGAAGCAATGCCATTGAATTTTAATGGCATGGATAGTTTTGACCAGAAAAAAAAAAAAAAAAAAAAGAGAGAAAAAGCCACTTGTTATACCCTAATCACTCTGAGTGAAAGGAATGGGTTTGCAATATTATGAAATATTCAATGTAGGTTTGATGCAAATACTTTCAGAATAGAAGATTTCAGAAACTTTCACAGTGGAAGATATTAATGACAGTATCTCAAAAGGTCATATAATATTTATTTTAAAGTTCTAAAATAACCTGCCTTTCCATGTTGATAAAATATGTGTTCATATATCTACTCTACTATTATATAAGATATAATCCTCAGATTCACTATAAAATTAATACTGAGACAGAGGGAAATGTTAACTTATGAGAATATATTTTCTTGTGTTTATTTTTACAAATATCAGTTTAGATAATTATACCTAGAAATTGTGTCTACAGGCTTAGGACAAATTCTAGATGCAATTTTTTTATTAATTAAAATTTATTTTGATAAAGTTATTGATTAGGGTTAATTTTATAAGATTGCATAACACTTTAAGCCATATATACATTTCTTTTTGGATATAACTGATAGATTTCTCCCTAAATACAGCACTGATTACTATCACAATACTCTCTCATTCAAAAATCGTTTATGTCTCTCAATTTACAAGCAAATTGAATCCAGATTCTGCTGCCTGTCAAGTCCTTTATCATCTAATCCTAAGTGACCTCTCCAATATTAAACTCTACCATACTCAAATCAAATAGAGCTGGTGGCCCTCAAATTTGCTATCTTTTTCATATAGCCTTACCATTTGCCCATGGGATTTTAAGTGTTTGCACCTTTGAACCCCAAGACCAGATAGATTTATGTGTGTAGTTATCACAGGGCCTAACATCCAGCCTCCTACCCTAGGATATATGAAATAGGAAACTAATGAATCTCTTCAGGGGCCCTAAAGTTAATCTGCCTCAGTTTGTATCCCAGTTCCTCCATTTATTACTTACATGACTTTGGGAGCCATTTAAGTTATTTGTATTTGCCACACATTTAAGGTTTGTAAGAAAGGGTTAATAGTAATATCTCATACTGTTTTTCTGAGAATGCATGAGGCAGTGTATATAGGGCAATTAGAACAGTATCTGATAATACAGTAAATGCTCATGTTAACTGTGATTGCTGCTGCTGTTACCTATATCCACCTCCATGCAAAGCAGACAATACACATTTAGTAAATTGATACAACAAACAACTCTGAAGTTTATGCTTGTCTTCCTTTAAATATTGTCAAGCTATTTGGTTATATTTTAACTGATAGCTACTATCATTATATGGGGAAATTAGTATGTCAGGAATATGTAATATGTTTCTAGTAATAGTTTTAGCTTTAGTATTAAAATAATAAAACACATTATGTTTTACAAAATTAGAAGATGAAACAATGAAATTATAAACAACAGCTAAGGCCAAATTGTAATGAAATGTGTTTCTGTACATGTTAATTTATCTCTAGTAAGTATAATACTTATAACGTAATAAACTTAAATAAATAAGCAATTAGGTTAATTCTGCAGTAATTTTTTTCAGTAAAATGGTTAAGAAGACATTAACTGCATTTATGACTCTCCTGCTACATCGCAGTTTAACATTTAAATTTTTCATGAGGGGTCGTCAACTATAATCTTTGGGATGACTGTTAACAGCATGGAGTTTCTGGAGACCTACTGTCTGACTTCGGCAACTGTAAAGAGATCTCTTTGTGACCTAGTGTGAGCTCTCTGTGATCAATTTCTCCTTTTCAAATGAGAATAACTGCAGTTTCTCTCTCATTTGGTTATTATGAGAATCAGGTATGAATTAATTATGTAGTGCATTTGGAAAAGTGACTACTATAAAAATCACAAGAAGTTCAGTTGATGTTGTGTTAATATTGTGTAAGAATTTTAATGAATGGAACAATTAAAATACATAAATACACCAAGTGCTAAAAATGTAGTAAAATGCAAAATCTCATTAAACTGTGCAGCCACGTATTTCTAGGAAAGTAATCAAAGTGGCTTAGGGAAAACAAGACCAGATGAAGTGATAGTGATCTAAGTGATATGAATCTATACATACAGGATTTCTTGCCTAATGGTGTCTGCTCATTTTGATGAAAATAAATTGACTCTGCTTCATAAAAAGAAAAAGTATTTTTCTAAGCTTAGTGACATACTTATTGCTAAGTTACTTACATACAACAAAAAGGCATTAAAAATGTTCTAAGCTTCATACATCAACTAAAAATTTTATTCAGGTAAAGGATCTTTAAAAATATTTCCCCAATAATACTGGTAAAAACCATGTGTATTTAGATGCCCTTAAAATAAACATTTTCAAGGTAGAAATATACAGGTTACTACATGACTAAAGAAATTAGACAAGAGAATATCAAAGTCCTTGTTCTCAGCCAATTATCAGTTTCCTATAGCACTTTTTTATTATCACATACATTTTGCATTTTAAGTTGCATACCATTATATATTTATTATTATTATTTAAAAATCTATTCAAAAATAGAGTTTTGCTTTTAAAATGAATCACAATTTGTTTCTAGTGATAATTTTATAAATTAATATGGGTGCAGTTTTGTCATTAGAAATATGGTTTTTATTATTTTACTTGAAGATTTGCTAAATTTTAATTACTGTTGGATTTCACAGAGGCTAATTGCATAAGACACTCATCAAAAATGTAACTTTTTAATGTGTTTACAAGTTTGTCTGAATTCTTATGAATCCAAACAATAATCTCTACAAATGATTTGAAAGTTAGCCAGGTATGGTGGCATGCACCTATAATCCCAGTTACTTGGGAGGCTGAGGTGGGGGGATCACCTGAGCCTGGGAGGTCAAGGCTGCAGTGAGCTGTGATCATGCCACTGCACTCCAACTTAGGTGACAGAGCCAGACCATGTCTCAAGCAACGAGAACTATAACAACAACAAATAAACAAAAGATACCAGGGCTTTGATATCACAGAGAGCTTTCCCATACATTTGTAAGGGTATTTATGGAAAACTGGTGTTGCTATTCTCATTGATGAATTGGAACTATTACATGTCCTCTAGGATAGGAAAACAGGTAATCCTAAAGAGAAAACAAAATTTAGAAAAAGAAAAAAAAACCTCACTCAGCTATTTGGAAGGAATCTGCAAAGAATGACGAAGGAGCGGGAAGAAGAAAGGCAAAAAAGAAAATAATTCCTAACGGTTAATAATAATTTCCTGATCAGATTTTTGTCATTACTTGATTATATTAAACATGTATCATCTTAATAAAATCAATGACATCAACAAAGAAATAAATATCCCCAAATGGTATAAAGTCTTCTATCCAAAGGTTTAACTCTCAATTTTATAATGCAAGTTATAGGTGATACATACTTAAGGACTTTTCTCTAGGCTCAAAACATTTTTTAAAATGCTACTGGAACATACATTAATTCCTAAGAATACTCAGATTACCATTTTATATCTGACCATATGGTTGTCTGTAAAAACAATTAAGATACTATGTAACATAATATGATAGAGGTAAAATAGCTACATTATTAATGAGAAGTTAAGACTAGGTATTTCTCTACAGAGATTAAGCTATTCATTTCAGTTACTGTTTATCAATTTGTTTCTTTTTGAAATTTTGATTTTCAGTAAGTATTTTTATATTCCCAAGTCTAGTCTCTTCTCCTCTCATTCAACGACGTTTCTGTTTACCTGTAGAAAATTTAGGTTTCTAAATCACCCCAGTTACCTACACAGAATGTTATTCTCTTCTCATTTCCCTACTGCGATATAAGTCCTCCTAGAATCACTGATAATAGCACAGTGTATGAACTACATTTGGTAGCTGCCAATATATACTCTGGCAACTTCCACTTTCTACATGCAAATAGCATTCACTAGGTTCAAGGAACTGTTGTTACAAGAAACAAAATTAAGTGAAAACCCTGCCTTCCAGGATAATACCTATAGTACTTTTTATCTAATGAAAAACCCTAGAAGTCTTAACACATCAATAGGATCATATTCATATATTTCCAAAATGTTTTTATATCTCAAAACCATTGTTTAACCCGTAGAGAAAGGGAGGAGTTACTATCCATCTTCCTTTAGATTAAACACATTTTTGGATCCCATTGATTTTCAGGCTCTCAACCTAGTATTACAACTACAGACTGGGGATTTCACTATAAATGAAAGCAGGAGATGACAACTTATGAGGCAGGCTTTCCTTTGTCTAAATATATCCAGTCTTCTGTTAGAGAGTGTGTGTACAAGAGAGTTCAAAACAAAAGAAATTGGAAATTATTTTTTTAAGTTTTGAAGAAAAGGACAGGAATCAGTTGGAACCAGAAAAACTATGTATTATTTCTAGATTATATGACTGTAGATTTTTAAATTATGTTATCTCAGTGACAAATGTCCCTAACTATAAGTAAATTGTGAACAGAAATCATAGAAAAAATAATGAGATGAAAAAGATTGGTGTTTAGAAAGAAGTAATCAGAGAGTGGGGAGAAACCAGAAACAGTATTCTTTTCTATTCAGTAGAAGCTTGATAACTGACACCGTGGACTGTTATCACAGTAAAATAAGGTGTCTTCAGCTAGTCTCTGCACTTTAAAAGCCACATGTAAAATGATATAAATTAATCATTAGGAATAATCGTGGTTCTTGATCCAGACATTTTTCCCAGAGTTAAGGGGTTTTATTTTGCTTTAAGATTTTAATTTTTTCTTTGATTATTTAAAGGAATGAATAAATAGGAACCTAAAAAATACATGTTCTAAGAAAATTTCTTAATTTTTTTCATCTTAATCAATGATAAACACAATAATACACTTACAATATAGACAAAAAAAATTTAACATGTTATTTGCTATAGAATTTTTATGTACCAGTAATTTTACTGCCTTCCTATTTTATGATTAAAGAAAATAAAAAGCACAGTCATTTCCCAACTTCTTTGGGTTTTACTATATAAATGTGTGAATTGTGTTTGTTCGCATATTTTTTAAATTGCCTTTCTATTTACATAAAATCTGTAAGCATTTTCGTTGGTCTCAGTAAGATCTGGAGGCATATTATTTTAAAAGATGGTGAAATGTATTTTATTTGTTGTTTTTAACTGATAAATATATGTATAACATTTCATATAGATGGTCTAATAATTTTATTCTAATTAATATCTAATTATAGAAAACTCAGCATTGTCCAGGAATAATGATTCTAGGTATTTTCTAATAGTTACTCTAAAGGAAAAGGTAGAAAATATTAGGTCCACTAGAAAGTAAACCTAACTTTAATTTATATAAAGATACTGGAAATCATTTCTTTGTGCTAATAACATAAAATGAGAGGAACCATGTGCTTATTCAAAAGAAAGTTGGAGCGAGACTCCGCCTCAAAAAAAAAAAAAAAAAGAAAGTTGGAAGTATCAGATTAGTTTAGAAAAAGCTTTATTAGTCTTGATGAGGTACCTATGCAAACAACTCCATATGAGCACTCAATAAGGGGAAAACAACAACAACAACAAAAACAAAAACAGGAAATAGGATTAATGGCGTGCCTGCACTGAACAAAGACCAATACTTGATAGCCATAAGCGGCAATTTAAAATTGTACCCACCAAATTGTAGGTGTCGTGACATTGGTGTTATTACACTGAGTATTTGAAAGTTTTATCATTAAAAGCAATATTTGAAAAATTGGCAGTCCTACAGAAGTAAATAACTGAAATAATCATGAACAATAGAGAGACTATATTTGTATTGTATTTTGTTATCTTCAAAATGCTATCTACAAGAGCACTTCTTTTTCCCAAAAACCCCGTGAACTAGAAAACTGTTGATAATCGAATTAAGTAACCTGCAAAAAGTTAGTTATAAACTGATATTTACTGATAACTGAGATTAAATTCATTTTACAATTAATTTTATGAAATTAATTTTACCATGTTAAAAATTTACACATTTCTGCAATTTGTAAAATATTTACATGTAAGGAATGTTTGTCGAGTCAGATACATACTGTTGCAAGGTAAGATAAAAGAGCATAGCAGGCCAGGCGCAGTGGCTCATGCCTGTAATCTCAGTAATTTGGGAGGCTGAGACAGGCGGATCCGTTGAGGTCAGGAGTTCGAGACCAGACCAGCCAACATGATGAGACCCTATCTCTACTAAAAATACAAAAATTAGCCGGGTGTCGTGGTATGTGCCTGTAGTTCCAGCTATTTGGGAGGCTGAGGCAGGAGAATCACTTGAACCTGGGTAGCAAAAGTGACAGTGAGCTGACATCATGCCATGGCACTCCAGCCTGGATGACAGAGTAAAACTCTGCCTAGAAAAAAATAAATAGATAAAAACAAAAAAATGCCAAAGTTGAAGGATTCTATCATACCATAGTTCACAAACCAAAGATTTGCGTTATTTATACATAGTTAAAATCACTGAAAGCTTAGCTTGTGTAGACCCTTGCTACTACATGTGCGGCACTTGAACTAACAGGATGTGCATCCATGGAATCTTTTTCAAAATGTGGAATCTCAGGGCCCACTCAGTTCTACTGAGTGAGAATCTGTCCTCTATCAAGAGCCCACATTAAAATTTGAGAAGGACTCAACTAAACTACCAAAGTATATTATACTTTTGATTATTAAAAGAGACATAAAAATGGTTTTTGTTCCCTTTTACCTGAATAGATTATTTTATATCCCTACTTTTAGCACAAAATAATGTGTATGGCAGGGCAGGTGCATCATTATTTAGATTCAGTTTACTGCTCATTTGTGATGTAATTCAAATTTTGCAATTTAAGAGGGATAAATTCTTTGTGCATCTCAAATTAGTGGCTTGTTCCATTTAAGCTGGGAAGATGAAAACACAGTCTAACTGTATTCTTTGAACAGGTAGGTTGGATTTTCAAGCAACAATCAATGAAAGCGCATCTAACACTGCTTGAATCATTTCACTGAGGCAGTGTCAGATTAATATAGCTGCTAGCACTATTACCAAGTTTTGTTTTTAAACCTTTTTTTTAAAATGCTCTTTATGATAGCCTAAAAATTTTCCATAACTACATATTAAGAATTTTAAAAATATGCAGTAGAGGTCATGACTTCTGGGTTTCAAGAAAAGTCTCAAAGTACAGTGGTTTAAAAAAGTTGTTTCCAGAAGAGGTTAATATGAATTAACTGTCTTTAACTGGAACCACACAAAGACTAATGGTGTATTTTAAAGAATAAATAGAGTGATAAAACAGCAAATAGTATTTATAATATGTGATAATCTGCAATCTTTTCCCTGTAAACATCTTTTTGTCAGAAGCTCTCAGTAAAGGAAAGCAAGGAAGATTTTTAGTGCAAAACAACAACTTAAAACTCAAATATGAAACCATGAATTATACACCTTATGTTAAAACTTTAAATTTTATGTCATAACCTTAAACTTTAAATTATAGATATATAATATGATTTATATAAATAAAATATCACTTCTCCAATATAAAAAGAACTCTTCAAATTCATGTAAATATAACAACTTTTGTACTATTTAGTTCACCAAGATAGGATACTAAACAAATAAATAATAATTATTTATTTTCAATATATTATGATTAGAAAAGTTCAAAAACCATGGTAGTTAATGTTGAATTTGAATTCTTATTTCTTAAAAGATAATAAGATCTTTCAGATTAAACAGAATGTGTGATAAGAATTGTTTTGTATGAATTCTAATTACTTTGAAAATTATGCTGTAAATTATCTGCTTTTCTGCCTTGAATTTCCTTCTCATATAATTAGGATTTTCAAGAATCAAAACTCTTATTGTCTCTTATGAACAAAAGCCATAGAAACTGCTAATTATATTGCAGTTAAACATGTTTTTCTTCTTTGTAAAGATCCTGAATTTCTGGTGTTTTTGAGAACATTTTTTGACCATGGAATAATAGAAGTGCTGAAGCTCCTCTTGTGTAGCAATCAGTATAATTAGGTTCTATCTATAATCACATTCATGTTATTTAAAAAGTTACCACGGTCTGTGTCAAATAAAAATTGACCTAAATCTTTCCTGGTCCCTAACTCATTATTTTATTTTAAGAATCAGGCCACATTCTTATATATCTCCCTTTCACTAGACCCCTAGGGTCTAATCAGGGGCAACTCAGAGGACAAGCCATGGTGCCAATGCCATCCTCTACTGAGTACTTGAACTCCTCGCATGCCCTAGGGAACAGGTGGTCATCAAAACAAACTTTCTCCATTTTGCATAAAATTAACTTTTTATTTCACGGTATAAATGTTTTGTGAGATTACGTATTCAACAATTTTTGTTAAAGTAAGTTTTATGATTATTTGACAATCTTTTTGTATTTTGAATTAAACAGTCACTGGAATTCACAAATACCCATGTTTTTATCTGTAGATTCTAACCTATTTTTCAGAAGAAGAAAAGTACGCATAAATTGAGTATCTGCTTATATTTTAGGACACTTTAACACAAAAAAAATTAAGTTGTTATTACGTATTTGCTTTTGTTTTTCTGTTGCTTATTGGTTTTCTTGTTTGGTTTTTGACTATGTTTATTGTCAATCAGTTTATCTTTGACTCATGTATAGAATATGTGGGCAAAAAAATTATATAAAACCTTTAAGAAATGTTTTAGAGCACAGACAAAGATGAAAAAGATTTTCAAGTCATCCAACTTACATGGAGTTATAATATCACCAATAAAAATACTGGACAGGGCCAGGTACAGTGGCTCACGCCTGTCATCCCAGCAATTTGGGAGACTGAGGCAGGTGGATCACAAGGTCAGGAGATTGAGACAATCCTGGCCAATATGGTGAAACCCTTTCTCTACTAAAATACAAAAAATTAGTGAGGGGTGGTGGCACACACCTGCAGTCCCAGCTACTCGGGAGGCTCGGGCATGGGAATTGCTTGAATCTGAGAGGTGGATGTTGTAGTGAGCCGAGATCGCACCACTGCACTCCAGCCTGGCGACAGAGCAAGACTCCATATCAAAAAAACAAAACAAAACAAAACAAAACAAAAAAGTGTACAAAAGGTAAAACTAGAAGCATATATGTTTATGAATATCTAAATATTCCAAATAAAATTATACAATCAATTCTATTAAGAATTTTCTTAGCTCAGTTCATTAACTTAATATTTAAAATGAAATATGTGCTTTCCCCAGTACAATGTTAAAAATTAGATAGAAATAGAAATCTTTTTTTTTTTTCTGATCAATTTAAATATGTTAGCTAGGAGAGGAAGAAAATGTTCTTAACATAACCAAGAAACAGTTGAATCCCAATTAAAGTTCTTAATGGATACAAACGCGTTATTAATTCAAGGCATCTGTTATTATAATTGTTGTTTGGAAAACATATATGTGTATATGAGATGCATCTTAAACTTATCTAGACTCCTTGTTTTAAACATAAACAATGAGTGAGATATGACTGTGGGTTGGAGAAAAAGTTGAAACAAGAATTGGTATATTTTTCTTTTTTCTCAGAGAGATTTAAATCATGCCTGTACTGTATCTTTTTGGTGTGTTCAGTTTGTTTAGCTCCTGCTGAAGCACTGAAACTTTAAGAAAAATAAATCACACACACTTAAACGTACTTGTTTCATCTCATTTAATAAAGCAGAGTAAGCACACTGTCTAAAAATTTGATGAACTTCCTGGCAAACGGAAGAAAAACGTGCTCTAATTTAAAAATGAGGTAGGTTAGGAAATACCATGTTTCTTGAATCACTACCAATTTTCCCTTTAAAGAGAACGTTTTAGTGTGAAGTCATCGATTAAATAAAATCATATAAATTACTTGCTATCATAGAGCAAAGGTTGTCTAAATAGAAAGTTCTAATATTATTTGGGTGTAGGATATGAAGGTTTGCTGCCTTGGTTTACTTCATCCAAGTTCAACAGTTATTTTTAATTGCATTGTAGGAAAATGTTTTAATTACATCTTGAACATGAGCCCCACTGAGAAGATCATTTTGTTTCTAAAGAGCAGAGTGTTTTTATTTACATTCCACTTTTCTTTTATACCGACATTCTTGTGTTGACAATGTAAAAAGATGATCATCTTGTCCTCCAAATCTTTTCAGTTTTATAGAAACTCATTTAAAAAATGTGTATTGTCTTTATGTCTTTAAATGTAATTAAGGGCAATATCCAAATTACTACTTTCTAAAATATGTGTGTGTGTGTGTGTGTGTATGTGAAAGGGATGTGTGTACATATGTGTAACCTTGTGAGATAATAAAAAAATTGTTCCTAGAGATTATTTACCTAATGAAATTCTATCAGATATAATCAAATGACAAAAGCATCTAATCTAATCGCACACCAGGTTTATACCTAATGTAATTCAAAAGCATAATAATGTAAATTATTCAAGGACAGTTGATGATGATGGATGAATACATTTACACTATGAATTTATTTATTGAAGACCTAATGCAAAGAAGCATCTGTAAATATGGCAGCTTCCTGTAGTTTAGAGGGAATAATAGCCAAATATTACAGAAATGCCTATAAACATTATAGTTAAAGTAGCTAGATTAATCAAAACACATTGAAATCCTTCTAATCCATATTTAACATTATAAGATACAGACCTCTAAATCATTATTCATAGTGAACTTGTAAATAACAAGACATTATATGCAACTTTTGCCATCTGCAATGGACAAAAACCACTGTAAAATAATTTTTAAAGGCATGTAATTATGTCATCCCACATTGAAATATTGAAGAATTGTCTCTTAAACAGTCAGTAGAAAACACCACATACTTATAAGATAAAAGAGTTTAAGCATAGTTCACAATTTAGTAGATAATAATTATCAAATCATGATATAAAATAACAAAAGAGTTAAATAAATTTTCATATATCTATTTAGTCCATATTAGATTAATATGCCCAGCACTTTCCTTAAAATATGTTTGTGCTCAGCAATACATTCCTGCAATTCAATTTGAGGCATTCATTCACCATGGTAGAAAAGCTATTTTAAGATATCAGGATGGGAATCAATCAATCAATAATATAGAAATACAAAGTTGAAATGTGACTGAATAAATTGTCTTAAAAAACAAACTTTATGGCCAGGTGTGGTGGCTCATGCCTATAATCCCAGCACTTTGGGAGGCCAAGGTGGGCAGATCCCGAGGTCAGGAGATTGAGTCCATCCTGGCTAACACGGTGAAACCACGTCTCTATTAAAAATACAAAAAGTAAATAAATAAAAATTAGCTGGAGATGGTGGCACACGCCTGAGTCCCAGCACTCAGGAGGCTGAGGCAGGAGAATCACGTGAACCCGGGTGGCAGAGGTTGCAGTGAGCCAAGATGGCGCCACTGCACTCCAGCCTGGGCAATAGAGTAAGACTCCATCTAAAAATAAATAAATAAACAAACAAACTTTATTTATTATACATTTAATTTTCAAAAGCAATTCTATAGCATATAGCCAGTTACATTATAAAAAGTTTCCTAAAAGGCCAGGCGTGGTGGCTCACACCTGTAATCTCAGCACTTCGGGAGGCCAAGGTGGGCAGATTACGAGGTCAGGAGATCGAGACCATCCTGGTAAACACGGTGAAACCCCGTCTCTACCAAAAGTACAAAAAAAAAAAAAAAAGAAAAAATTAGCCCGGTGTGGTGGCGGGCACCTGTAATCCCAGCTACTCAGGAGGCTGAGGCAGGAGAATGGTTTGAACCTTGGAGGTGGAGCTTGCAGTGAGTCAAGATAGCGCCACTGCACTCCAGCCTGGGCAATAGAGAGAGACCCCATCTCAAAAAAAAAAAAAAAAAAACACAAGAAAAAACAAAGTCAAGTTTCCTACTGAATTATAAAATGTTAACGACCACAATAATTAAGTAAAAACAACATACTTTGTTGATTTTGTTCCAGGTTAAGGATAAGTGTGAACCATTAGGGTAAGTACAGTACTGGTAAAAGAAACTAAATCATATATCACCCATTATAATAATTATTGTATTTACATATTGTATTTTCTTAGTTTTGCCTTAATCCTTATATTCACCTAAGTTCACCTTTGCTGAATGTTAAAAACAAATGCTGCTTTTTATTTTTGGGAAGCATAAAAGTATTTTTCTAATATTTTGATATGAAAAATTTCAAATACAGGAAAGTCAAAATAATTTTACTGCTATAAACCTTTGTCTTCCACCTAAATTCTACAAATTTACAATTTACTACAATGTATCATGTATTTATCCAGTCACCGGTCTCTCCATTCATCAATCATCTTTCTTTTTATTAAGGCAAAGTAGCTTCAGACGTCGGTACACCCTTCTTACATGATTAATGATATGTCTTCCTCTTCAGTTTTCAGAAAGAATACTTGTATTTTGATGACGTCAATGACACACTTTCAGAAAATGATTTTTGGTGGTGAACACATTTCTTAATAATGAAGCAGAAGTAATCAACCATGGGGTAACAATAAGGATAGATATTTCACAATAGTATGTTGTTCTAAGCCTGGGTGTATCAGGTCTATTATCTTTATAATGTCTCCAAATGCTCACTTTATGAGTGAGAACTCAAGACAGAGATGTTAACTTGCTCATGGTCACAAAGTAACTAAGTGGTGTAGCTAAACTGGATACTGTTATCTTAGGAAGTGTTAGCTTCTTAACACTGCCATCATCTCCATGAAGGCGGTTTATAAACCATAAGACAATTATGTAAGTATATATAATAGTGTTGGTTTGAGTTCAAGTAAACAAGTATCCTAAAGTGTAATATATTGTTAGGAACTAGAGAGGATTCAAAGAGGAATGGCAAACTCTAACTAAAAACAAACAAACAAACAAAAACTTAGTGAAATAGAAATAGAAACCTAGATTTGTATTGCTCTAAAGAATAAACTAGTGCTGGTTGGCAGGTAACTCACTGAAAATCAGACAAAATACTGTATTATAAAAATGCAGAAGAGAAATTTCTACCTGACAAATTTAGAGAAAGGACTTGTGAAATATATTTGAAAATAGTCTTGAAAAATTGTCATGATTCTTGGTAAAGCAATTTTCATAAATAAAGTAATTTAAGAATAAAAGTTTTGGGAATCCCAAGTGGTAGGGTAGGAGGATACAAGGAAATTTAACTGGAAGTGAGCCTAGAATTATGTAATTTTTGAACCTAGAATTTATATTTTGGGGCTAGGTAGCAGAGACATTGCATGTCTTTTAAAGGCATCTGAATTTGCTTAGCCAATGAAAAACCATTAAAAAATTGTGTATATTTAGAGATATACCTTGTAAATATTGTAAAATATTGATTTGGAAGAAAATTATTTAAAGCAGTGGTCCATTTTTTATAGGTACACACACATAATTTTGCTCGCAGTTTCTTTTTTTAACTTTTATTTTAGGTTTGGGGGTACATGTGAAGGTTTGCTTTTTAGGTAAACTCATGTCACAGGGGTTTGTTGTACAGATTATGTCGTCACTCAGGTATTGAGCCTAGTACCCAATAGTTATTTTTTTCTGCTCCTCTCCGTTTTCCCACTCTCCACCCTCAAGTAGAGTCCAGTGTCAGTTGTTCCCTTCTTTGTGTTCATAAGTGGTTATCATTTAGCTGCCTCTTATAAGTGAGAACATGTAGTATTTGGTTTTCTATTCCTGTTTTAGTTTGCTAAGGATAAGAGTCTCTGGCTCCTTCTCTGGCTCCATCCATGTTCCTACAAAAGACATGATCTCATTTTTTATGGCTGCATAGTATTCCATGGTGTACATGTACTAATTACATTTTTTAAATTCAATCTATCATTGATGGGCAATCTGTCTATCACTAGGTTGATTCCATGTCTTTGCCATTGTGAACAGTGCTACAAAAAACATTCGTGTGCACGTGTCTTTATGGTACAATGATTTATATTCCTCTTGGTATATACCTAGTAATGGGTTTGCTGGGTTGCATGGTAGTTCAAAGCATGGGACTCGTTCGAGAGGTCACATCAATCCTTTAGGGGAGAGATAAGAAGACTTTAAATAGAAAAAAAGTAAATAAGGGAAAAATATTCTAAAAATTATTAGTGGAGAATTGGTAGTAATTGCCAGTTAAATAGATATGGGAGTTGAAACTGAAAAGATGAAAGTGGAAAAACATTTTCTCCTCAAAGGCAGGGTTGAATAAGAGATACAAGGTACTTAATTTGATTTAAGGTACAGAGTCAAGGTCACTCCACACCACAGTGATGTTCGTGATGACTTTATCTATTTATGCTTGTAAGTCCAATATCCCAAAGCCTTTCACTTCTTCTTCAGTCATTTGCCTTTATGAGGAAAACTATAAACCGTTTCTTTTGGTTATGTCCATTTAGTTCAAATAGCCTTATTTTGTAGTGGTAGAAGGTAGCAAGCTTTCCTACTATTCTCTTGATTAATGATTTAAAAGTATATTAAAATAGTAAATCAAATAACCAAATAGTGTAGAAGTACCTGCAACTTAGAGACATATTGCAAATTACATAGGTGCAAACACTCCATGTAGCTTGAAGCAGTAGAAGGAACTCAGCTCTTGTTATGCCCTGGCTCTGCCAGTTACTAGTTTGTACCTGGAACATACACTAGGTCTTAATCTCAGGATTTCTTTCTGGGGTATGCGTGGATTAGATAATGCAGGTAGTACAGAAGGAAAGGGTGCAATAAATAGTACCTATTATTTTCACTTGCCTTCTGTGTTTATCTTTCATTCTAATCAGCCCTTCTCTCTCTCCTGATGTGACTCATCTTGAACTTTTCTTGGGGTTAAACTATCCCAAGGGCTATTCACAGTTTCCCAGCCAGCTAGCATCAGAAGTTTTTCCAGGCCTGTTCCTTGGCAGCCAGAGGTTTTTCTATTCCACAGCCAAAAATGATATATCTACTCTGCTTAGGCTGTTAGCTAAGAATGTGAAATGACCTTATGTTGCATTCCCTGCATTCTTAATGCACTGAAAGTTCCCATTCATGGTCTATTGATTCTTTGGGGCTTTTGTTTTCTGTATGTTGTGGCATAGCTGAAAAGGGAAGAAACCAGTCATTGCGGCTGCCATCCTGGTGTGCTGGCAGTCATCTGGTGATAATTATTCCCCATTACCAATCTCCCAGCTAGTTTCTTTGTAAATATTTTGAAGTCTGAGGCTGTGATATTGAAAATATTAATATAACTTTATAATTTACATAATTTATCATTAGTCTTTGTTATTTTAGTTGTCTTTAGCAGGTTTTTAGAATCCTTATCAGCTATCAACTTGCTTCCACTGGTAATCTGAGTTTATGTTACCATTATTTATTTATTTATTTATTTATTTATTTATTTTTATTTATGTATTTAAAGACTGAGTCTCACTTTTTCACCCAGGCTGGAGTGCAGTGGATGGCACCATCTCGGCTCACTGCAACCTCCACCTCCTGAGTTCAAAAGATTCTCCTGCCTCAGCTTCCCAAGTAACTGGGTCCACAGGCACCCACCACCATGCCCAGGTTCTTTTTGTGTTTTAGTAGAGACAAGGTTTCACCATATTGTCCAGGCTGGTCTCGAACTCCTCACCTCAAGTCATGTGCCTGCCTCGGCCTCCCAAAGTGCTGGGATTACAGGCATGAGCCACCGCGCCTGATCTTATGTTACCATTAACTTTTAAACATATATTTTATACAATATTTCACAAAGTTTTAAAAACAATGTTATAAAATAATAATAGCTAGCAATTTTCAAGACCAATAATATGCTTGGCCTTGGCAGATAGATAGATGCGTATGTATTCCCTAATTAATTCTCCCAACACTCCTCAAAGATACATCCTTTCTGATAGTCAAGTAACTGAGGCTAGTTGATATTTTTTTCTTTTTTCTTTTATGGGGGGGGCGGTGGGGCATGGGGGAACAGAGTCTCCTCTGTTGCCCAGGCTGGAGTGCAGTAGTGCGATCTCAGCACACTGCAACCTCCACCTCTAGGATTCAAGCAATTCTCGTGCCTCAGCCTCCTGAGTAGCTGGGATTATAGGTGTGTGCCACCATACCCGTCTAATTTTTTTTTTTTCTGTATTTTTAGTAGAGACGAGGTTTCATCATGTTGGCCAGGCTGATCTCAACCTCCTGGCCTCAAGTGATTCACCCGCCTTGGCCTCCCCATCGTGCTGGGATTATAGGAGTCAGCCACCGTGCCCGGCCAAGTTGATATTTTTGAAGTAACAAATCTAGTGACTGGGAGAAGCCTAATTTCTACCCGTTTTCTCTGAATCCTATCACAGAACAGTTTTTATATAAGTACAGTGAAGGAAAAACTTGCTTCTTTTTATGTTGCTTTCTGAAAGAGTTTTCCTTCATAGTTAAAATGTCACTGGGATCTCCTTTAAAGTGTGAAGAAAAGAATGTGTATGTATATTTCTCTGGACTATCTACATTTTAAAGCCTTGTTTTTCCCTTTCATAGAGGGTGTTACTATTGATTCAGAGAGAGAGGGGATTTCTGTCATTTTTCTGCAGTGGGGTTATATTCCTCCTTCTGTGCTCTGCAACCTCTGACATGTTTTACAAGAGGATTGGCTGAGTGGTTCATGGTGTGAAATTAACTAGGCCTTGCAGCACTTGTGTGAGAGAGTTTATAATTATTAATTCTACTCTCTTTACAAATGAAATTTATATGATTTGTGTCCTAGAAAACCAATACGTATCCCAACTTTTAAATTTACAGATACCCCAAATGCCTTAATTAATCATTCTGTACATTTGATTCATTCTCAGAAAAAAATATTTTTGTTCTTGTCATTTCGAGGGCTTGTTGGTGGAAGGGATAGGTCCAGCCAAATGCTGGTCAAAATGTTGCTGTACTAGACATTCAGTCTGATTCTAATGCTGAGAGCAGCAAAATGCATTCATTATTTAAATAAGCTCAAGCTGCCAAATGAATCATAAGTGCAGCGCGTGTCCTGTGCCAAGGTGTCATTTTCATTAAGTGTAAGATTGCACCTGAAGGACAGTTTAATTTGCAGCTGCTAAAAATATTTCAACAGAGTGGTACTGTTACAAGTGGCAGGTGGTGCCCAAACGTGAATTTTGCAAGAAATGCCATCTGTGGGATGAAGTATGAAAGAATGTCAAGGAGGTGGTAAAGGAGATAAAGGGGAAAGAGAAAAAAGTGGTGTATTTACTCAGCGTTTATTGCTGTTATCATGACTAAAGATTCCATGCTTCACATGATAGCATTGGCCCAAGATTAGTAAATGTGATTGTTTGTTCAGCTTCCACTATGTGCTGAGGACATTGCAAAATTGCCGTAGTATCTGTAAATACAAAGTTTATTCCCCAAAGGCATACCATTTAAGCTATGCAAATGCAATAATCCTTTCCAATTCTATTTACCTTTCATAGTGTTTACATTGCAGTTTTTATGGCAGTGAGATTAATGCACTTTGATCTTGCTAAAATGGATATTGCCCCTTTCTTTTGATGTTCAGCTTTTAATATACATTCACAATGACTTTCTCCTTCACAAAGCAATAAATCTTTTCAAATTAATTTCAAAACTATTTTGTTACACTACTGTTAGATGGCATTTTGTGGACAGAGTAGATGGCGTTTTCATGTGGAAAGACATCCAGGGTCCCTGTATACATTATTAAAGATCTGTATTTGTGTCAATTAGTTTCAGCGGCCACATTGAAATCAACAATTTGTAACTGCAGGCTGAAAATAGGTATTCTTTATTTTAATGGGCTACAGAACACAGGTTTAAAAAGAAAACTTAATTATTAGATTTGAGTTTTTCATTTCTGCTTGCCATTTAATGGGAGTGACTGGACGTAGAATAGCTTCCTTTGTGAATATCATGAACTTTCTTAGGTTACCAAGGGGAATTAATAAAGTAGGTCAATCTGAATAGATATTGGTAAACCTTTTCCGTAGGGAGTTTTTGATGACAAGGCAAGTTATTGAATTTCTTGTAGTTTCGCAGGACAATGGGAATCTCTGATCTCCAACATATGCATTGTTCTTAGCTACATAAAACGGAGAGACATGTTTTCTATTATTTTAATCCTATTGACAAAATCTAATTCTGAAGAATTGCAAATAGAAAATTTTAATGCATTAATTATCTATTGCAAAGAAAAGAACAGCTTCTAGGTTAAAAGAACATTCATAAAATTTCAAAAAAAGCATTTTGAAAACCTGCCATTGTATAATATCTTGCAGAAATAGTAGCAAATTTAAAGAAGCTTGTGTAAGCATTTCTTTAATTGAAATCCTAAACATTTTCGAGTCTATGGTAAGCTCAACTCATCCAAAAAACTTGTAAACCTTGCCAAAAAACAAGAAAATGTAATTCCTTCTTTCAAAGGAACCTACCATTTTAGTTTAGGAGATTCATTTATGTATTAATTCATTCATTGAGTCATTTGGGAACTATGCACTGTCTCAGGATTTATGCTTAGCAAGAAAGAAAAATAAAAAAAATAGGGATATTAGTTTACAAGAAGATGGATGGAGGGAAACTAGTGATTAAGATAGAGTTTTATAGATTCTAATTGTGGAATATGCACCAGATGCCAGGGAAAGGTTTGTGTGTTAAAAGGTAATAGACCATACAACATGGTTTGGAGATGGTAAGGCTGGAGGCAGGGAAAACAGAGTGAATGTGACTGCCAGGAGAGAAAAGATAAGGGCCTACATGTGGATAGTTGCAATGGGAAAGATTAAAAATAAGCTTACTGGAAAACATTGTTATATATAGAAGCTGAAGGCGAGAGAGGAAGAAATATAGGACAAATGCCTGTCATAAGACAAGTATGAAAATGCAGATATTATAAAAAGAATTAAATGTCATAAAATAAGTAGAAGCAAAGATTCTTGCCATGTCATATGAACCACAAGTTTATTAAGATAGTAGATAAGGTGTTGTAGAATGATAAACAGTTAATTAAAGGATTCATAATGAGAGTCTGTGGTCAGTTCTGGTGGAAAGATACATCACGGTTAGTTAATGCATATTAGGAACACTATGAAAATGTAACTGACAAAGTTTCCCAGTTTCCCTATCATGCTAAAAGACTTGGGAGCCAAAATCGTGACCCACCTCAAGTATATATATTGATCCATGTGGTAGATACTTTAAGGCTTTGTCCTGACAGAATAACGTCAGTACATCAGTTTTGTCTTTTTTGTTTGTATGTTTTAAGTTATGTGAATTTCTCAAATCTATGAAACCTGAAATCTGTTCTAGAAAACATACTGTATAAATGCATTCATATTTGTTTTTATATACTGTATGGGGGGCTTAGAGGAAATAGATACTGCAGGCAGAAGACCAGTTATCCAGTTATATTATTCCAAAATATTACTGTAAAATAATAAGGACACGAATTATACTGGCAATGTTAAGATTATAAAACGATAAAAGGAAATGAAAACCATAGGAATACTTTTTGTATTAAATTTAGAGCGCTGAAAAAGAAGTCCTGCAAGAGATGGAAATTTTTAAGGTAAAATAACATGTTATTTATATGCCTTATGATGAGATTAACCAAAATGGAAAAGATAGGAACAGAAGCAGTTTCAAGAGGAAAGTTTATAAGTAAGAAACTTATAAACTTAAGAAATTACTTAAGACATTTCTCATAAAATTAAAAAATAAAGAAGAAAGAAAGATCATTAACAATATTGAAATAGTGAAAGAAACACTAGGTGATGATTTCATTTATAGAAGTAAAAGAAAATAAAGGGCACTTAAAGAAAAATTTAAGAAGCATATATAGAAATTTAGAAAAAGGGAAAGAGAAGTCATGAATGAAATAGTGACGTTTAGATAGCTTACAATTCAGGTCCTGGGTCAGAAAAGCCACAAGAAGCCAGAAAAAGCAATGGACATATTAGAAACACGTGAAATTTTATTGTGCCAATGTCTGAAGACAACTAAAACAGGATAAGTGTACAAATCTATTTTTTTATAGTTCCTGTTGATCATCAATACAATAGCAGTGAAGGATGCAAAATGGCAGGATATATATATATATATATATGTATGTGTGTATATATATATATATGTATGTATGTGTGTGTATGTGTGTGTATATATATATATGTATGTATGTATGTGTGTGTATGTGTGTGTGTGTATATATATATATATATATATATACCCATTGAAGAAGTCCTCTGGTTTAAAGAATGAATGCAAGGAATCATGAGACTCTACAGCATACAGTGACTGTGGGAGCTTATTTTCAGGATAAAGAAATTTTTTTTTTTTTTTTTTTTTTTTTGAGACGGAGTCTCGCTCTGTCGCCCGGACTGGAGTGCAGTGGCCAGATCTCAGCTCACTGCAAGCTCCGCCTCCTGGGTTTACGCCATTCTCCTGCCTCAGCCTCCCGAGTAGCTGGGACTACAGGCGCCCGCCACCTCGCCCTGCTAGTTTTTTTTTTTTTTTCTTTTTCTTTTTTGTATTTTTTAGTAGAGACGGGGTTTCACAGTGTTAGCCAGGATGGTCTCGATCTCCTGACCTCGTGATCCACCCGTCTCGGCCTCCCAAAGTGCTGGGATTACAGGCTTGAGCCACCGCGCCCTGCCAGGATAAAGAAATTTTTAAATGCATATTTGTATTTAAGGAGTGTCATTAAAAAGGGAAAGAATAAAAAATCTAAGGAAGAACTATGTCTCCTTCCTTCCTTTCTGCAATTCCCCACTTGTGAGAATCCTTTCTACTTTTCCTCACCTTTCTCAAGGTCTTAGGTTGTCTTGCTTTGTTTTTTTTTTTCTTTTTACTCTGTACACTTAATCACTCCATTGGCTCACTTTCAAATAACTTCAGCTCTAGTCCACATTTCCTTCCTAAGCTTTTTTATTCATGACCTCTGGGTCTTCACAAGGCTCTCACTCTAAAGACACACTAAACAGAATTCATCTTCCTTCCATCTCTGAAATTTTCCCTTGCTCACATGCTCTCTATCTTAATAACTCCTCTACAAGCAGTTATTCAAATCAGAAGTTTCTTTTTTTATGATTGCTCTCACTATTTCTTACATTTTACATATTATCAATGAGCATAATTCATCAATTATATTTTCAATTGATCCCTGCATGTCTCCTTTCTCTATCCTCACTATCCCATCCATATCCAGGTCACTGTCCTTTCTCATTTGTGTTTCTATGACAGCCACCAAACTGGTCTTCCTCCCTTCATTTTGGCCTCACTGCAATTGTTTTATTTTTGTTGTTTTTTTGTTTGTTTGTTTGTTTGTTTTTTTAGTTTTTCTCTGCAGCAGCCAGAGTGATCCTCTGAAAATATACTCCTGACAATGTCATTGCTAGGTCTAGAACACTTCAGTGGCTTTGTCCAGAGCCAGTAGGACAGATATATTCCTGAACATGACTTCCTGCATATTCTAGTCTCTGCTTAACTTTCTTTTTTTTTTTTTTTTTTTTTTTTTTGAGAGGGAGTCTCGCTCTATCGCCCAGGCTGGAGTGCAGTGGCCGGATCTCAGCTCACTGCAAGCTCCGCCTCCCGGGTTTATGCCATTCTCCTGCCTCAGCCTCCCGAGTAGCTAGGACTACAGGCGTCCGCCACCTCGCCTGGCTAGTTTTTTGTATTTTTTAGTAGAGACGGGGTTTCACGGTGTTAGCCAGGATGGTCTCGATCTCCTGACCTCGTGATCCACCCGTCTCGGCCTCCCAAAGTGCTGGGATTACAGGCTTGAGCCACCGCGCCCGGCGTCTCTGCTTAACTTTCTGTCATCATTTCTGACCACCTCCCATTTTCTTGACTACTCTCTGTGTGTACAACTTTCTCCATTGTTTCTGTGATTTTGCAAATGCATTCCTTCACCTGAGATGTTTCTGGTTATTCTTCAGATCTTGAAGTATATGTCATATCTTCTGACTAAGAATTATGCAAATTATTTCTGGTATATTCCTTCAATGCTCTATCTTCCACGGCATTTTTTTTCTAAGCTCTTATTTTTGTTCTTTCTGTGCAGGTTAACAATTGTTCAGTTTAATTATCAGAATTCCCTTGAAGATAATAACTACAATGTAGACAAAAAACATTTTACCTTAATATGCCCTAATCTTCCACAATCCAGAGTATAGAGTAGGTGCTTAACACTTATTTTATAAATGAAAATATAAATGGTAAGTGATTGCATGAAGAATAAAGTTATTCATGCAAAAGTTTGTAGAATATTGGATTGACAGCACATAGTGAGAGACCTTAGACTTAAAAATAAGAAAAGATCATTCTTCCCTGAAAGAAGAGAAATTAGGAGGTGAAGAAAGGAAAAGGAGAGAGTTATTACTAAATGGATTTGGTCCTATCAGTACAGCAGGTAACAACACCACCTTTAGAGAGCAAATTAAAGATGCATATTTGTCAATTTGAGGAAGAGCAGGGTGCTTTAAAATAGTTGTTGATAATAAATCTGTAGTGATCTTAGAAGAAAATGAAACAATTTCTTAGCAACACTAGGGTTCTTGCTTAGGAAAATAGCTTCAATTTATAGCAGATATATTTACTATGAGTACATGGTTTTTTAAACCCTTGCTTAAGTGTAAGGACAAAGGGAAAAAATCTGGGGATTTATAAAGCTGCTACAGTGGAGATTCCAGCAGCCAAGAAATCCTAGATAATAGGATAGTGGGAATGACTGATTTTAAGGTTTGGATTGAATAAAGAGGTGATTCATCAGTGAGGGGATGAATACACTTAGAGAATAAAAGAGAGGGCTAAGACGACAAAACATAACAAGAAAGGGGAAGGCAATGTTTGTGGGACTGAAGAAGTAGAAAATGTGTGGTGAGCAGAGGTTTTGACCAAAAAGCAGATTTTCTAAATGTGAAACATTAGAAGAATGGCTCCTTTTAAATTGTTGGAAGAGATCAGCTAAAATCAAGGCCTATTATATTTGGAAATGGGAATGATTGTTTTTCAAGACTGAGATATAACCTAAATTTCTTGAACACAAGTTATGTTAAATTGACAGTGTTTTTCTTGGATAGTCTCATTTTCTGTGTTAATGAATTTGGTTTTCATTTTCTGTGTGTACTTCTATTTTTTGGCTGTACCTGAAACTGGATGAGATTGTTAATTCACCTGCAAAACTCCCCACATCTGTAGTTATCATACGTTAAAGAAGAGACTAAGGTTGAAGGTCCTTTCAGCAATGAATATTCTTGATAATTTGCTTGAGTTATTTCCCACTAGAGTCCAGATTTGTAAGATAATAATTATCCTCACATATTTTAGAGAGGTCAGTGCAGTGCTCAATAACACCTTCACTCATGCCCAAACACCAAGAGAACATAAGAATATGCACATGTAAAATATTATTTTCTTTGTTGTCATTTTTGTGCTTTTAACATTGCTTTTGTTAGACTGTGGCGTTCTGAGAACAAGGATTATATATTATGGATTCTCTTTTCTACATGGCGTCTTACACATATTTGTGATCTAACAAAAAGCAACTGGATTTAGTTACTCAGAGTTCTTTAAGTTATTCAAGTGTTTGTATGAACAACTACACTAATTTTGGAGGTAATAGTAGACCAATTTCTCCCTCCATTGTTACAGTGTTAAAGCAGAAGAATGTACGATTGTTTTCATTTTTATTCTGCAGTTGGATTATAATATCCTCAAACTTACCATGTGATGGAGGCTTCCTTTCAGTATCATCATAATAATGTTAATATAGTGTATTTGTTAATATTTTACAAAATCGTTTCACATGTCTTAGGCTTAAAATATTTGTCTTTATATTAACTATTTATGACAGACAAGGTGAATAGATCCCAGTTTGAAGTAACTTGATTTGAAATAAACGTAATATGAAAATTATGCATCTGAGCTCAGAGGGGAAGAGTCTTGTTAAAGGACACAGAAGATGCAAGTGACTAAATTAAATCACTGCACAAACAGGTTTGTGTTACATATGTGCTCACATACAAACACACACACACATTTCTGGAGCCTAACTTTACCAGTGTGATTGTAATTCTTTAGTTTGTGACAGTAATTCCTAACATGTCACATTAATTATTCTGCTCACCATCCATTATGAGAATATATACTCCTCATTATACATGCATATTTACATATATAATATATATGTATGCATATGAACAAGTAGAAATTTTTGAACAAAAGAAAGCTTTGAACAGTTATCCAGGTTAAAGTAATATATTATTGTATGGATCTTTAAAAAAATCTGATGCTAAGCAATTCTACTTTAAAATTATTATTCTCCTACTCTTGTTCACTGGCACACTGAGCTTTAAATATGAACAGGTAATATTTCATATGTTTCACATTATTTCCAGAATCTGTACAATTTGCCTGAAAAGGATAGTAAAGTTTGGCCTTGTGAAATATACTTGAATGCGTGGTCCCAGAGCAAACGTTAAAAGGTTACAAGCACAGGGCACATGATAATGATGATTATTCACAGGTGTAAAGATCAGGACTAAATAACTTGGATTATATGTGGATAAAGCTAGTTTCAAGTTCTGATCTCTTCCTGGTCTCTTAAGAATGGTGCTGACCTGTACGTGTATATTTCATTGTTACCTGGATAAAATAATACACTAAGGGATAAATGTAGATTATTGTAAGAATATAAATGTCTGCAGTATCCTAAGTGCCTTCAGTGAGGTGCCCTTAGCTTCATAGCACATAGCTTCTTAAGGCTATGAGACTATTACATATTTTATATAGTTTGTGAGACACAGGCATATCAACCGAAGAATATTCAAAAGTGCTTTTTGAAGTGGAGCTCTAAATATCCCTGATATACATTCTGCATAACCTAGGCAGTCCCTTCCCCTCACCATTTTTCTTTTCTTTTCTTGTTGCACAGATATTCATGACTGCCTATCATGTTTTAAGCTTTAGGTTCACCGCATCAAAAAAAAAATACAACAAATCCTTATTTTCATGGAACGTATATTTCATTGGGGTGGCGGGGGAGACAGACAATAAGCAAAGGAAGATTAGATAGACAAATGGATAGGTTAATCAATAAATACTTTGGGAGATGTATCATATCAGACAATAAATCCAATTAAGATGTTGGAAAGTTTGGAGAAGGAGTGATAGAGCAGAGGTTCATTCTGGCTGTTGCGTGGAGACAAGGGTTGGTAAGGTAGAAACTGAGAAACTAGTTAGGAATCTACTTTAGTAATTCATATTGGCAGTAGTTTCCTGAGGGAAAGTGGTATTGAAAAATGTGGTAAGAAATTGAGATAAATAGGGATATGCTGATAGATAGAATGTTGGGTATGAGAGAAAGGGAGAACTCAAGGGTGACCGGAGTTTTTCCTGTGTATCTAGTGGAATGACACTGCCATTTACAGGAAAGGGGAACGACAGGAGAGGATTTACTTTGTTTTATATAGATTTCACTTTTCCCTTCCCACTCAGTCTTTGCTGAAAACTGAAATAGACCAATTAGTATTTTGATTTAAATTCTTATGCTTAAAAGAAGGAATAACAATGGTGACAGCAATAAGTAACATTTGGTAGTACCTATAGTTTGCAAAATATTTTAATATCCAGTCATGGATCTGCAATGTATGATCACCCTAAAGATTTCTTTCTGCACCTACTCCTAACCTTCAGAACAAAATACATAAATTTTTCTAGAGATATAAGGTATTTTATAAGATACTTTATAATGCATAAAAAAGAGTTAATATATACCTACGAAATGGAAAAAGGAAAGATACGTTTCTTGAAATATATCAATTAAGAGTTAAGAAAAAGTAAAAATTGACCATAAAGAATGGTATTATTTATTAAGCTGTGAATTAATATATATGCTATAATTTGTCTCTCAGATCCAAGGTTCATTAGTGCCCACCTCATCCCAGAGAGTGACAATCCTGAAGATGACAAAGTATACTTTTTCTTCCGTGAAAATGCAATAGATGGAGAACACTCTGGAAAAGCTACTCACGCTAGAATAGGTCAGATATGCAAGGTGAGGTAAAGAAAAAAAATGAGAAGGATGTCATTTTCCCATAACGACTTTGCTTTTTAAAATTTTCTACCTGTGTGCACATGCAATAAAAATTTTGGCTACAGTTTGACTGATATAACAAATAAATGGTAAATAATGATTGAATATTATACTTGGTTATGAGTAACTCTACACAGTCAAATATGCAGGTAGAGGTTGTGAAGTAACTGGCATTGTTTCATAATTACATTACATAATATCTGTTTGAAATTTTAGAGTAATAAAATGATTTTATTTTACCTGGGAGAAGATAATTTATGTTTTTTCAGTCCTAGCACAGTTTTCGATACCTTGTAAGTTTGTTAGTTTTTGTTTTGTTTTGAGACAGAGTCTTGCTCTGTCCCCTAGGCTGGAGTGCAGTGGTACAATCTCAGCTCACTGCAAAATCTGCCTCCCTGGTTCAAGTGATTCTCCCACCTCAGCCTCCCAAATAGCTGGGATTATAGGCACCTGCTATCACGCCTAGCTAAGTTTTGTATTTTTAGTAGAGGCGGGGTTTCACCATGTTGGCCAGGCTGGTCTTGAACTCCTGATCTCAGATGATCCACCCGCTTCGACCTCCCAAAGCGTTGGGATTACAGGCATGAGCCACCGCACTCGGCCCACCTTGTAAGTTTTGAATAAATATTTGTTGTTGGAAGATGTGAAGAATTCATTTAAGAGAGAAAAACATGAAAGCTCGTTTGTACAAACTGATTGTAGCATCCTATGTACACATATACACACAGCACACACACAAACACCCATACAAAAACAATTTTGAAGCTGTGAGCTTTACCTATCTGAGGTATTTCACTCATTGTATGGCTTAATGTCAAATGTAATATTGCATTATACTGTTAGATAAATGGAATAAAAATTGCTCAACAACCACTTATAGATTAATTAGTATCATCAGTGTGAAAATACAATAGTGCCATTTGTTTCCCTCTATGGTGCATAGTGCAGTATTTATGCAATATGAAAAAGTTAACTGTTAGTATATATTAAAGCACCCTTCAAATAAAGAAAATCATAAGCCACATTCCATGATCATCTTAAAATTGAATTCTGTCTTTTGAAGAAAGCATCCTGAAATTTTAAAAATCTTTCTTTCTATGTGTGACCTGTTACCCCAATATGATCTAACTATTATCTCTAGTGTATTCAATTACTGAAAAATTAAAAGTTTTCAATACTTGAAAACATACAAATAACATGTGAAGTAGGTGAGACTTTTTTCTCCACAAAAATCATGTCATATTTAAAAGCACTACTTTCAAGGCTTAAAAAAATCTTTAAGGTGTATAAAAGTATATAAACAAAATATAAATCAGTTTTACTCTAAAGGAGCATGTTCTCTCAATATATGTACATAAATATCATTTTTGAAAACTATAGTTTCTAGTAAACACCTACCACAATAATAGAATTTATTACTATGCTTAGGTTAAATCAGTTTTCTTCAAGGTGAGAAGCCTTTCAAAATGTTTTCTCTGGAATGAGTTTCCTTTATTAAGGGTTATTCAAATATTTTCTCAACGTGTTGTTTGTAAAACATAAATTGCTTCAACTCCTTCAGCTTATAAAATATTTGATGCTAGCATGCTTTTGTCTGAGATCTATTTTTTGTATGGGTATTTAAGGCATACATTTATCATCCATTCTTTAAGTACTCACTGAATGCCTACTGTGTACAAGCACTGGCTGTGAACCCGCCTATGTAGGTAAGATCTCAATGCACAGTAGGTAGGAGAGAGAGCATTATACCAAAACAAAACGAATTCATTCATTGCAGAGTAGAAAGGAAAGTTAAGTGATTTTTAAGATTCTATTATTTATTTTAATAGACAATAAAAATTGTATATATTTACTGTGTGCAATATGATGTTTTAAAATGTGCAGGCATTGTGAAATGGCTAGATCATGCTAATTAATATGCATTATCTCACATACTTATAATTCTTCATGGTGAGGACACTTAAAATCTACTCTTTTCACAAATTTCAATAATATAATTCATTGTTATCAATTAAAGTCATGATGTTGTACAATAGATCTCTTAAACTCATTTCTTCTATCTAAGTGAAATTTTTTATCTTGGACCAAATCTCTTCATCCTTCCCCCAAAGCCCCTGGTAACCACTGCTCTACTCTCTGCATCTTTGAGTTCAGCTTCTTATATTCTACTTATAAGTGAGGTCACGTGGTATTTGTCTTTCTGTGCTTATCTCATTTCTCTTAACATAATGTCCCCCAGTTTATTCATGTTGACTCAAATGACAAGATTTCCTTCTTCTTGATTTTTATTTTTAAACTGTAAATTGATAATTATGACTACATAAATTTATGATTACAAAGCAATGTTATGATTTATGAATATAATGTGGAATAATTAAATCAACTAGTTAACACACCCATCACCTCAAATACTTATTTTTTGTGGTGAGAACATTTGAAATTTACTCTCTTACTATGATTTTAAATGTATAATACATTATTATTTATGATACCACATTGTGCAACATATCTCAAAGAAAAAACTGTTTCTTCCGCTAATCTAATTGATTTTCTTTGTTTTAAGGCTGAATTGTAGACCATTGTGTAAATGGACTACAATTTCTTTATCCATTGATCTGTAGATGAACCTGAATTGATTTTATAAGTAAGCCCTTGAATAAATAAAGGGACTACAGAATAAATATCCCTTAAAAAGTCAAAAAAACTTGAGGGAATGATTTGACCACAAATGTAACAATAAGTGATAGCTACCTGTATTTGGTCATTTAAAATGATTAGGAACTTTTAAAACATGAGGAACTGTATTTTATGTTTGTCTGAAGATATGAAGAAAACAGAAATATTTGAAATTATCATTTGCATTCACAGTGCCTAATACTGGTGTTCCCTTCTTTCAGAATGACTTTGGAGGGCACAGAAGTCTGGTGAATAAATGGACAACATTCCTCAAAGCTCGTTTGATTTGCTCAGTGCCAGGTCCAAATGGCATTGACACTCATTTTGATGAACTGCGTAAGAAGCTAGTGTTTATGTATAGAGAATATTTGTTCAGACTTTGCCATTCCATAAAAAAGCAACTTTCTCCAATTTTGTTTTTAAACAGAGGATGTATTCCTAATGAACTTTAAAGATCCTAAAAACCCAATTGTATATGGAGTGTTTACGACTTCCAGGTAAACAACTTTTTAACTACCTTATAGAAACTTCATGTTATTTAGGTGGTATCCAAGTACCCATAATTTGTGAAAGTATATTTTTGAAAGACAAGTGTTGCTTTAACCTTTGAGCTGTTGTGTATTCTTGGGTGACTGAAAGAAGTTATGATCTATGTAGATGTTTGTTTTTTAAATGAATTTTAGACAAAAAATCATCATTGTAACAATGTTAATGTGTTATGGTGAAACAGTTTGAAATGTTTATGTCATCTTATGCATATCTTTGATTTTAAACCTTTAAATAAAATGTAAAATATTATAGAGATGGAAGTCTGAGTTTTGGGAAGAGTTTGTAGGGATATAAATTAAAGATGGAAAAATTAATTTAAATTTGTAGAAAATATAACAGAAACAATTCTCTGTCTCTTGATCTCTCTGTCACTTTAGTCAATTGCTAATGAATGAGATAAGAGAAAGGCCCATCAGCAATTCCACTGAAAGTCCTATCTTTTACCAGATGATTAGTATGGTAATCTGGGGACAAAATACATCTAGAGATGTCAAAACAGTTCATGGCTCTTCCCAGTATGTCTATTCCACAGATGGGATATTTGCTACACTTTTCTTTGGTCTTTAAACCTTTAACCCTAGAACTAAACTAGAAATGTGTATGTTTGGAGAAAACTGATTGTTTACAAAACAAATTTTTAAATTGCCTTTAGGTAATTTAAAAAATTATTAATACAATCATCACTTCTCAACCTTTAAGATTGTGTGAAAAGTTATTAATACAGCAATTGAAGACCCGTTATGTCGTATAAATAGTATTAAAACTTTTTAAGTGAGTAAATAGATTCTCTTTGTAAAAAAATCTACTTTTTTTTTGAGACTCCATTTGGTTTTTTATTATCTACCTTATAACCCAGATTTTAAAATAATCATGTAAAAAGACATAAAACAAACAAACAAAAACCTTCAGCATTACAGCAGTAGGGTTACATTATAACCACATAAAAAGACGACAAAAACAAACAAGAATCTTCAGCATTACAGCACATAATAAAAACAAACAAAAACCTTCAGTGTTACAGCATTATTATTATTATTTTATTTTTTATTTTTTATTTTTTGGAACCAGTGTCAAACTCAAACTTAATTTCTTTGTCCTTTTATCTCCTTTTATCCCTGCCCTGCTTTTCCTGCTCTTTCTCTACTGGCTCCTTCCCTTCTTCCTTCCCCTTCTGCTTCCTCTTTTTCTCTCTCTTCCTCTTGCCTCCTTCCCTCTTTCCTCACACTTCTCCTTTTCCTATTTTTCATGCTCCCTAAGTCTTGCCGTCAATTAAGCAGAGATTATATCCCTCCAGGCTATTACATTCAGTATAAAGTTCATGTTACCTGGGGTTGTTGAAAGAAACACATACACATTTAGATGCATATAAAGAAGGATATGCACTGGGATGTGAATGAAATGTTAAAAGAAAAATAATTTAAAATCAAAAGTCAGGAAAAGTAGTGCAAGTAACTTTGATAGTAAAGAAAATGATTAACTGCAATGTCCAACACTGTTTTATTCTGTGACTATTAAAGCCACTACAAATTGCTTGGATGTTTTTACTCATTAATTTTAAAAAAACACATAAAAATTAAGAAATCTGTATTTCTAAAACTATTTGAAGTTCTTCATACCTAAATAATATTTCTTCCCTTTGGAAAAAAAAAAAAAAACCAGAATGACTAAGCTATAGAACTTAAGAGACTCAAACAAATATTAATCCATTTCTTCTGGTTCCTCATTGCTTAGTGCAGTGGCTTAAATTTGAGTCTGCATCAGAATCTCCTAGAGAGCATGATAAAATTCAGATTCCTAGGCCTTGCCTCCAGAGTTTCTGACTCAATAGAAATTAAATGCGACCTAAGGATATACACTTCACACAAGTACCCAGGTGATGCCCATGCCGTTTGCCACCTTTTGAGAGCTAGAGATAAAATAATTTCACCTATTTATTTCAATAGAATGGATATTTGTATGTGAGTTTTAATAGCTACATATCATACTCCTTAAGTATTTCGATGATAGCTGATTTAATCAAAGATAAGCAACATAAAGAACAATGGAAAGGGGATATATAACCCAAACATTACAAGGTGTGATGTATCAAGTATGCACTAATTTGCTATTTGTTCTGCTATGAAAATGTTATTAAATTCTATAAGTATTTATTGAGGTTTACTCTCTGAAATGCCATGTGATATATAATTTAGGTAGCCAGAAAGAAGCCAGGCATGGTCTCTTCTCTCATGAAGGTTGCAGTCTATGAAACGCTCTCTATATGCAGCAGTTTCCAATAATAAACTGTAGAGAGCCCATGTAGTTCATTTGGTCTGATTTATATGTAATTTCAAGGGGGAAAGTTTGGTTAAAAGATAAGCATTCCATATTTTAAATGTGCACAACTGTTTAATATCTTTGTATAAATACATTACTCAAGCCACATTTCTATAAGCCTAATAAAATGGAAAATTGTGGCAATTCAGTGGCTTGCTTCCAGTTTACCTGATTTTTTGTTTAGCTAACAAAATTTTCGTTTAGTGAAATGATGAGTATAATTGCTGTAATTCTCCACTTTAATTGAGTGAAATAGGTACTAACGTAATTATTTTCTGTGTTAGAAAGGGCTGATTTTAAGTGTCTTCACAAGAATCAACTTCCTACTTGATCTAATACTTTTGGGAATTTAAAAATAATACAATGTGACACATCATTTGACACTATTTTTTGTACTAGTTTCAGCCTACAAAGTGAGTTCTTAAACATTCTTGCTAATTTAAAAGTTTCCTGGGTTCTGTAATAATGCTTGAGACTTAATCTACATTTTAAAAAATTTCCCCATGATATTAAAATTACCTGTTCATTTATAGCTTATATGTATTTGTTTTTCCTATCAAAACCTAGTACTCTATGTTTCATATGAAGGCATATATTCTGAGTACTAAAGCCATTTTCAGCTATGCCTTCTATTTTTAAGAAATCACAATTTTTTGTTCTTTTGTGTATTGTTAAATGCATACGCATGACTAGAAAAATCCTAAACATTATTGCTAACAATTTATATTCATATTTTAATAAATAATATAAAAAATGTAAGAACTCAGTATCAATATTTCTCTTACCATTGTACAAAGACGAACATCTGTTTTTATTCTTGCTGTCTTGTTCAGTAATATTTTCAAGGGATCAGCCGTGTGTATGTACAGCATGAGTGATGTGAGAAGGGTGTTCCTTGGTCCGTATGCCCACAGGGATGGACCCAACTATCAGTGGGTGCCTTATCAAGGAAGAGTCCCCTATCCACGGCCGGGTACTGTAAGTAGCTTAGGTGTTTATGAGATGAATATATTTCTGCCAAAGGCCAAAAAACAATGCAGCTACAGACAGATATTAAATGTATCCTGTAATGTAAAAAAAAGATTTCAAGATTGTAAATTAAAGCAAGACGAAGATTTTCCATGAGTGAATGAAATTTCACATTTAAAAACATGTTCTTTACAGATGTCAATGCTTAAATTCAGTGTAAGATATAAATCTAAAATTATTAAATCTTATTTTAATTTTTGATAACACATTTCTAAATTTTTGCAAACTATTTTTACATGCTAGTAGAGAAGTGCAGAAATAATTTTCAGTCTCATGAAAATACACTTTATCGTGTCTTCCAGGTTTTTACATAAATGTTTGATATTTCTATAACCTTAATTTTATAATTTACATACAAAACGAGAAATACAACCTTACTTTCCTTAACTGTTATATTGTTGTACTATTGTGCATGTATATACACATACATAGACATATATATGTGTGTATTTATATATACTCCTCCCATTTCAAAACACATTCATTTTATTTCTCATGAATTATTAATTTTTTCAAGCTAGTGGCAAAGACAATTGATTTCTCATTCTAAGCTTCTTGTAAGATCAGGAATCTCTCATAATTACATTTTAGCTCCCAAGCTTTTACATTAAATGGTAGAAATTACTTAAGTGTAAGACTAAAAGCAAGAGATTGGAGATATTGTACTCTATAAATGCTTGCACTGCATCAATAACTATAGTGAAAGGAGATGGTGAAATCTTAATTTGTCATTTTTGCTGTATTGTCTTACATAGAGTGTTTACATCCAGAGGTGAGGTTACGCCAGTGCAAAACCAGCATCTTTCTGGCTGCTGGGGCCATTTTCGCTTCTGCTTGGTCATGACATGCATTCTGATTGGTCACTTTTTGTGCAATGCAGGTTGTTAAACACTTTGAATAACACTTTTCGTTATCACTGGGATTATTTTATTTATTACATTTCTCGATGGTACTTTTTTAGCATTATGTTAGAAACAAAACAATAAAGAATAGTTTATATTGTTTTTCAGTTTGAAAAGAGAATTTGTATTTTAGCATGATGCCATAGTAAAAAGTTAAATGTATTCAATAAAATTATTCTGAGCATCTCTAATTCAAAGATTAATTGCATTTAGTTGTAGTATATTCCATTCATTATGTCAAATACTTCATCTATTTTACTATAACACTCATGCTTGTGGCACTAATAGAGGCACCAAACTTCTCCTGTACACTGAATTCATTACATCCATTCGTAATTTTGCCTAAGAATTAGTGACATAACTAAATCTCACTGAGAATTAAAATATATTTGGGAAATATATACTATATATTGCACTACTCTTTTCCTTTATTTTATTTTTGAGACAGATTCTTGTTCTATTGTGTAGGCTGCAGTGCAATGGCATGATCTCAGTTCACTGCAACCTCCGCCTCCCAGGTTCAAGCAATTCTCCTGCCTCAACTTCTCAGGTAGCTGGGACTACAGGCATGCACCATCACGTCCAGCTAATTTTTGTATTTTTAGTAGAAATGGGGTTTCACCATGTTGGGCCAGGCTGGTCTGGAACTCCTGGCCTCAAGTGATCCACCTGCCTCAGCCTCCCAAATTGCTAGGAGTACAGGTGTGAGCTATCATACCTGGCCTGAACTGCTATTTTAAGTAGAACCATTGAGGCCATGTATTATTGTATGATGTACAGTTATGTTTATTAGATTTTAATCAAAAGATACTGTTCTCTTTATCATAATAGTGTCCCAGCAAAACATTTGGTGGTTTTGACTCTACAAAGGACCTTCCTGATGATGTTATAACCTTTGCAAGAAGTCATCCAGCCATGTACAATCCAGTGTTTCCTATAAACAATCGCCCAATAATGATCAAAACGGATGTAAATTATCAATTTACACAAATTGTAGTAGACCGAGTGGATGCAGAAGATGGACAGTATGATGTTATGTTTATCGGAACAGGTAAATTTTTAAATTTCAACTGTAAACTTTTTTCCAGAACACTATGTTTAACTGATTAAGTAAAGTTGATGTTCGAACATCACAGGGGTTGGGGTGCCAACTCTCTGTGCAATTGAAAATCCACATATAACTTTTGATTTCCCCAAAACTTAACTACTAATGGCCTACTGTTGACTGGAAGCCTTACCTATAACATAAACAGTTGATTAGCTTCACATATTGTATGTCATATGTGTTAAATATTGTATTCCTACAATAAAATAAGCTAGAGAAAAGGAAGTGTTCTGAAAATTATAGGAAAGAGAAAATATATTTAATATTCCTTAAGTGGAATTGGATTGCCCTTGTCTTCCTGTTGAGTAGGTTAAAGAGAAGGTAGAGTAAGAGTTGGCATTGCTCTCCCAAGGGTGGTAGGAGCAGATGAAAATTGTGTATAAGTGGACCCACACAGTTCAAACCCATGTTGTTCAAGGGTCAAATGTATACTAAGAACTGAGGCCAGTTTCTACAGTTACTTTCAAGGTATAATTCACCTTTAATAAATGAGTAAATAACATGAATATTCTTTCATTATAAATTTATTATCTTTTCAGACAAGCTGAGGCATACTAATTTAAAATAAATTCCCTTTTCAGTGAAAAGTTGATAAGTTTAATCAGGTAAAGCTAATGATTAGGTAAGCAATCAATATTTATAATTGCATCATAACTTTTCTGGCCAGTGGCTTTTTAGAACAAAGATATATTACTCAAGTCCTGCCTTAAATTCCCAAGACATTCAATAATAGTTCCAGAATATTAGTGCAAAATTATCTGAACTTTAAAATTACAATAATGTGAACATCGTCTAGTAAATAAATGTTAGCAATAAAATTTTTTCAGTGTTTCTGCCATACAATGAAAAGAAAAAAAAATTCATTAGAAAAACAACATAATTGATTCAAATAATTCTTAGATACATTTCTATGGACATTTAACAATTCATTTTACTAATTCCATAATTAGAAACAGACTTTTTCAGGTATATTTTAAGAATGAATTCCATTGTTATTATGATATATTATTTTATTTTGTTCCCTGCTCTTTTTAATAGTAATATTATTTTTGAAAGTCCTAGTTACAAATCTGATACTTGCTACTTAGGGTCAGATTCCAAGGTAATAAATTTCTAGTCTCCATTAACACTGTTAACTAACATAAATCAATGGGGAACAGAGTGAGTGCTCCACTGAAACCTTGTATAATAACATTTATTTTCCCTTAGTGAGAAACAGAAAAAAAAATTGCATTAACTACAGGGGAATGGCAACCATATAGTAAGTGCTTTAAAGACTTAAAGTTTTATAATAAAATTGTGAAATACTTATGTTATCAGGTGTAACAGTGTCAGGTTCTGAGCAATACATTAAAGTCCACTTTTATGAGTGAGAAAGTTTCTCTACCAAATAAAAGAATCTCAAGCAGACCCAGGGTTTCATAAAAGTCAATGAATTGCAAGTATCAATTTCTGGTTATAAATATCCTTAGAACATATAAGAAATAGCATTTCTCTCGGATAAATATTAGTTTATCATTCAACTTCAAATTATAATTTCTTTTCTTTTCAGAGTAATTAAGTTTGTTCAGTCATGTCACACTTGCCGTTTCCTTCACCTCTGGCTTAAATGCATTGAGAAGTCTCTCACTCACTGTCAAAGCAACAAAGCTTGCTTCTGGGTATTCGACCAAATAAACCTAATCATGAGCTTTTAATTCCTCTTGGACGCAATGTGTCTTTAAAGGCACCAATTTCATGAGTGTGTTGACTGTCTGATGATGTGGATGTCTATCGGTCAGTACAGACCAGGGTCATCTGTCAGCAAAGTAAACTGATTACAGTAATTTTATCATTTAACTAAGTTGCACATCATAGTATATTGATCCTAGTTGAGTAATCTGATTCAATTTGTGTGAAATTGTTTGAAATACTAAGTAAAACTTGATCTGGAAAAGAGACAAAGCTGTGTTTGGGTACCAGAGACCCGATCAGAGGCACTGAGTAGATTAACCTAATTTACCTTTAATCTTTACTATTATGAGTAGCCTAAGGTCCTGTAAATATAGAAGGATCTTCTTAAAAGTGTACTTTTGTTTGGTTTAACTTTACAAGGGATAAATTAGCAACCTGTCTTCATCTCATACAACATATCGTGTTGGTTCTCCAAAAATAGTTACCAATGAATTTTTTTCTCATGTAATTTATTCTTCGTTGACAAGATTTTCTTCACAATTACTTTGTTGAACTTGATTAAGAGGAACCAATTGAGGCCAACAGATTTGATCAAGTTTAGTCAGAACTAGAAGGTTGAAGAGTACAATTTTTGAATTTAATAAGCCCCTGTTCCTCATTCCATCAAGGAACAGGAATATACTTGTAATACTGGAAAATTAATAACTTTTAAGCCCAACTTAAAATAAGAGTGACAACTTTTGTTATTAAAACAAGTTGTCTCTTTCAAAAATGCAAATTAGAAAAACAAATAATGTTTGAAATCTCTATAAAATGTGTTCGATACTTTTATGCTTTTGGCTTCTGAATGTTAAATTTCCTTAATGCTCTAAAATAGATTAACCAAAGTGTGCGTTTTTGAAAAACCACAGCCATAAGTAATCCTAGGTGTTTACTTTGAGAAATTGGGTTATTGTCATTCATCACATAATGGCCATTGAGCCATCATTAGGAACTTCTAAGTACTAAAGACTTTAAGATGACAAGATGAGCAACCAGGGCTCTGAAGCTCTGACTACTTCCCTTGCTTGACAACATTCCTTGCATTTTTCATTTATATTGAGTCTTCATAGTAGGACTCTGATTTTGTAATAAAAATGGAAGAATCCGTCATGACAAACTGATATTATTTTTAGGTTTTGTTTCTGAGACACCAGGCAATTAAGGAGATATTTTTAGAAATAATGAAAAGAATTGATCCAACCTAGGCAATCTCTGTAATAATTATTATATTTTTGAAAATGTATGCAGTCTCATGATAAAACCTTCTTCAAGGCTTAACATATTTCTAAAAATTCAGTCTTTTATATTCCAAGTGTGTCTTTATAGTTTACCCTTATACTTTGTATAATTGCAAGAAATGCATTCGAATATGTATTTTACTCGTGTTTTGACCAAAAAACAAATTAAAAGGAAGACTGATATCAAAGCTTCTTTGTCTGACAAATGCATATTTCATTCATTAACACTAAACTCTGTTCAGATCTACTTAACTTGTGGTCTTCTCCCCTCTTTCTTTCAAAGATGTTGGGACCGTCCTTAAAGTAGTTTCAATTCCTAAGGAGACGTGGCATGATTTAGAAGAGGTTCTGCTGGAAGAAATGACAGTTTTTCGGGTGAGTGCTGCTTAATTTCAAGTGTCAACAAGTTCAGTTGTACGTCTTTCCCCCAGGACAGCTGCACACCGAACTTGGTATGGACAAGTAGTCTAGCATACATACCCTTCTAATTAGCTTGTCAATTAGAAAACCAGACACTAGTCAAAATAAGCCTTGAAACTTTCAATGCTGGTTAAATCTAAAGATGTAAGGAAATATATTTTTGGCTCATATTTTGTTTTCTCAATGATAAAATATATTATTTACATTTTATATTATTTATGTAAGTTGCCTCAATGAACAAACTCTTCCCCACTCCTAAAATCTATTTTACACATGATAGTATAACTGAAATGATATGTAACTTCCATGAATGTACTAAAGGAAATACATTCAGAATAACAGAATAGTGAAGACATTTTAATCAATTTTTAGCTTATGTATGAATTATTTTATATTTTCTTAAAGAAATCATTTGTTAACAAAAGAAAATTTGAGAGGTCTATATCACTGACAGTAAATTTGTTATAGATTCCTAGTTTACACGCTTAAGAAATGTTCAGATATTTATCCCATTATCCTGAATCACAGACAGCCCAGGGGAGTTGTATAGGGTTGGAGGAATGGGGGTACAGGTGAGAGGGGTGTTGGGTGGGTGAAGGGAAAGAGGAGAACTGGAGTAGTCTAACATTACCACATGTCTGTTATTCCTTTGGGGAAGTCAGCTAATAGAAATAGTTTAAATTGAAGCACACCTTGAGATGATTAATGACATATGATGGAAAAAAATATGCCTGTAAATGTGTTATTTGAATTTTTTGATAAAAGAATAGAGCAAACATCTATTGAGACATTTATAACTGAAAAAAAAAAACAAAAATCAACACCAAAACCGTGTATTAGAAGAAGTTGGCAGACAGAAAAATGAGAAAATATTGTATCTAGTCTGACAACTTCAAGTGATCTCATTTAGTCTTCAGGTGTCTGTGGTAGTTTATGAAATGAATGGGCTTGATTAAAATTTTCAGTTGATTCAATATTTTAATGGTAAGCAGTTTTCCCAAGATGTCTTACCCCAATACTTTCATAACTATATACAATAAGTTATTCTTCCCTCTTCAGTAGTATTTTAAAGAAAAAATGAAGTAAAATATGGAAAGCTCCTAATACATATTCATTCAACTGGCATTATAATTAACATTGAAACATATAACTGGTGAATTGTAACATCGATGTTTTATGATAACAAGCTAGACAATGTTCTACTGGAAAGGGTTTAAACTCTACACTCATATCTACATGACAAATCCAGGTGGAACACTTAAACCATTCCCCTGAACTTCACCATCAGTAAAACAGTGAGCATAATACCTATTTCACCAGGACTCTGGGAGACTTAGAAACTCTGTAGGTCATGCATCAAAGACAGTAACAGGCACTTAGCTCAAAATGTCATTGCTAATATAATTTTATTATTTTAGTTTAGCTAAACTGAAAATGAGCTACATTCCCAGTAGCCTTTCCTACTAATCCTTGGTTTAAGTCTTCAAAATAATAAAATAATCATAATTCTATTATGATTTTTACAATCAGGCACATTAGCCTTATTTATTTATAATAATTTGTATGCTAAAGTATCAAAGTGATCTAATTTATCAGTCTGGTATAGAGTGATGACTAATCCTTATCAATCACCATGTCCCATAGGTTACCCCAATGAACAAACACATTGGTACTTTATCTTAGAAATTAAAAACAACAACAGCTAACAACTATCCAAATGGACTCTGTTTGACCACTACAGAGTATGTTTAGATTTAGAAAACTATACGGACACTCAGGGGTGGATATATAAATTGCTGTCTTGTCTTTATTGTTATATCTCCAAAACCTAAAATGTCTTTTAAACCAACATGTATTAAATGAGTGAATTAATTAGTATTGATGAAAAAATGAAATACAAGAAATTAAAGAATTTAAGGCCTTCTTCAAGGAGACGATGCTTAAAGTGAGGTGCCCAAGTGTGAGAAAAGTAAACTAGGAACAGTCACAAGTTATCATCCTGATTCTGCACCATATTATTCTCCAGTAGAAAACCTTTACCAACATATATTTGGAGACAAATTTTGCCACTACTGTTGCAAATGAAGTTACAGGAGACACTAAAATATGGTTATCTTAAGAATTTCTAATTTCCAGAATCTCTTACTTTTGCATTTGTCATGGTTCCTTTGCATATTTCCTTTCAGTTATAATACATTTTTAAAACAGGGTTCATTAACTAATTTCCACTGTAAATAAATGTATACTAGTACATATGATGGGATTGGCACAATGCTAAATTCTGGTGATACAGAGATGAACACTATAAAAGTGGTCTCTGACTTCATGCAGTTCAAAGACTATGATGTGTTATCAGTCTCAGTTTCTAGGACTTACTTTTCTACCTATTAATGCAATTACATTTTATTTTATAGAATTGTATCATATCACGACATTGTAAAAATAAGGTTATTTTTTATTATTTAATTATTTTCTGATATTATGAATTAGAATGTGCATAATTTTGCAGTGATATTGTATCTTAGTGAATTTTTATTATTTATATCTCCAGGGATTTTAAGTTTATATTTCACATCTTGGCTATGCTGTTTAGTACATTAATAAGAGTTTTAATTTAAAAGGTGTTAATTTAAACTGGCCTACTAAATGACTTTTAACAAAATTATGAAAATTATGAGACGTTGGAAATCCTCATGCACTGCATAACAACATTATGGACAAGAATAAATCCCACATATGACAGTGGTCCCATAAGATTATAACAGGCCTACAATTTCCTATTGCCTAACATTTTCAATAGTTTACCTTCTGTTGTTATTTTACATTGTACTCCTTCTACTTATAAAAAATTAATTATAAAACATCCTCAGGCAGATCGTTCAGGAGGTATTCCAGAAGGTAGCATTGTTATTGTAGGAGATAATGTGCTATCTCCTATAATATAGAGATATCAAATATATGTGCTATTGACCCTGAGGTCCTTCCAGTAGAGCAAGATATGGAGGTGAAAGACAGAGATATAGATAGATGATCCTTACCCTGTGTAGGCCTAGGCTAGTGTATGTGTTTGTGTCTTCATTTTTAACAAAAGGAGTTTAAAAAGTAAAATAATAATAACAAATTTTAAATATAGTAATAGTTCATAGAACAAGAATATAAGGAAAGAAAACATGTTGGGATAGGTGTATAATATGTGTTTTAAGCTACGTGTTTTTACAAAAGAGTCAAAAAGTTTTAAAAATTCAATAGTTTATATTGTAAAAAATTTACAGAAAGCTAAGATTAATATATTACTGAAGAAAGAAAAATGGTGACTACAAAGTCTACAGTGGTATATAGCAATGTCCTAGGCCTTCACGTTCACTCACCACTCACTGACTGACTTGACCAAAGCAACTGCCAGTCCTGCAAGCTCCATTCATGATAAATACCCTACACAGGTGTACCATTTTTAAATCTTTTCGACCATACATTTATTGTACCTTTTCTATGTTTAGATATGTTTAGATACACAAATACTTACTATTGTATTATGATTGCTTAAAATATTCAGTATAGTAGCATGCTACACAGGTTCATATCCTAGGAGCAACAGACTGTATCATCTAGCCTAGATAGTAGGTAAGTGTACTTTATGATTTTTCACACAATGACAAAATCATGTAATGATGTGTTTCTCAGAATGTATCTCTGTCATCAACCCATACATGATGGTACGAGTATTTAATATCTATTAGATTTTTTTTTTTTTAGCATTTTGCAGTTTCCAGAGAAATACATAACCGACTTATACCTTTGATAGCTATTAGATGACATTTGTATAGCATTTAAGATATCATGCAGTGGCTCACGTCTGTAATTCCAGCACTTTGGGAGGCCGAGGCGGGCGAATCACGATGTCAGGAGTTCCAGACCAACCTGGCCAGGATGGTGAAACCCCATCTATACTAAAAATGCAAAAAATTGTCTGGGTGTAGTGGTGGGTGCCTGTAATTCCAGCTCCTCAGGAGACTGAGGCACAATAATCGTTTGAATCTGGGAGACGGAGGTTGCAGTGAGCCAAGATTGCACCACTGCACTCCAGCACTGGTGATGGAGTGAGACTCCATCTCAAAGAAAAAAAAAAAAATTGTTTCATTATTATCAATCTGTAACAATTAAATGTAAATGAATACTATTGTGCTGGCATGGAAATGCTTATTTCGGACTTTACAATTTTGGAAAAAGATTGTGCGTGAACAATATTCCTTTGATAGAAAACCATTTCAGTTCTGTTCCATAGTCTCTGTTATGCATTATTGTCATTATTATTTCTTTGGCACTCAAGTAGACAAAACATATTTGGGCAGAGTTTAGAGAAATATTTACTTTCAACATTCTATTCTATCAGGCAAAGTTCATACATATATTGTGGTCTAGCAATTGGAATATTTCACTGTCAAACTTTGTTTAATTTTACAGTGGGAAGGAAGAAAAACCCCACAACACATTAAAGCCATAGCTATATACAGTGAAATAAGCAGACAAATTTTACTGTTTCTTTGTTTCTATTTGAGCCATGTAAGGCAATCCATTTAAAATAAAATACTATAAAAAAGGTCAGGGATAATTTGACAAGGTAAATAGAAAAGTTACAGATTTAGGGTCATGGTAGTATCTGATATTCTTGGATTTTATTAAAGACATTTAATGATACCCAACCAGTTAATTTTACCATATTATCATCTTCAAGAGACCATGTTCATTATGTGTTCTTGACAGAATGAATAACCAAACCTCATATAAATACATGAATTAAAACCAGTATTACACCCATTCCCATTTTGAGGTTGGTTTCAGGAAAACACCCTGACTAATCATACATATTCCAGTGGTTTCAGTTACATCCAATATACTTTTATTTGGGGTGAAATCAAATCTCGATCAGAGTATAGAAAGAAAAATATTCCTTAGTAATGAACATTTTCATTTTTGAGTAAAATTTTTAATTAGTAATAAGAGGTGAAATAAAACTAGCATTGGTATAGGACTCTAGAAATGACTTTGATTTGCTATAAACTACCCCAAAAGACATTAAAGTACTAAGAAACAAGCCTAATTCCAAAAATGATTTGCAATCATAAACCTGAATTTCAATCGTATTTATTATGTGATTCTGAACACGTTAAAGTCAATTGAGCCTCAATTTTTTCGTCTGACAATAAAGACTGTGATTATAAATACTTTTAAAAAGTGTTTTGTTTTAAAATTAAGATTACTAGTAAAGGCTGGGTGCGGTGACACATGCCTGTAATCCCGGCACTTTGGGAAGCCCAGGCGGGAGGATCACGAATTCAGGAGTTTGACACCAGACTGATTTTTCAACATGGTGAAACCCCGTCTCTACTACAAATACAAAAATTAGCTGAGCATGGTGGCGCATGCCTGTAATCCCAGCTACTCAGGAGGCTGAGGCAGGAGAATCGCTTGAACCTGGGAGGTGGAGGTTTCAGTGAGCTGAGATCACACCACTGCACTCCAGCCTGGGCGACAGAGTGAAACTCCGTCTCAAAAAAAAAAAAAAAAAAAAAAAAAAAAAAAAAAAAAGATTACTAGTAAATGGTAGCTATTGTTAACTAGTTATACAAATGAAAATCTCTTTTAAAATGCTTGAAAATTCCATACATATGCCTTGTTTTATAAAAATACTCAGAAGATACAAAAGCCTAATTTATGCTGATTTCTATTTAACTAGTCAGTTTGGGATTTTCTTTCCAGTACAATCAAAGAGGGTTTAGTTTTGAGACTGAAAGGTTATATCAAGTTGCAATGCTCTTAGGACAGTGGGCTTTATTTATAGTTCTACTGAATGCATGGAATTGCAAGGCAGTTACATTGATAACACATTTTAAACCCAATTTGTGAAATATTCCATGAACAGCTGAGCAGACAAATGAAAGAGTTTAATTTTTGTTCAAATGAAAACATAATTGATACTTTCCTAACCTAGTCTATTAACTCATTCTAAAAGTGTCCTTGTGTTTAGCATCCAACAGGCTGTGTCAGAATCTCCTGGGATCAGCAGGTTGAAAAGCTTTGCAAGTGAGAAAGTTTAATAAGGACTAGATTAACATATCTGAAAAAAATTGTAAATTGGAGTCATAGAAAGCCTTGAAAAGATGCTAAGTTTTAATTTTATTTTTACTCAAACACCAATTAAATGCAACTGAAACCAGTTTCATGAAAACACGCTTATGAAGCTACATCTGTTTTAAATGGAAGTCATATTCACTACCCGCTATTTCTCAGAAAAAAAATCCCCATAGCTGATTTAAACGAATGTCATCTTAATATATTGTCTATTAAAATTCAACCACAGACAGCATATAGTTCATCTTATTCCAAACTGTTATTAATTTCCTGGTCTAAATAATAAATAAGTTCCATTTAATTAATGGATTCTAGAATCTTAAGAACGTTAAAATCTTAATATGATACAATGGAGGCTGTTATGTACTAGGGTTTCTTTTATGTTTTACATTCATAAATGAAATATTTTTTATCTACCTTATAGATATTTGTTTTTTGTATTATTAAGGAACATGAAATGTATAAATATTAATCACCTTCATTTTTGAAAGTACTTAGAGCTAGCTAATTTCACTTCAATTACATTAGCTGTTAATACTTCTCTGCCTAAGAAACACTTTCTTTGAAATTTGATTGTAAACTTTCCATCATAAAAACCTTCATGAAATAAGCTCCTTAATAACCGCATAACTATTTTTCACGTGAAATTGTTGGAATGAAAGAAGTATCTGTGGAAAATTTTCCTTATTCTTCTAAATTTTCTGTTTTGGTTATTGATTCTAATATTATACAAACCTAAATACAGTCTTCAACTTTTTTTTGAAAGCTGAATATCCATGATACGTTTTGCCTTAGTTTTTGAGTTGAGGCTACTAAATTCTCAATATTATATCTCTGCATAGAAAAAGTTGATAGACATTTCTTTCATCATAGTTGTCTTTATGATTGATAATTTTTGTGTAAAATTATTATATTTAATAATTAATATAATTCATTTAAGCTATAAAAATTGGAAACCATGGGAAATCTCTAAATTATACCATTACATTAATGTACCTCCTAAATCATTTCTTTCATTTGTGTCTCAGGCAGATTGTCTTAAATTTGTTAAGAAAATCCTGTTCTCAGCTCATCCATCAGGTTTGAAGTAGAGATTTGCAGTTCTATAGCACATAGGGAGTAATTAAAAACACAAGAGTTGGGAGGCTGAGGTGGGTGGATCACGGGGTCAGGAGATCGAGACCATCCTGGCTAACACACGCTGAAACCCCATCTCTACTAAAAATACAAAAAAAATTAGCAGGGCTTGGTGGCGGGCGCCTGTAGTCCCAGCTACTTGGAAGGCTGAGGCAGGAGAATGGCATGAACCCGTGGGGCGGAGCTTTCTGTGAGCCGAGATCGCACCACTGCACTCCAGTCTGGGCGACAGAGCGAGACTCCGTCTCAAGCAAACAAACAAACAAACATTCAAAAACATAAGAGCTTACTAGGGAAGAAAAATGGCATCCAAAGGAGAGTAGAAAGGAGTAGTCAAGGAACAGTACATATGTTAGGAGTGGCTGGAGGATGAGAAAAAGACTATGTTAAAGGTCATTAAGGAATAATTAATAAAGAATCCCAAAGCATAATGGAATTTATTACAGGAAGCAGTAAAGAAAGAATAAGTCGTCAATAGTAACATATAAAACAAAGTCTAATAATAGTTGTGGATACAGAAAAGTGTCCTATCAGCAATACCCAGTTTACTGGTGATTTCTGCTTCTGAAGATAGTAGGCCACCTCTCTGGAATAAAAGTTAGACTCAGCGGGTTGAGAAGGGAAGGCATTGGATGAGAGATGAACAAGCAAAAGCAGTGAGTGTAGACTATTCTAAATTATTTTTGAAGAAATTCCAGCTAAGCTATAAGAAACAAAGAAAGACTTAATAGAGTGGCTATCTTTATCTTAAATATAAATTAAGTGGAAGAAAGAGAGTATAGTAGAGTAAGTTGAAGAGAGGAGAGAAAGAGGAATATTGGTAAAGAATTCGTTCATTCATTTATTCATTCATGCAAATATGTATTAAGAACTTGTAAATACTAGGCATAATTCCAGGGGCTAGGGATATGGCTGTGAAATAAACAGTCAAAATCTCGGTCCCAAATTGAGGGGGATGGGCAATTGGAAAGACACGTGAGACGCCTCAGCTGCCTCCTCACATCCTTTCACCTCATTTCTGATTCCTATGAGGAATCTTTTCTTTATGCCCCAGCAGGCCAAAAAACAAGCTAGAGTCACAGCTGGGGCTGTGGGAGACTTAACCCCCTGAGAGCATGGAATGAGGAATGGAATGAATAAGTACTTTTCTTGGTACAAACCTCAGTGGACAATTTGGAGAGTCATTGTCAACTATCCTCAGATTTTTTTTCTTAGTATTGACTTCCATAATACACTTTTTAATAGATTTTTTCCATCTTCTCAATCCTCAATTCTTTACTCTTGCCCCAAACCTGCAAACAAGATTTTATCTCAGATTCTGCTTTGGGATGTGTGAAGAAACTTACAAGACAAAAAAATGAATTATATGTATCTATATAAAATTTATTGATTATTAAGACATATTAATAATATATTATTAGATAATATGTGTGTGTGTGTATATATAGATATATAAAACCGGTAATAAGCACTAAAAAGAAAAACTAAAGCAAGGAAATGAGATGGAAATGTGTGTGTGTGCATGTGGGTGTGGGTGTATGTGAAAGAGAGAGAGACGAGAGAGGAAGAGAGGGAGGAGAGATTTGAATTAAACACTATATACCAAGCACATTTGTAATTTGTTTTACATGTATTAATTCATTCAGTCTTCTCACCAACCCTATAAGAGGCACCATCTAACTTTCAAATGAGAAAACTGAATTACAAAAAGTTTACACACTTTGCCTAATACTGCATTTCTGGCCAGATTTGAATCACAATTTGAGACCTGGCAGTTTGGCTCCGGAGTCCAACTCTTCACACTTAATTTAGTAGCGTCAGTCACCTACACAGTGAGGTCTTTTAAGATCCTTCGTTCCATCTAAGCCTCTTTCTTATCAGACCTCTCAGAAACCCACAAGCAGTCTCTGTCTTCTCATCATGTTTGTCTTGAATGAAAGATATAGCCTGCAGTACAGTTCTTTGACAGTGAACCTAAAGGATGTAAACTCATGCATTCAGTTATATAGGCTTTTGGTATCTGCCTACATCAAAGAACACAATTTATTTATGCAAGCCTATACACATTCATGATAAGCTCCAGATAGAATAATTAATGAAGTGCATTGGTGAGTGTTACTTCTCTAGTTATTACTCATCTATGTTAACCTGTTGATAGACATTAAAGAGATTATATTCTCTGGCAAAGACCTGGGTGTAAGTCCTTGCACACGAAACCGTGTTTTTGATAATAATGAAGTAATCTCATCCCACCTGAGCTCTTGTAGTCCTTGTCAGCTGGAAAGTGACCTACTTTCATCAGCTGTCATTGGTGTTGTTAGGAATGAGGCTGGCACTCTGAGCTAAGGCAGCGTTCTTCAGTTGAACAGAAGCAATTTTCACAGAATACCAACATCAGAAAGGACCACTCTGAGACCATGATGAATCAAGATAAAAGCAAAACCATTTTGTAATCATGTCTACAGACAAAAACATGAACATTGTCCAAACCACAAAAATGACCATATATACCCTATCCTGCCTATCACGAGTTATTGCTACTTCTTCACCAGTCACAGCTTTAGCCTTACTTTGTTCTTCCCTTCCAAATGATGTATGAAGATACTTAACCATGGAATTACCCCTGCTTTTTGACAGCATCCAAGGTAGAACAAAGCTCTGCTTCTTTGAACCCTCCCTCAATCACCTAACACAAATCCAAAACATGTTTTTTCCAACACCTTCTCACTGTGCTCACTGCGCAGGCTCGTGTTTTCCCTTATATTTTAGCAAGCAATAACCCCAACTTGGTCAACTACAGGTATGTAGACTGTATGACATTGACACAATCTTATTGCCTGCTCCACATATTTGACCCTTATATATTCAGTTTCTTTCGTGTGTCTTATTTCCCAATCACATTGCTTCTTGTGGACACTGAAGTTCTCTCTCTCTGAAAACTAATAGCAGTGCCTTGAGTTAATTAACTAATAGCTGACTGTTCTAATTGACCAAACACCTCACATATTTCTTTTTCTCCTTTAGGAACCGACTACTATTTCAGCAATGGAGCTTTCCACCAAGCAGGTACTATCATTATGTATTACCACTGATATCCAATATTTTGTTAATTCTTGTGTTTCAAATAGATATATCTATTTATTTATCAAATTTCACAGATTTGTTAACAATTGTACAAAAATACAGAAGAAAACAAATATCATTCTTACAATAAGCTAGTAGATTAGAAACTCAAGATAGTTTTCATTGCCCTCATGTTTTTGATCAATCTCATCTGTGTTCTATAAACATATTTTCCGGATCATTATTTGTTATAAATTTTTACTTACAGCATATTTTGGTCATTTTAATATAATTTACTCAATACCCAATAATAATTTTCATCTTTTCTGATTATATATATATATATATGTGTGTGTGTGTGTGTGTGTGTGTATACACTGAAATAGCATTGTGATATTTCAGGAATAAAAATATTATAATTCTTACTTTGCAAATATAAACAAAAATGGATTTTTAGAAGCTAGTAAAATTATTCACTGGCTATATGTGTTTGGAGGACTTTGACTTCAAAGTTAATTTTACTTTTCCAGTAGTATTGTATGCTAGAGAAAACAAAATGTGCATTTAACTTTGTCTAAATATCAAAGGAAAACAAAGAAGGTCACTGCCAAATAAGTTCTAAAACTTTATGAATTCAAAGATTAAGGGCAGCATGTTAATAGTCTTTCTATTCATATTGAATGAATGCTTTGGCAAGACACTTCAGAAAAGTCAATTGCTTCTAAATACTGTGTAATATGTGTAAACAAATATAGTTTTAATGTCTAATAAATTATATTTTCTCCATAAATATTACCTAGACTTTCTTTTGTCAGTATATCAATGGTAACTTAAAAAAAAAAAAAAAAAGCAGAAAACAAAAACAAATACAAAGCAGAAAAAGCCAGAATGAAGTAGGGTATGCCTCACTTACTGGAATAAAAACTTATATACAAAATTGTAAAGTGAGAATCATTTGGCAAATCTTATTTCTGAACCATTTACATGTTTTATCTCTGACCATACTTTATCCCTTGAACAAGACATTAAATTACTCTGCCAGTAAAATTCAGTGTGCATCCTTTCCCCACACAGACATATCAAAATAGATTGATAATCTCCAAGATATTTAGAGCAACCCAGAGAACAGATATGATTGACCTGATACTGTTATCTAACACTGCATAAGTATGTGTTCACCTGTTCTTGTAGTCTAAAAATTGTTAGAGGTTGGCAAATAAATCGGGGGATTTCCAGGATGGAAGCTAGACTGGGATATTCTTTCCTGTAATGATTTTTTAAATTATTTATTTATTCTCTGCTAAGCCTCATTGCCAATCTTAATTACACTAAATCTGCATCTATTTTTGTAAACCATTTATTTCTGTTTTACATTTTTAAAGCTACTTAAAAATTACATATTAATCCAACATTTTACTGACAAAGAAAAACAATCTATCAATTTAAAATACCGTGAGAGAAGAAAGTGTCTTTTTCCTTTATTTTCCATTACTGGAAGAAATGATTTGATTTCGTTCAGATGTGACTCAATTTCATTCATGCTTATGGGCATTTTTAAAGTGAGATAGTAGTTTCAAGAGAGACAAGTAGTGTTACAAGTAATTTTCTGGATAAATGAACCCATCTCCTCCTGTACCCCACACTTTGTTAAGGAGGATGGTGAGAAAGCCTGTGGTGATGTTAAATTGGGCAGAAAAAGCACATCAGGTTACTTACTAGTGACTGGTTTCTGCTCAATGGTGCCTAAAGGCTTACCCTATATTTCATGTGGATAGCATAATTATTTTTGCACTTCATTAATAATACTGCAGAATTATGGTAAAATGAACGTGATATTGAGTTATAGTTACTTGTGGCATTTTATCGCACTTCAGGTTTTTGTTATAATAATTTCAGTTGCCATATTTTGGTTTTCTATTCTTTGCACAAACTATTTATCTGTTTTTCCCTAAAGGAATGTGACATAATTAGATATTGTTATTTAGGTAATAACACTTTTCCTACTTAAATGTCATATTCTTAAAAAAAATCTATAAATATATATTTTGTTCCTGCTTCTTAGAAGTTACTGGCCAAACATAGAGATCCTTTGATTGTAGGACTAACTTGATGAGTAGCTTTCCTAAACAGTTGCAAACACAATGTACGGATTGACATGTCCATATATTGGAAGTGCTTACCTTCAATAGTGTGTAAGTTCATTTTTAAAAAAGGAGGCTGTGAAAGAAAGATGAAAGAAAGAAAGAAAGAAAGAGAGAGAGAGAGAGAGAAGAAAGAAAGAAAGAAAGAAAGAAAGAAAGAAAGAAAGAAAGAAAGAAAGAAAGAAAGAAAGAAAGAAAGAAAGAGAGAGAGAGAAAGAAAAGGAGAAGGAAAGCTTAACAATACTTAATCTATTTTTCCCAAAGAATTTAACCATCATTTCTTAATTTGGCCTGGTTTATAGCAAAATTCAATACTATAATAAAAGTTGAATATAGCAAAAAATTGAGCACTTAGTAATATACACTGTAATTTCATTTTTCCATGTAATGGAATAATAATATTAATGAAGGTAAATGTTTCCACAATGGTTTAGATTTTGTTATATTACATTTCCCCTTATTTACTTTGCTTGTAATAAGGTATAAGTTAGTTGGTGAGATTTAAGCAGATAACTATTTTCTATGTAAACACTCCCTATAACCTTAATATTTTCTTAGATTATCATAGGTACTTCAGTTCAGTCTGCATTCAATTTATCTGGTTACTTATACATGCAGTTTATAAATGAATGTCTTTGGAAATGCAATTTTATTTATGTTCATTGTTAACTATTAGAAAATGTCTAGTATTAAAAAAGCATATCATTGTTCAGAGACCAACTTTTCTAAAACTTATTTTTTATTTAGAGAAACTAAACTTATTTAGAGAAACTAAAATATACTTTTGATGTCTTTTCAATGTATACCATTACATGTTTCAGTATTTATTTAAGTTTTATTTAAGGCTTACTACAATGATTGAATCCTCTAGTGCAAGAAAAGAGAGCTATGGTACCAATAATAGTAAATGTGGAAAAATTGCAAAATAATTTTATTTCATTTTGTGCTTACATAAATTTGCAGCTAATATGCTACATTGGCTCAACTTCCTTAAAGGCATTTTAAAACTTGTACTGAAATCCTGAATTAGTAGAAAAACAATTTTTTAAATCTTCCATATTCTAGTTCTTTCAATACCACCAATTTCATTGAGAATAAATGTATTGTAGAATTTTTATCTGAATACATCTGAATGCATTTTTTATCTGAATGCATTTTTTATCTGAATGTTTATCTGAATGCATACTGTAAAGACCTGTTAAACAGGCTCATTTTAATAAGGAAGTTAATTCTTAGAAAAATTATATGAATAGCTCAAGATCACACAGGGTGTTAATGGGCAGTGAGACCTAGAATCCAGGTAGCTTCATGCTCGACCTTATGCTTCTTCCAAAACACCTCAGCTTTTGGTTTGGCAGACTGCACCAGAGTGCACTTAGTTCCTCTTTTGAAAGATGTTTTTGAAGGGTAGTTATTTAGTAGTCTTTTTAAAAGTAATCTTCCTGGAGGTAGTGCAAGGGCAAGACAGTTCTTGGTGTTGAGTCCAAAGTTTTTTCAAATGTAAGCACCAAAATTTTGCCCCTTCCCATATCATAGGAAAGGGCACACTCCATCACAGGCAATACAATAGGGTACTGAGAAGTCAGCAGCAATGATTCCTGCCTCTGGCCAAAATGGAACACATGGTAATAAAGACATTTTGGTGTATGAGTAATATAAACAGTAAAGGTGAAAAAGCAAACTTGCAAAGACAAAACTGTAGCTTTGAACATTACATTGGTTGGTATATTACTGTCTTCATCTTCCCTTTGTTTTACACTTAATAAAAGACATCTGTTTCAGTCAAATATTTAGAACTTGCTCTTGCTCCATTTTAAACTGCCATCTTGTCTAGAAGGCCTTTAAAGAAATTATCAATAAAGGGACGATTTTTTTAAACCCTTGATTTATCTCTGAGAAGTTATATATAAATAAACTCTTTTTTAAGAGAAAAAGAGATTTAAAAAACAAGATAATTTTTGTCACAACAGTAAATTCTTTCCACAGCAACAACTATATATTGGTTCAACAGCTGGGGTTGCCCAGCTCGCTTTACACCGGTGTGATATTTATGGGAAAGCCTGTGCTGAGTGTTGCCTCGCTCGAGACCCTTACTGTGCTTGGGATGGTTCTTCATGCTCTCGCTATTTTCCCACTGCAAAGAGGTAGGAACAATATTCAAAATAAATGAAATGTTTGCTAGTTATCCTATCTGATTCCAAGTTTGAAATAGCTTTCTTCAAATAAGTGCATCAACTTTTTCTAATGAATAAAAAGATGTGGGGGCTGAGGGAGGGGCTTGTTTTGTTTTTTTCTCTTTTCTTCAAATAGTTAAAACTATCAGAAAAAATGTCACAGAGAAAGTCATGAACAGAATCTAGACTGAGCCTTGTCTCTTTAGACCAAAATACTCTGTTTTCCAAACGTGTTCTTCTATTTCTATCCAGCAACATTCTGTCTCATTTTTAAACTTTAATAAGGCAATTTATGTCTCTGGATGAACAGAAAATGATCAGAGAAAGGAATTTATTTTCCTTTATAATCTTAGGTAATACACAGGTGCCTAATTATAAAAAGTCCAGAATAATTTATTTCTACTTTAAAAAATATTACATTTTAAAATGTGATATATGTAATTTTGATTAACATCCCCAAATACATCTATTTGTTTCAAGAAAATTTAAGTATTATTTTATTATAGTATCACCTTGCATTTGCAGTGTTTGAACTTGAAACATAAAACCATGTAATAAAATATCTGTGCATATGCAATATACATGTATATATGTATATACACACATATACATAATATATGTATACACACACATATACATATATATATATATATATATATATTTTTTTTTTTTTGAGATGGAATCTTGCTCTGTTACCAGGCTGGAGCGCAGTGGCATGATTTCGGCTCACTACAACTTCTGCCTCCCAGGTTCAAGCAATTCTCCTGTCTCATCCTCCCAAGTAGCTGGGACTATAGGCATGCACCACCACGCCCAGCTAATTTTTGTATTTTTAGTAGAGACAGGGTTTCACCATGTTGGCCAGGATGGTCTCGATCTCCTGAGCTCGTGATCCACTCGCCTTCACCTTTGGGAGGGATTACAGGAATTACAGTCGTGTGCCACCGTGCCCAGCATATATATACATATATATCTCTTAAATATTCTTTTGATAATACTTAGAAGTATTTTCTGGACATGATTGAATAAAAGTTGCTAAGATGACTCTTCCTTCATTTGACAAAATAGCTCTTTCAACAGCGTATCCTTTACTACTCAGTAAAAGAAGGATGTCTTTCTCTATCATTATTTAGCAGGGTTTAGGAAATGAGAATGGTGGACGAAATTAACATACAGTATCTCGTTAATATGAGCCCAAAGATTAACAGCATGTATATCAACCTATTGAAACATAAAATGAAAACCAGCTCTATGAAACCTCTGCATTTAGAAGCAATATAATTTGATTTCTTTATTGTTTATTATAGCTATTTTTTTCAAAGAAGTCATGAATGTAGATTTTCATAGCTAATGAGGTATGTCCTATAACATTTGCATCAGCTTGAATATTTGGTAAAATATTTGACCAAAGAAATGGCCCTAATGCCTACTTAAATCTTCTGATTACACACTTTAGATAACATTGACTGAGTGTAGAAAAATCTACAATTTAGTCTGTTACATAATCAGTCCAATGGATTAAAACATAGTATCCTGTTAATAATATTAAATCTATATGCAGTATTATATCATATAATACAATTATTAAACCTTCAACATTCAGAATTGAGGTAACATGTTTGTATTACCTTTATATAACCATTCATTTTGTTGAAATTTCAAATTTAAAATAAAACATTGTGGAGTTAATGTCTGCTGATTAAAGAAACTGTAGGTAATTTGGCCGGGCGCGGTGGCTCAAGCCTGTAATCCCAGCACTTTGGGAGGCCGAGACGGGCGGATCACGAGGTCAGGAGATCGAGACTATCCTGGCTAACACGGTGAAACCCCGTCTCCACTAAAAATACAAAAAAAACTAGCCGGGCGAGGTGGCGGGCGCCTGTAGTCGCAGCTACACCGGAGGCTGAGGCGCGAGAATGGCGTAAACCCGGGAGGCGGAGCTTGCAGTGAGCTGAGATCCTGCCACTGCACTCCAGTCCGGGCGACAGAGCAAGACTCCGTCTCAAAAAAAAAAAAAAAAAAAAAAAAAAAAAAAGGAAACTGTAGGTAATTTAAGAAGTAGTGATATGCAGTATTTACAGCAGTAAAGTTAAATTTTTTAAGATTAAAAATTAATGCTTCTCAAAAACGTTTAACTCTAGGTGGCTTTTATTTTACTTAAAAATGTGGAATTCAGCCTGATGCCATGGCTCACACCTGTAATCCCAGCACTTTGGGAGGCCGAGGCAGGCGGGTCACAATATCACGAGTTTGAGACCAACCTGGCCAGCATGGTGAAACCCTGTCTCTACTAAAAATACAAAAATTAGCCATGTGTGGTGGCGGGTGCCTGTAATCCCAGCTATTTGGGAGGCTGAGACAGAAAAATTGCTTGAACTTGGAGGCAGAGGTTATAGTGAGCTGAGATTGCATCACTGCACACTCCAGCCTGGGTGACAGAGCAAGACTGTCTTGGAAAAAAAAAAAAAAAAAAAAAGTGGAATTCGTGTTTGAACTAAAATGAGTATTATTTCTTCTTCATGAGAAAGTTTATAATATTATCTAATTTAGTAATAATCTATTTGAATTTTAAGCTTTTCTTAAGGAAAGAGATAAAAAGAAAATCATAAACACATCTATAATAAGTTAAAACCTACACGTTATTACATATTTGAAAAGTATTTATTGTATACCTACAATTCAAGATTGAAGGAATTTTCATTAGCACATTTTTGTTATGCCTTACAGATTTTACTTAATCCAATTTCATGAGTGACACTGTCTTTAAAAAGGATGTTTAGAAGCCTCATGATTTATATATTCTTTGTGATGGCATTTTTCAAAAGCATAAATGGCAGTGAAAAATGCTTTCCCAAATGCTTTGTGGTTTGTGTTTCACAAGTTCTCTTGTTGGCTCAATTTTGAAATGTGCAACATCTGTTTGATTGTTTCACTAATTCTACAAATAGAAATCTGTAAATACTTTAGACTTCTAAATTTATGAATACAGTAACAAATTCCATATTTGCAATTCTCAATGGACTTTGTGAGAGCTCTTTTTAGGGATGGTAACTAATTTTGCAGCAAGACAATACCCATTAAAATAGCAGCAGCAAACAGTTGGGCAAGTGTCCCCCAATCTTTTCCAGTCTATTACACATAGCCAGTCTCCATTTTTAGCCTCTTCCTGGAACTTCACATCTTTTTTGCACCACAATGACTAGAGCCTACCTCCTCCTTCCCAGGCAACCATTAGCAAAATGTAGAGAAAGGAAACCCCCGACATGCTGCAGCTCACATGTGATCTGAGGGTAGAATGTAGAAGAAATTGTTTTTTATAAGCAAACTTTGCTTTTCTCTTAAATGTAAGTTCATTTATTCTCTCTTTCATTCCTCTGGCAAGAGGAGGCCTTGCCTTTAAGTTCAACATTTATTGTTGCTTTTATTCACTTCACAGGTAAATTGGTTTGCAATCATAGCTGTATGATCATAAAAGAAACGGTTTTGAAAAAGAACAGGTCGATATAATAACCAAGAAAAGAAATTTTAAAACTAGCTTAAAAATATAATTTCTAGTCTTAATATTATAAAATTCAGCAAAAGTCTATTTAAGGAATTATGTATAAGCATTCAGAGAAAGAGAGCATTCATGCAAATTATAATTTTCAAGCTTATTTCTTCATTAATAATCATAAAAAGTTTAATAGCTTTTATTGAAAAAAATGGATTATTATTTCAAATGTGCTTTTTCCACAGAAGTTAAGCCTTGAGTTTCTAGACATTAGATTGTTACTGATTGACATCTGGTCATGAAAAAGCCATGAATTCTCTGTTATCACTATTTTAAAGACTTTTAATATGTTGTTAGTACATTTGGATCTTGTTTCCCATTTTGATTATCTTGGAGACTGCTCTTACAGGTATAATGAACTGTTTTTTAAAAAAAAATCTTTTAGTTGGATGTAGATTCATCTGTTTCTGTAAGTTCCTAGAGTCTATGATATCTATATTTTTTTAAATTTTTCTTCATTCTTATGACAAATTCCTAAAATGGAAAAATAAGGATACAATATGACCTTTTAAATGCAATTGTTTCAGACGCACAAGACGACAAGATATAAGAAATGGAGACCCACTGACTCACTGTTCCGACTTACAACACCATGGTAAGTCACATTTTTCTTCTTTCAACCTGCTAAGACCAGGCTAAAATCCTAAGTAATAATGCATATTCATGCACATGCAGGCAATGTATTCATCTCTCCCAGAATACTTAAAGAAATGCAGCCGAAGAGAAATAAAATCTTACAGAAAGTAAATCCTAAAGAACACAAAACACTGAATTATGTTTTATTATCATGAATTTTGTTTTATTATGATGATAAATTCAAAATTTTAGATGCTTACAAGGTTTAAAGCTCAACTTTCTTATATTAACAACAAGAAGTCATGTGTAAGTACTTCATTTTGCATATAGTAGCAACCTGAGATGAGTAGGCAATGGAAATGTTCATTAAACTATACCAGAGAAAAAAACTATAGTCTTAAAATATGCCTTACAAATGATTCTTTTCTATGCTCATGATATAAATCTAATATATCATTATTGGGCATTCTAGTCAAGCAGAAGATAATGTGGGTATCTTTACACTGAATTACTAGTTGAGTATTCCCTTACACTGGGCATCTTATACCAAATTCATTTTTTGCTTCCTAAAAGATGTCAAAGCGTATTTAATGTCAAAGTTGCTTAGTAAATGCAGAAACATCAACAACCTTCACTTAAAATGGAGTAAAATTGTAATGATGCCCCACTTTCCATAATTCAAACATTATGCCATATTATTATGGAAAAATAATGAGATTATGCTTCCCTCTGCTGGGGAAACTTATCAATGACAATACTGCTAATGAACATAGTTAAAAATGGCTGAAATGTACAATGTAAACATTGTCACTTAACATAATTATTCTATTAATTTTTTTGATGCCATTTATTCTAAAAGTAGTTAATATTTATCAGTTAACTTTTCTTTGATTTACTAATTCTATGTGTGGAATATTCATGTTTATGAATTTTAAGAAAACATTACCATACATAGCACCCCAGCATACATTCCAAAACTTACTTCCTAAAATTTAGATCCCCCTGTGGCATAAGCTGGATAGGTTGGTATTTGATTTTTGAATGCTCACAGGATTGTTTGGGGAATGCTAATACCAGGAGACAGGTAACCACAAATGAAGCCAGTGTTACGGAACCACTTTGCTTGCAAATTTTCTCACCAGGGACTTTCCTATCTGTGATTACCTTCACTATACATAAGAAAGATACCACAAAACTGGAGTAAATGTTATGACTGTCCCTGCGTTAGTATGGTGCATTTATTGAACACTTTCCTTAAATTTTTTCAAATGGCATATTTCAATCAGATCATAAAATATTTGCTAGTCTTTCATTAATCTATTTCATGGGAAAATATTGAATTATGATCAGCACCATTCCAGCAACGTAGTATTTTGAAATATTAATTCATTACACTAAATAATCTATTTGTCTATATGTGGAGAGTTAATGATAACTACTGGAAGTAAAAGAATCAAGAGAATGTAACTGAATCAATCAGACATTAATCTCCATGTCAAAATGAAACATTATTTTGCTCGCTGTATATTTCTAGGTTTATATCGATACAACATTATGAGTATTGTAGATAACAAATATTTGTTGAATGAATGATCTAAAAATTTCAAGTTATAATCTAGATACTTGTATTGTTACTTTTGTTTTTCAGTAGAGATTTGAACTAATTGCACTTATTGATTTTTGTAAAAAATACCTTATGTCATACATTAACATGTAAGGTTAATATAATGTTATTATTAACACCATTATATTCAAAAACAAAATCTCTCTTAGGAAGCATCATTATGAACTTATCAATTAGCTAATGAATATTGATTATATGCCATCATGTGTAGGACATTATGCTGTTTTGAAAATTGTTAGAGATTATATGCATATATAATCTCAATGGCACATTCGTTTAGTGATCCCTTTACAGATTCAGTTCACATTTCAAAATTATATTAATGCTAGAGTTATGAGTGTAAATATATGTAGGGAAAAATGGACCAAAGGAATTTTTATGAAAAATAAGACTGTGGATACATAAATATTTTTGACTGCTGAATGACTGGGGTTTGAAGAGTGTTTCAGATATTAAAGACATGTTTTGATAAAATTAGAGTGGTTAAAGACTATAAAATTTGGCATATAGAATGGCTTAGCTACAAGAAGTAAGGAGTAAAGCGAGTGTAAATAAATTTCTCTCCTGATTCTTATGTCAGAATGCATACTGGAGAGAGAAAAGAAAGTGCTACTGTTTAATGTTACAGGGTCTTTTGGGGGAGGGTTGTGGTAAACAACTCTAGATGTTTGTGATATTTGGGAGGAAAGGGTAAACTAGCCCAACAAGCCCTGCAGCCATAAAACATTCCTTTTTTGAATGCCTCTTTTTCCCTTGTCTGCTTGTTTTGATAACTTACCACACATAAACCATATACACCATAGATTACACTAAATTTCAAATATTTGGAAACTAAGGCAGGCATTCCCATTTGGCCAGGCTGAGACTTACCATTAGGAATCAGTGATTATTTTGGAATAGTTGACATCAGTATTTGAAAGTAAAATGAGCAAAAATCTGGAACCCAGTCTTATTAAATCATGTATGTTGCCTTGCTAATATCAATTATCTCATTGAATAAAATATATGTGTTCATGTGGAAACATGTAAAAATATGAGATATTTTCAGAGAAAGCTGGTAAACAACATGAAGCCAAATTGCGCACTTCAGGATGATCAGTTCCAGCTGTAATGGTAAACACATTCTGTAACATTCCACAGTTTACACATCCAGAGGTTTTAATAGAGAGACTCTGTTAAATAACTCAGAATTAAGGTGGAAGAAATTTCACTTTAGATGAAACATTTAACACTCACTTGGCACTCTGCTCCCTTATATGTAAAGTGGCCCAAGTGGTGAACTAGGCCAGGTGAAACAGAAAAATCCAGCTACACCTCCTCCTGATCCCAGGATACTCTCCTCTGTTGCTGGTGGCTGGTCACCTAGGGTAGATTTTAGTATCAAATCTTAATATATGTGTGCTGGCAACTCTTGTCTTCCCACTCACACTTCAAACAGGATGCTAAAGAGAAATCTCAGGTTGTTTCCAATCTGTTCCCTTCCCTAAAATAATTGCTGTGTACAAAATTGGAGCTCATCTGACTTTATACTCAAGCAAATGACTGATCAAGGCAATTTACCTATAAACTACTTCCCATTTTCTTTCTCACTAAGAATGGGCTATATCATGATTACATGTCCAGAAAGGAAAAATAAAATTACACCATCAGTACTAATTTTTTTAACTGTACCATCATGTTAGATTTCTGAATCTTTGAAATACTTTATGTCCTATCTTCTAGTCTAATGGTATGACTGAATTTCACTTTCTAATATTTTTGCATGCATGCATTACCTTTCTGACACCTCAGAGTAATATGTCCACAGAATTCAATCTTCTTAATTATCTCCTAAACTGTCCATCTCAATTATATCTTGGTTGGCATCAGAATCATTCTAAAATTTCATAAAATGTCTTTGGCAGTGCCATTTTTATGATCTGCAGAACTGTGAAGTTAGTATTTTGGAGCAGTGCTATTATAGTCTGTGCCTTAGCCTCTTCCAGTGATGAATCTGAGCATTTAGCCCCAAGAGGAGCCTCAAGATTTGATAGATGAGCATGATGTCAGCCTTAAAAATAATTCCTACCTTTAATAAATTATCAAATTTCATCAAATCTCAGATGATATAATATAAAATATACCATTCTTTTATGTACTTTTAAGAAAAAAAGAACTGCTGAAGATGGTCAGTCTGCCAGATGATCCCAGCATCAAACTGGGACACCAAATGACTCAAGACTAGTCTAAAGGAGAAATAAACTCTTATTCAGATGATAATAGCAAGGAAAATTATCTGTTTCAATCATAATCATGTCTGGTTGGAAAGAGATTAAAAAATACTCCTTGAACTACAAGTTGGTATTTATGAAGACTTACTTTCTGAATTCACACAAACAGAAAGGACCCAAATTTCAGACAGAGACTTTAATTTAAAGAGGTATCATGTCAGTAGGATCCCACATGTCTGGCAGAAGTAAGAAAGAATTTCTCCTAGAAGAAAGCAACTTCACCTCAGATCAAGAACAATTGTAAGACACATTCTGATATCAGAGATATTAAAGTATAAAGAAGTGTGCATCTTAGAATCAAATACTTGCAGTATTACCTTCTATGAGTTTTGTAAACCCTGTTTGAATATTTTCACTGGAAATAATCAGTCATCACGATGCTTGTCTTCTGCTTAGGAAAAAAAATCTAATTATTCATATTATATGTGTGCAAGGCAAATGCACAGATAACATGAATAAGAAGAGGTTTGAAATAGCTTACGTATCATTATTTTCCACTGAAGTCTTCAAGTATATCATCAGAGATCACCTGTTCATACACCTACAATTCAACTGTTACAAACTGAGATTTTTTTTTTAAAGTTTGCTGCATTTTTTTTATTCCAAAAGTTATAAGGATCACATATTATTAAAATACAAGATGGTATTTTCATTATTGTTTATGGAAGGTTTCTGCTTCAGTAAATGGGTGTTTTCCATCTCCCATCATATCTCTTGGGGAAAAGTAAATGAAACATTAAAGTCCATGTTTCCTGATTTTTTAAAGTAAACGTTCCTATGGTAATTTTGCTCTGGCATAGAGATTATTTGTGCTTTCTTTTGTAATGCATTTGCTGTAAAATCATGAAAATAAAACATACCAGATGTTCAATATAAACTAAATAAATATTACAGTAGATTATCTTCATATTGGTATTGCTTTTTAAGTAAATGAGTTTCAGCCTGCCCTATACTAAGGAAGCATATTACCCATGACATCACAAGATATTAAGTACAGTGTTCTATGTAACTATTCAAGTGGCTTCAAAGTTATGAAATTTTATTCTCATATTTCAAATTAATGATCTCTGAAAGTAAGATACTGGTGACTCTACCCCCAAAAAATATTTATGAATAATAAAATTAAAGTATGTTGACCCTATGACTGTTTAACTGTTTGTATATATATTCATACCTATATCTATGCATATGTATATTTCTGTGTGTGTATATATATACACATCCATACACATATATACACATATATATAGACACACACATATATGTGTACACACACATATACACACAGATTAGCCAATTTTAGGTTCAAATCCTCAGGAATCTATGGATTCAGGAAAGATTAGAAACTACTTAAACTATAAAATTCTAAATACTATATCCTGGTTAATAATTACTTCCCAGCACCAAAGTAATCTTAATTTAGGGCATAAAACAAAGTAGTTTAAAACTAAAATTTAGCCAGTTGAAAAATTACAAGTTTAAATTTTCTTTAAGGTTTCATTGTCTTTTTGTACTTGGCAAAGTACATCCACTAACTTCATATTTATTGGTCCTATTTCTAGTAAATGGGTTAAGCACAGATGCATGTTCTTAACTACATTTGTTGGTACATGCACACACACATGCCTGCAAACTCACATTGAATATTTACACAGAATCTACTTGGTGAAAATATCATACTAGATATTGGAAAACCATTGTACTAGACATTACCTCGAAAAATAAACAAAATCACTGTTATATACTCCAGTATATAATGTAGACTTTGTTTTATTCGCACTACAATATATGATATTATCAAATAGTTTGTTAGCATTTTTTTTCTTTTTTGTTTTTTGACGGAGTTTTACTCTTGTTGCCCAAGCTGGAGTGCAATAACACAATCTCTGCAAAATTCAACCTTTGCCTCCCAAGTTCAGGCAATTCTCCTGCCTCAGCCTCTCAAGTAGCTGGGATTACAGGCATGCACCACCATGCCCAGCTAATTTTGTATTTTTTTTTTTTTTAGTAGAGATGGAGTTTCACTGGGTTGGTCAGGCTGGTCTCAAACTCCTGACCTCAAGTCATCCATCCTCCTCAGCCTCCCAAAGTGCTGGGGTTACAGGCGTGAACCACCATGCCTGGCCTGTTAGCTATCTTAACACTCAGGTTCAAAATATTCAGGAATGTTAAGAATGAATGAATTTTTTTGTTTTCATTTTACAAATTTTTAAATATTTTATGTCTTCTCAAGAGATATTGACTCATCTTTGAAGTGTTTTCCATCCACTTGAAGTTAATTGTTTTTTTCTATTGATAGAGCATCTATTGTATTTCTGCAGAAAATCATATAGAATCCAATGAGGAAAATCTAAGTAATGCTGCTTATTCTTTAAGTTAGGCATTGTTACAGTATTCTGTGTCACCAGGAGTTTATGGGCAACATTTCCTTTCCTCCTGTTCGTGACCTTTGACACTGAGTATTAGTGAAAGAAATATTAAAATTATAATGAAAACAACTGGAATTTTATTTTGCTTTATGTGGTACAGAAACTAACTGTATTTGTTAAATAACCTAAATAAATATGTAAAATAATTGGCATTCACTTACCCATGTCCTAAATTGTTTTAGTTTTACATTTATTATTTACAAATTAAACTTATAATAAAGTGGAAGAACATCAAAATTGATAACAAATCAAAATTGAATGAATATGATTCACAACCTCATCCATCTCTGTCTTCTCTATAGAACATCAAATTTCCTCAGATTGGTTGCATTATTAACATTTCAATCTTGCGAGACATTTATGGGGTTAAAATGGAGAGTGAATAAATAGAAAGCTGAAATGTGATGCCTTCTGTTTCTGCTATATTGGAAGAAAATCAAATGCTAAATAAGGCCTTTAGCAACATGATATTTCTGGTCAAATGATGGATATTATGACTTTTTTGTTGTTACAAAAGGAAGCAATTTATTTAACTATTTTCTTTCCTCCCATTCTTTCTGGTTTATTAGCTTCATTTCATTTCCATAAATTATCCCACTAAAGGAGGAAATGATTAATTGAAGATTGCTTCCTTAAAAACATTATTTCTTGTCATTAACAGCTGCAACATATTGAAACATTGTGTTATCCAAACACACTGTGGTGCTTTTAAAATAATTTTAATGTTTTGTTGCTCTCAGTTATTTTGTTCTAACCATTCAGATGGTTGAACTCATGGGGAATCACTATGCCAATTTAACAAGGATATCCTTCTTTTCTACTGGCAATTTTCATGACAAAAGTTTGTATTCAAAACAGTTGCTTTCTAAGTGTGAAATTTATTTAAAAATGACTTAAAGTGAGATTGCTTTCTTTCTGGAAGCCCGCAAAATTATCTATTACATGACATCCTTTAGTGTTACAGGTATCCTTGGAGATGTGAGAAGATGTTCATGTGACTTCTCAGTTCTCTTTCTCGTCTTCTTATTCCCTATTTGGAATTTTTGATTTTGGAGTAGACATGATTAGTCATCATCGTCTCCCACCCTCTCTCAAGTCAATTTTTATAACATTATCAAACTTAACAAATTTAGAATATTTGAAATGCTTACATCCTCCAGCAGTTCAATAAAGTATTCCATCATAATCAGAGTTATAAACCCTATTACTTTTTGCTTGATTAAACTTTTATTCATTACTTTTATATAATTGTGATAACTCTGTGTCTTGAGAATGTCAAAGTTACATGAGATTTCAGGTTTTAAATTCAACATGTTACCTGGATTTGCCATTTAGCAAACATCAGCTAAGCGTTTACGATTACCATTCTGCCAGGATTATGAATACACAGTGTGGTGGACGAGGGGAATAAACCAGATTAAAAATAATTGTAACAAATGTAACTACACAAACTCTAAGGAGATAACTAAAGAGAGTTTTTTTTGGCAATATAGAAGAGGAAATATTTTCTTTGATGGTTGCCGGGGAGTAGGATTCACACTGAAGAGTGTAATTTGTCTTCATTTGGATTCTCAATAAAGGATTTTAAGATTTAATTAGCATTGAAACTATCACAACAGCAATAATAATGATGTCACCTGACATGTTTATGACTATTGCTGTGCCCAGATACTGTGCTAATATTTTTGTACAAGAATATTTTAAGAATAACAAAAATAGAAAGGGTTATAAAAGCCTGGTGCAGTGGCTCAGGCCTGTAATCCCAGCACTTTCAGAGGCTGAGTCAGGCAGATCACCTGAGGTCAGGAGTTTGAGACCAGTCTGGCCAACACGGTAAAACCCTATCTCTACTAAAATATAAAAATTAGCCAGGCGTGGTGGCAGGCAGCTGTAATCCCAGCTACTCTGGAGGCTGAGGCAGGAGAATTACTTGAACCTGGGAGGCGGAGGTTGCAGTGAACAGAGATCACACCACTGCACTCCAGCCAGGGTGAGAGAGTGAGACTCTTTCTCAAAAAAAAAGAAAAAAGAAAGAAAGAAAGGGTTATACAAATATTTCACTGTCTAAAATTGCTAAATTACCTATCTAATATATGCAAGATGAGTTGCAATTGTTTGGTAAACATAAGATAAAAATAACAACATCACACACATAGAGCAAGTAGACTGAGAGAGAACAAAGACAGACATGTGGCAAGAATATTTACCAAGAAGTTACAAGGGTAAGACATATGTTTGTCTAACTGCTTTTTGTCAGTCAATGTAGATGGAAGTATGATCACAAAGTTCATTTAAAAATAAAAGAATCTGTTGTCCAAGAGAATCTCAATAATTTCTAGAAAGTAAAACCTGAAAGAAAAATTTCACAAAGGTAAACACAGAGTAAACACGGCAATGCCATCAACATCATATCAAAAATATTGTGACATAAATACAATGAGTAATGGAGAATTGAGAAAGGTCTTACTTAGCATAGGGTGGGAACACCCTGCCAAAACCAATTTAATAAAATCAATTGTCTTTTGTACTTAACATGGTTTGTTCCTTGTAAACTGCTCTCACATCAACTGGTTTAATCCAGAAGGAGATTTTATATCACTCTTATCCTGAATATATAAGATTTGATATCCTTCAGAAAATATGTAATCACCAATATTTCCTCAGTTGAGTTTTTGTTTATATTGGGTAACCATGAATTAAATATTATACTCTCTGAAAAGTACCTAGAGTAGAGCTATACTGTGTATGGCTGCTTGCTTTAATAAAGAATCAAATTGATAGCATGCGGTAGGGAGACTATAGCAAATAATAAAGTAGTATATACTTCAAAATAGCTAGAGGATTTTACATGTCACCACAAAGAAATGATCAATGTTTAAAGTGATGGATATGGTAATTACCCTGATTTGATCATTATACAATGTATACATGTATGGAAAATTACACTGTACCCTATAAATATGTACATATATGTCAATTATAAACAAAACAAAAAGTTAAAATTCACAGTTTTTTTTTTTTTTTTTTTTTTTTTTTTTTTTTTAAGACAGAGTCTTGCTCTGTCACCCAGGCTACACTGCAATGGGGCTATCTCGGCTCACTGCAACCTCCACTTCCCAGGTTCAAGCGCTTCTCCTGCCTCAGATTCCCTAGTAGCTGGGATTGTGGGCACCCGCCATTATGCCCAGCTAATTTTTTGTATTTTTGTAGAAATGGGGTTTCACGATGTTGACCAGGCTGTTCTTGAACCCTAGACCTCAAGTGATCTGTCCACCTCAGCCTTCCAAAGTGCTGGGATTACAGGCATGAGCCACCATGCCCGGCAAAATTGATAATATGTTTGACATCCCAAGAAAAAGTGAAGAACTTAATAAGGTTATAAGAAGAACTGAAATTTATTTGTTTGTACTTTTTTCTGGAGCTGGGGAGAGGAGGAGGTTGGAGGGAGATAAAACACGTTGTTAATGGATTTCTAATGTTTCCTATATTGTACAAAATTTATGCAAGTGGTTGCGGTAGAACAGTCAGGAAATGGAAAGGATATTTATTGAATGCTTTCTAATTATTATTTTAAAATATTGATTAGGTATCTGTTTATAGGATGTCAGGTTAGGGGAAATTAACAGAAAATTTTTTACTTCTGAACACCCAAATATATGGGTGCTTGGCTGAGGTCATTTTGAATAAAAGTTCTGTTCCTAAGTCAGAGGTTGCTGATGGTAGAAACATCCTATGGCAGAAGACTTAATGGAAATAACTGTATCCAATAAAAATTTACTTTTGGCCGGGTGCAGTGGCTCATGCCTGTAATCCCAGCACTTTGGGAGGCCGAGGAGGGCGAATCACCTGAGGTTGGGAGTTTGAGACCAGCCTGACCAACATGGAGAAACCCTGTCTCTACTAAAAATACAAAATTAGCCGCGTGTGGTGGCACATGCCTGTAATCCCAGATACTAGGGAGGCTGAGGCAGGAGAATCGCTTGAACCTGGGAGGCAGAGGTTGTGGTGAGCCGAGATCGTGCCATTGCACTCCAGCCTGGGCAGCAAGAGTGAAACTCCATCTCAAAAAAAAAAAAAAAAAAAAAAAAAAAAAAAAAAAAAAAATTATTTTTAACAATTATTGCTGATCGCAACAGAACCTAACAAAACATAAAATAGGAGAATCTTAAACCAAAGAAATACAATAGTATCGCTGTATCTTGACCGTGATTGATAGTTAACATGACAGAGCTTTTAGCCTCACTGGTTACCAACTGGATGATTCTGTTTCTTTTTGTTAGACAAAAAGGGGAAAGAAAGGGTCAACGTGGGAAATAATGAGACTTTGAGGTACTGGTAAGAGTAGTTATCAAAGCAAACTTACTAAGGGCACCAAGCTCATAAACCAAATTAACCAATTGTGGTTCTTGCCTTATTTAGGTGAGAAAGTACCTGAATATCAGAATGTTTCTTTTTTCTTTTTTCTTTTCTTTTTTTTTTTTTTTTTTGAGACGGAGTCTCGCTCTGTCGCCCAGGCTGGAGTGCAGTGGTGCGATCTCGGCTCAATGCAAGCTCCACCTCCCGGGTTCACGCCATTCTCCTGCCTCAGCCTCCCCAGTAGCTGGGGCTACAGGCGCCCGCCACCACGCCCGGCTAATTTTTTTGTATTTTTAGTAGAGACGGGGTTTCACCATGTTCACCAGGATGGTCCGATCTCCTGACCTCGTGATCCGCCCGCCTCAGCCTCCCAAAGTGCTGGGATTACAGGCGTCAGCCACCGCGCCCGGCCTCAGAATGTTTCTTGAAGAGGGTGAAATATTACTATATTAAACTAAAAACAATTTGTTATCATCATTGCTGAATCAAACACCATCTTATAGTCTATATATTCTAGATTCCACTATGAAGAAGTAGCAGATCAAATGAAATACTTTTTTAGTATAAGAAAATATTTTCTATTGAAAGAATTATTTTTATATGTTTTCTGGTACATTGGAAAAAGCTTGCCACCACTAGAGGATGTCTTGAAGAGGAAATGAAAACTGAGCAGTTACCTAGAACTACAAGAAAGATGACCAGAAAATTATCTCTGTGGACTAACTAGAATGATTAAATTAGTTAGAAAGAAGACAACTCAGTGATTTTTTTTAAAAAAATGTACCCATTGGTGTTACACTGGTATTGAAACACTTATTTTCTATTATACTAGTTACATGTCTCCTCTTATCTTAGTCAATTAATGTATTGAAGGATTTATATGAAGTTCTATGTTTGAGAGTAATAACTTACTTATACCATAGTTTTCTTTAGTAGCTTTAGCAGATTATGCAAGAGACAAGTCAGTTATAATTGTAAATTTCTAGCTGGGAAAATAGACCTAGGAGACACGGCTGTTGAGAAAGGAGATGCTGGCAGATCACTGGGTTGTTTGTTTCTAAATCCAGTGGATTTTTCTGTTTTGCTGTAATTTATATGATAATTCATTCATACACAGAGATTGAGTGAAAGGTCTCCTCCTAAAAGTATCTCTTAATAAAAAAGAAGTTTAAACCACAGAACAGGTAGAAAAAAAAATGTATTCAATGTAAATAGCATTAACTTCTGTGACAATGCATTCTAACTATTCATGGCAGCTCCTGAATTACAGATTTTCCAGCCCCTGTTGGCCATAGCAATTAAATTCGCCTGTATCCCCGGAAGCAGATGTCTTACAAACGAGTATAGCAACATGCTCCATATGCATTCAATTCAAGACACACTAATAATTTCAAACGGAAAAAAAACACAGCCTATACAATGTAGATATTGACACATGAAGATATGCATCTCCAATATTTTTTAAAATGTGACTTGGAATCAGTTAAATATTGTTCCTTTACATTACAATCATTTCTGATTTATTTTCCTATTTCCAGGGTATCGATCTTTTCAGTAAGAAGGGACAGATAGTTCCCAATATTGGAAGAGTTTTGTTTCACTCCTAGGGCATTTGAGAAATAGGTGCTGAGGTTAACACTCCTGGAGATAGCAATTGAAGCTAGAAGGTGGAATGAAGTAGGTAGGGTATGATGAGAGTAGGAGATGATAGACACAGGCCTTGTACAGAGATTGTATGGGAGTAGCATTTTTGAAGGCTTTAAACCTAGTGAGAGCAAATCATATCAGCTATGACAGTCAAAAGTATTCAGTTGATTATGACAAGAGTAAAACTGTCAAAGTGATGACAAAAAACGGGGGAAACATTTTTTAAATTAAAAATCTAGCTGAGTTTGAAGTAGAGAGCAAAAATTTTTTATCTGTCTACACTGTCAGCTTTCTGTGCATGTAAAACATATTTATTATTTTCTAAATTAATTTAATGAGTTTCAGATTGTACAGGATGTCATAATGGAAACAGGATTATGCAAGATAATAAGCAGTTTTGTTCTCTAAATGAGTTTTACCTAGACTCCCTGTGTTGTACTTTTGATCTGAACTGTGTTTTATTTACCACATTGGAGGAGGTTACATAAAGGGTAAAATAATAGAAACTTAATCAGGAAACAGGTTTTCTTTTTGCTGCACTTTATTATGTACTTTTGCCTTATTCCATAGCCTAATTCCTGAAAATAACAAAAGATGTGTCATTTTAAAATAAGAACAATTGAAACCACATTGCATTGTAATTATGCATCTGTTTTTCAAAGCCATCCCTAAATTTTCACACCAATTGATCTTCAGAACAAACTTGTAGATTATTTAGGAATTATTGGTGGGTAGTATAAACTTCCTGCACTCTACCTTCTGTAAAATGCTAGATAAATATTAGTTGGCAAATTTAATTTTACAGATAAAAAATAAACAGAGGCAAAATAATTTCTCTGAAATACATCCTTGTTTCCCAAAACTTAATCCAATAACTTTTTGTTACCGAATAATATAATACAAACTGGCCCCATTAGTCCAAGCACGGAGTTTTGCAGTGAAAATAATTTCCTGTAGAGTATTTATCATGACATATAAAGACGTATAGTTATGCTACACACATGACTGATTTTGTAAATGTAATGCCATTTTCTGGTAGACAAATCTCCGTCTATGTTTTATGTAACCCATACCAAAATGATCAGTCGATTTAGGTAGGCATTTGGGCTCTGAAACCTTACATCATTGACATTTCTGTCATCCTCAATCAATATGAAACAACTTGAAACTTGGCAATAACTTGTCTCCTGAATTTCCAAATAAAAACTTTGGAAAGTTGAGATTACTTCTCTAATATTTTCTCATTTCATTTTCTCATCACTGATCAGATAATCACCATGGCCACAGCCCTGAAGAGCGAATCATCTATGGTGTAGAGAATAGTAGCACATTTTTGGAATGCAGTCCAAAGTCACAGCGAGCACTGGTCTACTGGCAATTCCAGAGGCGAAATGAAGAGCGAAAAGAAGAGGTATAGGAATGAAACTGACTGGATCATTTATGTCTAAGATATACTGTTAAGTAACCCTTGTATTTTTTACTTGAGGAAAGAAAAAGCACTGAGAATGCTTATCCTCTTCTGAACCAATCAATCGCTCATGCATTAAACAAGTATTTGGTGCAGACTGATGATGTGACAGACTTTGTACTATGAATTAGACAAAGAAAGGTAACCTGGTAATAGTTTCTGTCCCAGAAGCAATTTAGGGATACATATTAGACTCCTCTTATTTCTTACTGTGTTTATCTACAAAGAAATTGTGTTATCTAAATTTGTGCACAAATTAAAAAAAACTTCCTATTAATTTTAAATTTGTGTTCAATTAATTATGTTATCAAAATCTGTTTTTCTTTATCCATTACCTTCCTCCTTAAATGGGGAAGGGAGGTTGGGAAAAAATAGTAGTAGATGTAGGATGAAGGATTTAAGGTTGCACTATAAGCTCTGATATCAACTATTGATGCAGGATGAGGCAGATTTCCCTGTTCATTTGATCCATTTATAACTCCCTAAGAGTAAAGAATTATATACAGAAAATCTTAGTGAGCATTATAAGCCTTTAAAACTTTTTAACAGTCTTAAATAAGTGTAAACAGACTATTAAGTTGATTAATAAAACGTATTATATTCAGACAATTCTACAAACATAATATGATGTTAAAGGTAAAAACTCCTCCATTATCTTTTGACATTTTAATCAGTCTTAAAACTATATAATCCCATCATAAAATGCAAGATTGATTTTATGCACTACCAGGTGAGGCTTTTTGGGACCTCTATTGTAAACTGTATTCAAAATAAAAGCGAGGTTACAAATATTCAAAAATATGGTCTCATATATATTCCCATTCAAGACCAACTAAATGAAATAAATAATTAGTAAGCATGAAATTTTCTGCTTGTTCAACTTCTATTTTTTTTAATTTCATTTTTGGAAATCTTATTATAAATTCATTCTAATGCCCCATATCTTTCTAGTATCACGGTTCTGTAGTTCTAATTTCAATATTTAATGTTAACTTTATCCTATATTTATATACCTACTTTCAAATTTATAAAGTATCTTTGCTCTTTCCTCCAGTTACCTTGAATGTTTTAATCATTATAATAAGAAATTCTGGCCGGGCGCGGTGGCTCAAGCCTGTAATCCCAGCACTTTGGGAGGCCGAGACGGGCGGATCACGAGGTCAGGAGATCGAGACCATCCTGGCTAACACGGTGAAACCCGGTCTCTACTAAAAAATACAAACAAATTAGCCGGGCGAGGTGGCGGGCGCCTGTAGTCCCAGCTACTCGGGAGGCTGAGGCAGGAGAATGGCGTGAACCCGGGAGGCGGAGCTTGCAGTGAGCTGAGATCCGGCCATAGCACTCCCGCCTGGGCGGCAGAGCGAGACTCCGTCTCAAGAAAAAAAAAAAAAAAAAAAAAAAAAAAAAAAAAAAGAAATTCTATGAAGACAGTAATATAACCAATACTCCCCAATACATCTTAAAAACAATTGACAGATATTATAATTCTCCTAATGGAAAAATGCTATCAATTTTCTTAAATTAAAAATTTTATTAACTGTTAAACTGTGCCTCGATACATAATCTAAAGTTTTACAGACACAGAGTTTCAGAGCTTATATTTCTTTTAAATATGTATATTTTACACTGCCTTTTTTTTAACCTGCTAGATCAGAGTGGATGATCATATCATCAGGACAGATCAAGGCCTTCTGCTGCGTAGTTTACAACGGAAGGATTCAGGCAATTACCTCTGCCATGCGGTGGAACATGGGTTCATACAAACTCTTCTTAAGGTGACCCTGGAAGTCATCGACACAGAGCATCTGGAAGAACTTCTTCATAAAGATGATGATGGAGATGGCTCTAAGACCAAAGAAATGTCCAATAGCATGACACCTAGCCAGAAGGTCTGGTACAGAGACTTCATGCAGCTCATCAACCACCCCAATCTCAACACGATGGATGAGTTCTGTGAACAAGTTTGGAAAAGGGACCGAAAACAACGTCGGCAAAGGCCAGGACATACCCAAGGGAACAGTAACAAATGGAAGCATTTACAGGAAAATAAGAAAGGTAGAAACAGGAGGACCCACGAATTTGAGAGGGCACCCAGGAGTGTCTGAGCTGCATTACCTCTAGAAACCTCAAACAAGTGAAACTTGCCTAGACAATAACTGGAAAAAAAAAAAAATGCAATATACATGAACTTTTTTCATGGCATTATGTGGATGTTTACAATGGTGGGAAATTCAACTGAGTTCCACCAATTATAAATTAAATCCATGAGTAACTTTCCTAATAGGCTTTTTTTCCGAATACCAACACCTAACAGAGAACACAGGTGAATGCAGTTGTTCACTTTAGCAGACTTAATGTTTCCTATGAGATTTCACTGTACAGGTTTGTCTTTCTTCTTTGCCTGAGAAATAAAAATGTCATTTGCCATATTGCCATCTAAAGGAGAAAAACTGCATCAGCAAAGCCATTGTACTGAACTAAAAGTTTAAAATGAACTGCATGGATTTACTAAGCTGATGAATATTCCAAAACGTGGTTGGATTCAAGGATATATTTTGTCTACCGGCCCTCATGTTTGTATGTACTTGAGGAGTAAAATGAGTAAAATGATACTGAATGAAACGTTCTGTGGAAATATTAAAAAAAAGAAAACATAAGCCATCCATCATCCAGAAGAAAAATGGAGTACACTGATCTACTACTGATGTCTTCTTTCAGCTTTGATCTAAAGATGTATTTTATTAAAACTATAATTTAAATGTACCATGACAAATATGCAGTAAAAATTAGTTGTTTTCTAAGCTAGAGTAGGATTTGTCTTACAATTATTGTGCTATGTAGTTTTTGTTTTAAAAATTCCAATGGTGTGCTGCTTTCTTTGGACATTTTATTTTCAATTCTATAAGACGGATAGATGATATTGTTCTAGAAACACATATACATCATTAAGAGTGAACCTCTATTACCAGGATAGAAATTATGCTTTATTTCTCTGAGAAAATCAAACAAACGGAAGCTGTTCACACCTCCCCTTCTTTAAGCATTACCTAAATTAATTTTTACTTACATAATGTTCTTAGGAAAAAAAACAGAACATTTAACCAGGAAAAAAGGAAGAAAAAGTTGATTTTTAAGTGCATTTTACTATAATGAATCAATGAAGGGAAAAGGAACTGCATATTTCATGAAAATAATAAGCATTGTCTTAATATACTGTTAATAGAAAATGTGTCTTAATTCTGTGCTTGAATTCCTGCATGATATTTGAGACAAAGATCTCTCTTGTGATTCCACTAAGAATTTTATCTGTGTCACTTAATTTTTTTGAAAGAGAGAGATCAATAACTATTCAGAGCAACATGTTAAAGGCAAAGTTTCCAACCATTTACATCTGTATCAGGTGCCTCTTATCTTTCCTTATTTAAGACAATTATTTGTACAAGAAATACATGACTCTTTTCATGTCCATGGGAGGGACTTTTCTACAAAGTATTTTCTAGGATGCAACCCACATTTAAACAATGTAAAACTCTTTGTTTCCTGCAACAACTTACAAAATAAGGTAAAAGACTAAAATTCAAGATTTGCTTCCTTCATTGTCCTAAGACGATTCATTGAGAATCACTGACTTTGAGATACTTAAAACTTTCAGCATTATACTGTGGTTTCTTTTGCACTGCACTCACCTATTCAGGACTCCTCCCCCAGGTTCCTCATCATGTACAAGAATGCAAAGAAAACATCTTATTAGCAATTAATGAAGCAACATTGAAATTCTAATTCTAGCTGTCTTTGGATTCTAATTAACTCAGCATCAATTTCTCACCTCAGACTACAGTGAATTTTTATTTTCTATCAGCTGAAATATTTCACAGATGGAAGCTCATGTTTCAGTTTTAATGATTGCCTTGAATAAACAAGTTGTTGCCACTTGTTTCAAACAGAAGCCTAAAAATAATCTACATTCAATTTTAGGCTCCATTGACTAATATGGTGTTGCTTTTGGAAGTACTGTACATCCTCAAATGGAAGCCGAATCGTTAATTTGAAGGACACACTACTGTACAGAAAATAGTGTTTGAAATATAAATCGAAGAACAAAGAGTGCTCCAAAAAATAGGTCATTCTTTTATTTTCATAAAGTACCTTAACTGTACTAACATTCAGTGTTGTGTTTCATTCTAAATTTTGCAGCTGAAATAAATTTATTTGCAATAGCAGAAATACCTTATTATTCATCCTCAAAAATAAGGGATTTGAAGGGATAAAGATTATATGATAACTTTATAGAAGCCTTTCAAAATCTGAATGCATTTTGTTTAGCGTTATGAAATGACAATAGAAAAAAAGTCTCGACTTCAATTAAAAGTTACACAAATAAACAAATCCACAGGCATGTCTTTATATACCATCAGGTCTAAGTTTTCAAAGAAAATGGTAGATATGACTTGCAGATAAGTAACTCATTACAGTCATAATCTCTGCCCATGTGTATTGAGAGGGGTCAGTTTGCACGAAAAAGAATTATTGGCCCATTTAATAATTCAGCTTTAATAGACTTTGTCATATGCATGAATCATCAGAGATGAAACTGTTTGAGAGACTCATGTGACCTTACGAAAATTACAACAGCAGTCTTAAAGTATGAAAAAGATGCATCACAGCAGAGACATTATGGCCCAGTTGATATCAAATGTAAAATGTAAATGCATGTAAATGCACACTTCATTTTATGTATTATTTAGTAATTTTCAATGGAATGTGTTTAATATTTTTGCTACCTACACATCAGGCAAAAAAGATGTAAATAATTTGGGAGAAAAAGAGAAAGAACAGTGTAAAATAAAACTTTCTATAGGTACTCCATTTCAATGCATTCAACATCCTAAAATGCAAGATTTTCCCACGCAGGTGACAAGGTGGTTTATGTACTATATAAGGGCAGAAGGTGCGTGCCCATTCAATAAGCATGTTTTTTGCCAGGTAGGAAATATGTTCCATATCTGTATTTATCATTGCATTTCAGATGGGAACTAGAAAAACTGGAGAGAAAAATGTAATGAAACTGCTGCTGTAAATTATTCCTTTTAGCATGTATTCACTTGCTAAATACACATTTCTTCAAAATATTTGAATTCAGATGTCTTTACTATTCCCTATAACATATGGTGTTAAGGAACATAAGCTCATAAAATATTGAGAACCAGAGTCAGGTTGCTACATAATTAGCTAACAGATTTCTTCATTGTAGTCATCTGTAAACTGGATTCTATATTTATGATGAGGATGTGAATTTTTACACCCTTTAAATTAAATATTGCTCTTTTTAATGTCATACCTAAAAAGGAAATGTAGGGATAAATTTTTATAATTTGTCATTTTCATGATCAGTTTGGTTTTATTCAGGATCTACAAAGATGTCAGACGATTGTTATTGAAATAGCTAATCTTAAAGGTCACAGACAAGCGTTTTATTAATATGCAGCCATTAGTATAATATGTTAAAATCTTTGTTGTATTAGTTCATTTTAAAACACAATTTCCATTCAATTTAATGAAACTCTATCAGGTTTCATGATTTCAAAGACAGACTTAAATAGGATTCAACATTCCCGTATTATGTAATAACATGTTAGAATTTAACTGGTCTAAAACCAAAGACATCTATTACTTTTAACTTGATTTGTAATAATTATTTGAAGTCAATGTTAATGTTTACAAATACATGTTTCCATAAAAAAGAAAACAGTATTTTTCAAAAATCTGTAAAATCTTATTAGTTTGTTGGATCTCTAAAAATTTTCTTAAACTAGTTAATTAAATGAACATAATTTTTCAAGTTAATAAATTAAGAAAATATCTAAATGAAAGAGAGAAAGAAATCAATATATGTGGCAGCCCATATATTAAGGACAGTTTCACAATCAATGTAACCAAGGAAAACAGCTTTGTTATCATTTCAAACATGCAGGCACACACAGACAGAGGCAAAGCTGGAACCAAACCAAACAAAAAGATGATTTTAAATATAAAAAAACTGGGCCTCTAGACACTTTGCCTTTTAGAACCAACTTCCTACATGTCCAGGTAAATTCCACTGATAGATCTTGAGTATCTACAATGTCCTAGGCATTATGTTAGGTGATGAGGACACTAAAGTGAATAAGACATAATCCTTGTTCTCAAAGAGCTCACACTGAAATTAAGGAAACAGAGCGAGATGACTTATCATCATCTAATCCAGCAAGTCTTTCCTGATCCTCCCGTCCCTAGTTCAAGCTAACCACCTTCTCTGTGCTAAACCTGTGCCTTGTATATAGCTTTTATTGTCACACTACCCCAGTGTGTGGTTTATTTATTTATGTTTCCATCTCCATTTCTAGACTGTGAGCTCCTTGAGGGCAGGATTTGTGTCTAATTGATCTCTGTCCCCAGTGTCTAGCATGATGCCTGGTACAAAGAGGGAGCCCAATAAATCACTGTTGAAAAGAACCAAGTTACCATATGACAACTGCCAAATACAAGCTCACAATAAAAGTAGTATGGATCAAAGGAAAAAAAAAAAAAGGAGGAATTAACTTGTGGAGAGAGATCATGGGTGCTTCAGAGAACAAGTGACTCTCCAGCTGTCAATCAGTCAGATATGCCTAGATGAAGAAACAAAATGACAATCTGAGTAGAAGAAATAAGGAGAAAGGAGGAGAGGTGCGAAAAAAAGTCCTTTTTCTGAGAACAAGTATTCAAACAGATAAAACACAGGTTTCATGAAGAAAAGTTAAATGTCCCACTACTATGAGTCAAAATGGTGCATTTGCTTTTTCCTGGGTTTTGATTTATCGCCCTCTGTTTGTACCCCACATTCTCATCCTTGACACAGACTGTCATATGTCATGCATTCAGCCTCCCACACTTCCCCCCCGCAATCTCTTTACCTTCTTTCTTAATGTTCACCTCATTTATCTTTACTCAGTTAAAGTCATAGCACTAGGCAGTGTTCTCACAACCGTCTTCAAACTAATCCTTATTTCATAATCTCTTCTCTAGTTCAAACCACCACGCATCAGCTGAAACACTGAATTCTACAAATAAATATTTACAGGAAGCTAACTTCATCAGAGACTCCTCTGTGCTCTGACTCAGTTCAAACGAAAGTTTGTGTTATATTTCACCCACCTACAGCCTTACCTCACTCAGCTAGCATTAGACTACTCAGCAATGAGTTCCAACATTGCCTTGCTAAAAAGCAAGGCGGCTCACAAACAAGACTTCAGCAAAGATAGCATTAAAATATGAAGTTTGCATTTGTTCAAGGCATACCTTAGTTGGAGTAATTCATGGCCAAGATAGGCAGACTCCTACTATTTTAAACAAACAAACCAAAAAAACTTTTTTAAAAAAATGAGACCCACCTTCATCTTGAATATATCAATCCCACACCACCATTGTATTAATCTGTCATGTTTTCCTCATATAACAAAAGAATGGATTTTATTTCTTTTAATCTAAACACTATACTTGTATATACAATGTTTATTTATATAGGACCTAAGCAAAATTTTTTATAGATGTGTTCATGTCATCACAATTCAGGTAATTTGAAGTCTCAACTTCCGTCTTCTCTCTTTCTAAATCTCACTGAAGCATTAGACCTCAAGTAAATACATTTGTAAAAAATCCATGTCATTTGTGTAGCTCAGTTCTTAATGTTTTGTTTGTTTTGTTGATAACTAATTCCAGAGAAGCTTAAACATTTTCAGACAAAGCTTAAACATTTCAGACATTTAAAATCAAACAGCCACTTTAGGAATTTTTTAAATACACCACAATTTTTAGGGATTTTCATCCCTCAAAAAAGATTGACAGTTTTATTTAGCCCTCAAATATTTGTATTTTACTCATGCAGTGTTTTCAATTGCTGATAAATGTGAAAAACTTAGTTTAAGTCTGGGTCTGTATATACCATTCAATATATTCAATTTAAATTTAGATTCTGATGAATAATGGTCTAAGTATCCAATTTGCATTGTTGCCATCTACCAATTTCAGAATCATTGCTCATTTTCTTCTTTGCAGAACTTTTGACCCTAATAGCATGCCTGTTGAAATTATTTTTATTGTATTTGGCTTCAGAAGTGGTTTAAATTATTACCCAGTGAATATTAGACAGTATCACAAAAATAATCTGTTATCCATATGGAAAAGAATACTGTCAAGGAGTTTATTGAATTCTTAAAATATTTACTCAAAACATAAGAGAATACTTATCCCAGGATTATTCTATTTTGATCAGAACAATTGTGTAGTCATTAACTTTAGAAACATTACATTGTTTAGGTTTCTTCTTTAACTTTCTGACTTCTCTAAAATCCAAAACAAAAACAAACAAAAACTCAACAAGTAATCTAGATGGCAAAATCATTTATCATTTAAAAAGTAGCAGGTCCTCTTCCCCTCAGTGAAGATTTGAATGTAATTTGCAACTGTGACCATACTGGTCTTCTTCTTCTAAGCTCCTCTTGGTCCTAGACATTGTTTCTAAAAACTACATCATATCAGGAAGCTCTATATTCATGATTGAGAAGTAATATTCTTGAACTTCTAGAAGGGAATATTTATATAATTTATAAAATTTATATCAATAACCCCAAAGCAGAAACTCTTTATAATACATTGTACTGTATTAATTTAAATGTAATAATATAATATTAAACAAAATCAACATAAGCTCAAGTATAGAAGCATTAATACATCCTAAAGTGCACAGTTACTGCCTGGTGATAGTAACATTACATTTTTTATATTCGTTGTGTTTTTAGATATTATATTCACTACCTATTTTTATATTAATTGTGTTTTTAGATATTATAATCTACATAATTTTATGATATCATGTAGGCCTTTTCGTATGAAGTAGGGCACACAGCCTAAGGATCCCGCACAACATACTGTACTTGGGTTTTCTATGGTGAGTGAGAATTAGCCTCTGACTTTGAGAAACTCACAATCTATTGAAGAGATGGAAACACAATATTTAACATGATGTGTTATACAAGGGATATAATAATAGTTGTAGTAGTCACATTAGTAATGATAGCAGTAATATCAAGTGTTTACAACATACTGTTTTCCTTATCAAGTGCTTTATTTGTATTACTTTAATTATTATAACAACTCAAAAAATCCTATTTTATCCTTATTTTGTCAATAAAGAAACTGAAGTACAGAATGGTTACATAACTAACTGCTCAATTCACATGATCAAAAGCAGTAGGCATAAAGTTCTAATTCAAGTATGGTTTACAATTACCTGTGTTTCCAGAAAGATAACTAGTTATTGTAAATATAATTTAAGGTGCCATGCTGTATGGAAATAGAGAAAAAAGATGTCAAAGACTCTTAGAAGATGAAGGAGAGAATAGGGAGTGAACTGACCTAGAAAGAAGGGAATATATCTTTCACTAGGACAGGAGAGATCATCAAATAGGAAATCAGCAGAGCAGTTAAACACAGGTTTTGGAGACCTGCTATACCCATGTACTTAGTGATGTCTTTGAGTATTGATTTGTTTTTACTTCTCTGGACCTCAGTTCGCCCATGTTTGAGATTTTAATATCTCAGTTCTTCCATCTATATGAGATAAATGATAGAAAACTTAATTCACAGAATTGGGGTAATAGTTAACATTGACATATAATGTTTATTGCTAACACCAATATTTACTCACTTTTCTTGATTTCCATCCTGATAATGATGAGAACATGATGTTCTTTCTCATTTCCAAATAAAATGTTTTTGATTATATCTATTACCACCTTCTGTAGATCTTTAGCCCTCTACTTTCTGTCATTAATTTCTCTTGCTTCCCATTTTAAAGTAGTAGTTGTAAAAAAATAGATATAATCTCCCTTAGTCATGTCTTTCATGTGAGCACTTTTCTACATCTTACCTTTGCCCATAAATATTTGCAAAATAAATTCTAAATGACTCCTAATCAAAGATAACAGATGTTTGACTTTTTATCCTCTAAAAAAACCACTGCATTAAGATACCAGCACTTTTATCTTAATTTCCAACCATGTTAACTTTTTTTTTTTTTTTTGAGACAGAGTCTCGCTCTGTCACCCAGGCTGGAGTACTGTGGCCGGATCTCAGCTCACTGCAAGCTCCGCCTCCCGGGTTCACGCCATTCTGCTGCCTCAGCCTCCCGGGTAGCTGGGACTACAGGCGCCGCCACGTCGCCCGGCTAGTTTTTTGTAGTTTTTAGTAGAGACGGGCTTTCACCGTGTTGGCCAGGATGGTCTCGATCTCCTGACCTCGTGATCCGCCCGTCTCGGCCTCCCAAAGTGTTGGGATTACAGGCTTGAGCCACCGCGCCCGGCCCCATGTTAACTTTTTAATTCCTAATTTTGGAGCTACTGTCTGCCATCATGACCTCTAAGAATGTATTTTAGAGTACATTAGGCAATTATTTTTTACTAAGTAATCACATATTTAATTCTTTTAATATATAGTTTTCAAAGTTAGCGTTTTCCAGCTCAAAAAGGAGACAGTTTTCTATACACTACCTAATAAAATATATTCCAGAAGACAAAATGATTATTTTTATACAGGCTCAATGAAATAAACTATATGATATTAAGTGTGTTTTCATATATGAAAAGATTTGAGACACAGTCTAAGCAATTGCAAGTGCTGATGAAGAGCTTTCAAAAATAAAATCAAACTCAAAAAACATATATTGTTGAAAAAATTCTATTTATTGTAATAAGATATAATTCACAGGAAGAAAATGTAAGCAGAGGCATTTATTCATAGTCTCTAAAGAATGCATGAAAAGACCACTACCATAATTCACACCTAAAAAGATGATAATTTATGCAAAATCATTCCCTTTAAAAAGTAGAGATGAAAAGAGACGTGACACCTCAAAACCCTGCCAAGCTAGGGATAAACATAAGAAATAAACCATATGTGTTGTGGGAGGCAAATCCACAAAGAAACTGTTAGGCAAAAATAAAACCAAACTATGACATGATCCAGATGTTCATTAATATGAAGGTCTCAGCAAAATCTGATGGACTTCAAGGTCTGGTATGAAAGGATAAAAGTTCCAAAAGTGTGAACACTGATTGGCTTCAATTATTTGGTAATCTTTTTTAAATAATTGCTTTTGTTTGAAGTATTGTCGTCTTTAAGCTTTAACTATCTTGGAAATTGATAAAAAGCAGCACAAAAAGATGAAATGGAAGTGCAGGCTTTGAAGTACAATCATTTTGTTCATAGAAACTTAAAGACACCATTTGGGCTGGCCCCCAGAAAAGACAATTGTATACATTAGAGTTTAGACAATCTAAAAGGGAGAAAAAGAGTAAAGCCTGTACTCAAATATTTTATACTGTCCATAACTCAAAAGAGAATTAATTTAAAAACCCAACAGGCTATACATTATTGTGTATAAATATAGCCATGGTAGATAGCACTGAGGATAATTTTCAGATAAAATTTGAACTAAGATTTCTTTCATGCATTGAGTATAGATCCACCATTTATACATATCTAGTTCTAGGCATATCAAAGTTTCTGAGTGCTTCTTAGCAGTTGTCCTATGTTTAAATGTCTTTCACTGAATACAACACAGTTCAGTTTACATACTCAGCTTTCATTTATTAGTCACATCATGCTAAAATATTTAATACAATATTAAGAGATTGAATTGGAAAGTGCTCAAAAACTTTGGAAAATGAAGACATAATGAACCAGAAAAATCTCAAGACTGGGAGGGTTGAAAGAGAGAATAGGGGCTCAAAAAAGCAAGGAAATAAAATGCATTGATTTTAAAGGGAAGTAACAGCGGAAAAAGAGCAAAGATATCATCTCTTTTATTAACAGTGCAAATGTTTGGATTACTGTCTTGTTCCTTTTTTATCCTTCTGCAGATCCTAATCTTATGAGCTATCGATCTCTCTTTAGATTGTCTAACATGGGTAACCATCCACTAAGTCCAGCATACTCAAAACATGTGATAAAAGTGTGGAATATGGACATTTCTATCACCTGGGAGTTCATGAGAAATACAGATACATAAGACCCACACCAGACCTACAGAATCAAAATCAACGTTTTAGTCAATTCTCAGGTGATTTGTGTGCAAACAACGCTTGAGCTCAATGCTTTTAACTCCCAGGCCACAGTGTGGTAGGAGTCCATGGCCTGTTAGGAATGGGCCGCACAGTAGGAGGTGAGCGATGGAGGAGCCAGCATTACCACCTGAGCTCCATCTCCTGTCAGATCGGCGGTGGCTTTGGATTCTCAAAGGAGCACGGACCCTATTGAGAACTGTGGATGCCAGGGATCCAGGTTGGGTGCTCCTTATCAGAACCTAACTAATGTCTGATGATCTGAGGTGGAAGAGTTTCATCCCGAAACCATTCCCAAAACCCCTGACTGTGGAAAAATTGTCTTCCACAAAACCAGTACCTGATGCGGAAAGGTTGAGAACCACTGCTTAAGTAGTGATTCATAAAAATTTGCATCTCACTCTTTCAGGGGCACAAATTTAGAGTGTTCTTACCCAATGATTTGTCAAGATTTCACTGACCCAGTGGCTCCACTCCGGCTTTCTCCTGTCTGAGTTCTAAGAAGGCTTACCTGCTTCCAAGGTTTGCTGTCCTTAGGGGTGAGGATCAGATACTAAGATGTAAGGGCCCTAAAATATCAGGTTAAAATTACTTAGTGCACTGATGAAAAAGAGACTATTAAATATCTCAGAGTGGTTGTAATGAAAATCATTAGAAAGTATTGTGTTCTAAGTAATATTTACTCAGCAATGATATAGGGTAAATTGGAGGTAGGATAATTTCTACTCCTATTGTTTCTACTATTCTGCTTTTCTTCTTCTCTTTGTTCTTCTTCTTCTTATTATTATTACTATCATTATTGCTATTGAGACACAGTCTGTCGTCTAGGCTGGAGTGCAGTGGCGCCATCATGGCTGACTGCAGCCTCAACCTCCCCAGGCTCTGGTGATCCTCCCATCTCAGCCTCACAAGTAGCTAGAACTACAGGCAATGCCACCACATGCCCAGCTAATTTCTGTAGGTTTTGTAGAGGTGGGGTTTCACCATATTGGCCAGACTGGTCTCTAACTCCTTCACTCAAGTGATCCGCCGGCCTCGACCTCCCAAAGTGTTGGGATTATAGGCATAAGCCACTGCACCTGGCTCCTATTTAGCTTTTCAAAAGTAATGCATCTCTTATAAAAAAAAAATATGATAAAAAAGAATATGGAACATCCCAACTATAGAAATATTTTTATCCAGCTGACAAATAACATCCTTAGGTGAGTCAGCGCATTGCAATGTAATGGTAATGAAATGGAAGAGTATACTTTATAGATAATGTTATCTTCTCATTTCTTTTAGGCTTTCAGTGTAATGAAAGTACACATTTTTCTGAATTATTACAGTATTAGGCTCCATGGAGTTTGGCAGCAGTGAGAGCTGTTTGATTTCTCAACAATTTTTTTCAGTAATTTTCACAGTGTTTTTATTCTATGAAGGAAATACAGTAACTTAAATATTTCCTATAAATAGAAATACTCAGGTTACCAACTGAAAGACCTTTTAAACTAAACTATGCAACTTTAGCAAAAACAGTAATCAGAGGCTATTTCCTTAGAAAATTTTGGTGCCATTGAAATCCAATAATATATACAGCCAATATTTAAAAATACAACCACCATTAACAATGTATGCATGCATACATGCTGTATATTTCTAAGATTTATTTTTCAATTCTTACTGGGTGGTCTACTACTGCTTTTTACACTACAACCAAATGATCCCAAGTTCAGGGTTATTGAAAATCATCATAAATAAAATCCATGTGTGCATTGTTTAAGTACCAGAGGATATTTACAATGGTTTCAGCAAGTTTACCCATTCACCGCCCTCATCAATGTTTACCATTAATTGTACAATTACATTTTTGCAATGATGTTAAAATCACTCAATAATCTGTCCCAAAAAATTCAAGTAGGATCATGAAGAAATGAAATATATATATATATATATATATATATATATATATATATATATTTTATGTTGTACTCACTGCTGCATGTCAAAGCAGCAGACACTATGTGTTTAAGAAGGCTGTGAACTTCTTGGACTGTCAATTGTCACAGATCATACATTCTGTCAAATAGAATGTCCTTAAGAAAACTAAAAAAAAAAGTGCCTATACTATTATTTGTATGAAAATAGTTTATTCAATAGCAGCAGCATTATGTGCCTATTAAAAATCACTTCTACAAAATCATTTAGAACTGAAGTCCTGAATGTTTCATGTCAATGAGATTCTAGGAAGCAGGGACTTTAAATTAAAGCTCAAGGGAGTTTCCAGCTATGGAGCTTGAAAAGTACAGTTTTATCTTAAGCGCTCTGTAAATCATCTTAAAATACTGCTGATTTGCTAATGTGTAACACAGGCTCCTAAATTTTTGTTGGAGAGAAGGGATAAATTGGGAGCGATGGGATTGGGAATCAGGGGCAAAGCGAGGTGCAGGAAAGTTTCTAAAGCAGATATGGTGCACTAACTGAGCAGTTGTTACAGGACAAAATTAAGACACTAACAAAGAAGTGCTAGTTTACTATCTCTCTTATAAAACATAACCATTTCATGTATACCATTATGTGTTAGGCTTCTTAATATGATGGTAAAAGTCGTACTTTTATATTTTTATCCTAAAAAGATAGCCCTTAAATAAAAATTTCAGATAGCCTTAACAACCATGTCATTAGACACAAAGCCTAGTGCTACAGAATCTTACAATCCAAATCTCCATTGATAGCAAAGAGTCCACTCTTAGGTATGCATTGATAAATGTATTGTCTTGACACATATTTATGGGAAGTTACTTAGAACCAAGACCGTTTAGGAACTGTTTTCTTGGCCAGATGCAGTGGAGAATGCACATGCCTTCCGCTCAAATCCTGTGCTGACCACCATAGAGTAGTGGCCAGTAGCTCATGACACAAATGTTATGTAAAGTTGGCAAGGTTTTAATTAGTTAATTAGTCAAAAATAGTGGAAAATTGTTCAGCATGGAAGAAGAACTATGCTTTCCTGCATCCTTTTCTCTTTGCGGTTGAAGAGAGAACCACAAAGTACATAGCAAGGTCACAGGGTGGGAACAGGAGCACTCTGACCACTTCCAGAGAGGAGGAAAGTCTCCTCAGGTCAAAGCAAAAGAGCTACATTTGATTTAGAGTTCAGAGTAATTGCTCAAAAGTGGAAGTAAGAAGATTAGTGAAAGAAAAGATGGAAGGATAACTAACTTTACCTTTCTTCCTTTTAGAAATCTGAATTTTCAAGATAATAGTTACAGTGAAGCTACAGAAAAGATAATTTTGGGGTTTGGGTTAATCTGAAAAAAGGCATGACTTAATGGTTGGTTCAGGGAGTAGCTAATTTAGCTGGAAACACAGATTCTCAAATCTTGGGTTGTTTCACCTATGTACTCTGTGTGTGTGTGTGTGTGTGTGTGTGTGTGTGTGTGTGTGTGTGTTTGAACTAATTTAAACATGTCCACATTATAGCCCTATCTATTTATTTGTATTTAAAAACAAGTCACTTGTAAGATTCTTATATTCAAAGCTAAAATTGCTGTTGGAAATCAATATTTCTTATGATGCAAGCAGCCACTCACTTTCCTCATCTTTGCATTTTATACACCATTCGCTTATAGAATGGATTATAACTTCTGCTTCACTAGGGATGTACATTTCAGTGGTAAGAAACTCAAAAGTTCCATCTTTCCCACAAAATTCAAGGAGAACTTGGAGAAATAAAATGTCATATACACCTCATGGTTGTACATTCCTCCTACAATTCTTGACTTTCAAGTTCCGTCTTGGACCCTGCCACTACCTACCTTCAGTTCCTGCTGCTCTTTTAGATCCAACTAAGAGCCTGTCTTAGCTGATGCTCACATACCCAGCACCAGATCCCTGTGCTCAGAAGCCACAGCAGTTCCTTGTGCCACTCGATGGTGCCATCCCAGTTCCTCTACTACCCTGGCCTTCCTACATCTGACATATTCTGGTTCCTGGTTTGATCCACACAATTGAACAATAGTAGTAATAAGTCTACACACATTTTCAAATGTCCTTAATTATTTATTTTAAGAATTTTCAATGTAAACCTAATCAGAAGAGACTTCAGGCAAGATGAAGATTTGCATCAGACTTTTTTTCTGTCTCAGGTGAGAGTGCCCAAATGCATTTGTTCTCATTCTCTTCCTAGAGTGATTTTTTTTTTCTTTTTCTTTTTCTTTTTTTTTTTTTTTTTTTTTTTGAGGAGAAGCTTTTTTCAAATTCTTCCTCAAAACCTTCCATAGATTACAGAGGAAAGAAGGTGAACCAAGGAAGACCCTTGGGATATGCAACAAGTATCACAGGACTGTTCCAAACAGATTTCAAATGTGATTCTAACAATCTTCCAGGTTGTGCATCGTAACATACATAAAATAATTGCTGTAAATAATGGAATTTGAAACGATCTGAATTACAACATAATACACTAACAGGAAAGTATTTCCGGAATAGGAAGGATCTTCCCCAAATCTCCTCTACCACATTACTGCCTCTTCTGCCTTCCTGCGAAATTTATTTTACTTTAGTCTCTCCTTCCACGAGAGATCTGTTCAACACTGCTCACAATTGTGGATACCAGGCCCTTGTACTATTGTTAGAACCTGAGTTCACTTTTAAAACATGTCATGCTGTCTCCTATAATACATCCATACTATCATCATAATTTTATGATTTATTTAGAGATCTATTAATCAGAAACAGGTGTGTATGATAGGCAATTGTCTGTCACGTGCTTAGAATATATAAAAATTAACCAAATATGTATGATGAAGGGATTGACAAGGGGCTCAGGAAGACCAAAATATATTGATATATCTCATTTACATGCTGGACAAATATTATTTATCAAATCCTTACTGTGTGTTCAGCATAGGAAATATAAACCTGACTTCTAGGGGATTATGACCTGCTAGTTGAGATAAGATGCTGAAATATATAGTAGAAAGTGATGAGCATCTTTAAAAAAGAGGTTTACATGCTACAACAATTCAACAATTCATGAGACATGTAGTTAAATTAAAAAGCCTCAGAAATAATTCAAGAGCCACTTCTTTCTGTCAGGCACATCCAGCTTTCTTAGCCCTATTATACAGAGAAATTGGCATGTAGTCGAAGGCTTTGACACTAGGATTAATGTCTCTCTCTCTCTCTCTCTTTTTTTTTTTTTTTTTTTTTTTTTTTTTTTTTGAGGCCAAGTCTTGCTTTGTCGCCCAGGCTGGAGTGCAATGGCGTGATCTTGGCTCACTGCAATCTCTGCCTCCCAGGTTCAAGTGATTCTCCTGCCTCAGATTTCCGAGTAGCTGGGATTACAGGTGCATGACACCAAACCCAGCTAATTTTTGTATTTTCAGTAGAGACAGGGTTTCATCATGTTGACCAGGCTTTTCTTGAACTCGTGACCTCAGGTGATCCACCCACCTCAGCCTCCCAAAGTGCTGGGATTACAGGTGTGAGCCACCACGCCCAGCTGGATTAATGTCTCTTACAGTGCTGATCATACTAAATAGCACTGTCTCTATGATGTATGAAGCTAACATAAATGTTTATGATAATTGGAGTATTTATACAAATGTACTTTTTATATAAATTTGCTTATGTGTAAATATATTTTATATTTCCAAAACAAATATACTGGTAATGCTCTGCTTTTCAATTTGCCTACTAGTAGTTTCCATGACTTGGTTCCTATTAACCCCTTCTTAATAACTATTTTGCTTTTATGTAGAAAGATCCTAGGAGTTTAGATTACTCATTTCTTTCACATTGTGCTGATATAATGCACAACTTTTAATTGTGTGTTCACTTTTTAAAATATACTTTGGGATGAGTTCAGTCTTGAGAATGGGTTTGCATTGGGGGAAAACATCAACAGTCTGTCAAATTTTCAAGTAAAGACCTCTCAGGATATGAGCATCTAGGAGTTTTGCAAAGGCTATTTTCACATCATAAATGTCTGTCTGAATTTTGTGGCAACTTTTGTTTTTGACATTTTATTTTTCAGTTGAAAGGCATCTCCATGTGTCATTATCTTGAAGAATGTAACATTACAGGATTCCAAATGAGTATGGCAACTTAAAAGCTCCATGATTTTAGCCCACCTGCACTTGACATTTTCCCTGGGGACCTACGCTTGTGTGGTTTCCTTGCATGAAGTAAAAGCTTTTTATAAATTGCATTGAACTTATTTCTAACTGTTAGAGTCCACTTTCAGTGGTGAAATCTCCTTTCCTTTTTTGATTTTTGCCTTCTTCCTCTTGCATTTTGGAAAAACTTAACAGAATCGTAAATCTATCTAATCTTTGACAAAACTCAATTGATGAGGTTAGATAATGAGCATAGAAAATAGATTGTCATCATTGCCTCTCATTCTTAAGTTGGATTTGGAATCCTGCGCAAGGAATTGCTTCTGAAGGTGCTATCCCACCTAGACCTCTGACCCGTATATCATCACTCCAAGAGAATATATTTTGGTCATTCATTCATTTATTCATTCAATAAATGTTTTATGAGGGCTACTACTTTATGTTAAAACTGTTTCTAAGTGCTGAGGATTTCGTAGTGAAAGAGAAAAAGGCAAAATTTCTACACTAAAGGCTTTTACATTTCAGTGTGTGAAATCCACAATAAAACATTAAACAAGTATATATCTAGCATATCTGTTTTTCCCACAGTTTTCTTTAGCATTAAGTAAGCATTACTAGCTTTATACATAGTAAGTGCTTAACAACTATTTGTTGAATGAAAGATATAGCCTGTCATTGCTATTTACTAACAAGCTACTTATCATCTTTGCTAAATGGGAATAAAAGAGTTATCTACAGTGTTTCTGTAAAGATTTTAAAAACACAATGTACTAAATGTGTAAATCACAGTGCCTACCACATAGTAAATCATGGAAAACATCACTTCACTTCAACACAAACTTATGCACAACACATTGTAAGTGTTACAAAAATTAAAGACATGGAGTTAGTGATGTTCTGGTAGGTGGTTAGATACAGCTAAGTGGGGTTGGTTGCACCTGAATGAATCAGGAAGGATGGAATAAAGACATCTTATTCCTTCTTCACTTTCAAGGGTGGTGAAATTCACAATTGACAATTCACAATCAATCAGAATCAAAAGATATAAAAGATTAAGCTATTTCAGCTAATTATTTGAATCAACCTGACAAGTGATGGTGCTACCTCTGTAAAATGAGTAATGGGTCAGTATTAGTGTGCAGGCTAAAATAGGCAAGCGGTTCTGCAGCTGTGGCTGAAAATTAGTCTTTTCAAAGTGGCTTCAATATACAAACTGAAGTGGTGAAAACACCCAGAATGGCAGATATACCAAGTAGGGGGATAAAATGTGTTATAAGTGCTAAAACTGATTGTTATATAATTTGATAGTTCCACTATTTGTGCTATAATCATTTCCTTTTATCATTACTAATAATTAAATTTTGATGATAATACACACCTTACTTTATTAATTCAACAAATAATTGAGTACCTCTAATGTTCCAGAAAATGTGCATATACACACAGAAATCCTTTAATACGAGACAAACTCCTCTGTATCTTATCATAACATAAAATTTAGCTAACTAACCCTTAAAATCAGTCTATTTAAACTGATTCCTGTTATCCAACCATGTAAGAACTTGCACTTGCAAATATTATGCCATGAACATATAATCAAGTGGAAACCACTTAATTGAGAACTGGCCTCACTCAGTTTGAATCTCAACATCTGTCCTTCTTCAAATGAAAAACCTTCAGGAAAAGAAAAAAATGACACGTTGTAAATCTATGATAGTTTCCATCGGTGTCAGTTGGTAAAACTTAACTAATGCTATTTAAGGTTGTAATTACACGAATAGAGTCAAAGTGTTTGACATATGTAGATTCCATACATGAGTTTAGTTCATTTGCTTAAATTCACCTATTTTTATTAAAAGGTAAGTAGGTACCATAAATCACAAAATTATAATATATTTCACTGATGGAGAACCAAAATTAACAAGTGAATGAGTACATCTGCAAATATAGAATAAATAAACCTTCACCTAAAAATATTTCTTTAGCCTCCAAGGCCTTCCTTGTTAGAAACAATACCATGAGAAAATGCTTTTCTTTCTTAGCTTTCTCATAGGCAATTGAAGGGAAATATAGTTAATAGGGGAAAGGAAGTAATATAAAACTAAATGAGTAAGTAGGACAGAGTAACGTGGAAAAATGTAGACAAGTCTACTTATTCAGGAACATTCTCCTAACAGCACCTCTTTTCTGCCACTATCTCTTAACTCTGAAATCCCGGCAGAGTTGAATATTATATTTTATTATTTGGATTGATTCTCCCAAATTCTTTGTTAACTGAGAAAACTGATATTGTATGAATTCTCCAAATGACTGTGGTTTCAAATGAGAGGTACATTTATAAAAACTTCAATTCCCCTACTTTTAAAATGAGAGACTATTAATCTTAATTACATATTATTATAGCACCTAATATTTTAAAACTAAGGAATAACTTTAAAACGAGTTAAATCAAAATTGAGGAAAAGACTTTCCCGTTAGGATATAACAAAATTATGTTTTAAAAATGGTGAATTATTTCCCAAAGTATTTAAAACGTGTTACATTTAAAATAGAGTGGGCTTCTATTGGACATGAATGTCTGTAGTCCCGGCTACTCGGGAGTTGGGGCTGGAAGTTTTCTAGAGTCCAGGAGTTCAAGTCCAGCTTGGGCAACATAGTGAGACTCACATCTCTAAAAAGAAAAATATAAAATAGACTGGGCTTCTTACTTACTGCCACCCAACTCAACTCTGAATGTTAGCTAGTTAGGTATGTGCAATTAGCTACATAATAAAGCTATCCACTATCCACAATATTTGGGCAAAAGCTGACCCTGCAGTTAAACTAGCAATGTAAATATTTTAAATCACAACTTCTCAATAGTTCCTCAATTTGTCAGTACTTTCTAATTAATGCAATATTTTTATTGCCTTGATCAAGTTTATAGAATATTAAATCCAAAAATGAAATAGGAAAACAAAGGAATACTGAAACATTTGTGCAAAATTGCAGAAAATAATATCAGGATTGATTGTTGTTTATCAACTACAATTTTTAGAAAGATATATGAAATGTCATAAAACACATCAGTCTGCAATGATGTTATGTAGAGTAATTTCTCTATTTTTCACAGTCACCAGCTAATGCAATATATCAAAACAACTAATATTAAAAAGGAAACCACCGCTTAACACTTTCATACAATTAAGTTATAACAATTTTTGAAAATGTATTTTTCTTAGAAGAGTTTAGTCATGAAAGAACGCAAGATTCTCCAATAAGATCTGGATAAGGAAAAGCCACTTTAATGCCAATAAATTGATATAGTTTACTCAAACTATTATGGGATAAGTGTGTATGAAAAACAGCAATAAAATGATATTTTCTAAAATCAAATATAGTGACCCCAGGCAAAAAGAACACAATAACACCACTGACAAAATGCACTTGCCATGTAGATTAGTCACCAGTGAAACAATGGTAGCAGGCAGGTCAGTCTGACACTGAGCTAAGATAGAGTGACACATTTTAAGCACAAATTTAACACAGCTCACAAGACAAATAGGCAATGTCAAAGTGTATAAAGAATGGAAAACTAACAGAGGCTTCTAGTGCTCAGATAACCATGACCATAGGAAATCAGATGACCCCAATTATGAGGCCTTAACAAAAGCACCACTATCCTTCCGGTAAAATTCCCTGAACTCAGGTGAAGAACGCAGAGGAAACCGACTATTCACACAAACCAGAAAAGTAATGACAGATATTGAATTTTGATCCTTCAAAGGCATAGGCCATTTTACTTATTTTATCTTTTGTTTTCTTCAGAAAAGCTTCCCATATGTCTCCGTTCCAGCACTTCCTGTTTTATATATCCATACAACACATACTTTACATTTTAATCTGACTGGCATCTTAACTCAGATGGTGAGCTTTTTTGGGAAAAAAAATGACTTATCTGATTTGTCTTTATGTCTGTTGCTGCAAGCATAGTTCTAGACACATAGCAGTAGGTACTCAATCGATGTTTAATTGGTTGATTTGTAATTGCATTACTATTAGAAACATGTCAGACTTTAACATATATTTTAAAATAAGAGTGCTGTATTGGGTATGAATGACAAACAGGCGTGAGTGTACACATATACATAGTATAGTATCAACTGTAGAAAACTTCATATTGCACCATAGCATTGAACAAAAAGGCACACTGAGGACACGCCATAGTCTCCTTCACGCATATGAAACCCTAGAACTAAATATTTCTTAAGAATTATGTTTTTAAACGTTGCATAGATGTAGGGTAATGCTCAGAAGTGGCAAGCAAAGTTTCTGAAGATCAAAACAGAGTTATTCCCAAGAGACTGAAAATGGACAAACTTTGATCACTCAGAATAAAGTCAGCTCATCAAACTTTTGGAAGAGTGTGATTTTTAAAACTCGATAGGAGTAAAGCCACAGAAATTCCATGGTAGAGGCCTGCAGTGGGAGGAGGCTGGAGCACGCACATTAGAATTAACTGGGGTATCACAAAAGGAATAGTCTGTCAGCCCAAGCCCATTTCCTATTCCTCTGCCATCTCATACCACACACACTTCTCCACCAGTACAATCTATAGCATTCGTGTTTGTCTCCAGCTAGAACTCCATGGACGGAGACAGAAGACGATGCCATAGGCAGCTGGGAATGCTTGAGAAAAAAATGAAAGGAAGAAGAGCAGGTTAGCCTCTACCTAAGGCTAATCTTGCCCCTCTGCCAAGAATCACTGAAAACTATGGGTAGTAAACGGGCCAGCTGTAGTTTGAGTGTTCCACCCCAGACAGACTTACTAAGCTAAAATAACCAAACACCTGAAAGAGAAGCTGAACTACCAATAAGAACACTTCAATAGAATCACGAGACACCCTAAAAGTATCTGCCCCATGAAAGATTAAAAACAAAACAGGAGAATCTGAACTAGAGAAAACAGATTAGATGAACAGTAACTATCAGCAGATAGTTTTTGCATGGGAATCTGTTTAAAAAGGAAACTATCTGTGGTGATGGATGTGTTAATTAATGTGACTGTGGCGATCGGTAGACAATGTATATGTAGGTTTACATTGGCTTTGAATATATTCAATTTTTATTTGCCAGATATTTTTAAAGAATAAAAGTGTTGAGAACTCAACTTTAGTGTTGAAAAAAGTGTTGAGTCTCACCCTTACGTGTTATGATAAAATTGGTTCAGGGTGCTGCCGGAGGATCAGGATTTCTAAAAGCTTCTCAAGCGACATTTATATCCAGCCAAGGATGCAACCTTCTGTGACAGGATATCAATAACAAGAATTTAAAACACACACACCCTCATAGAGGAGAGGAAGAGCTGGAATCTATGATGCCTATTATAAAATTGAAAGAACATTCTAGGATTTATGATATTATCTTTATCCTCTGCTGTTTTTCCTCCGTTGCCATTGCCTATTATTTGAATAAAAAGCGGCTCCAGTAAGTTTAGGGTATCTCCAGGAAATATTCTAAAAATTAATTTTTAAAAAGCCACACGAAGTAGAATGATCTTGTATTCAACAAGGCCCATTGTGTAATCCTTACGTGCTCAGAAATCCGATCTGCCAGATTTCCAGAGCTTATGTACTCAGAGATGCTGAATCTAGTGGTACAAAATTCAATATGGAAAGCAGAATGATAATTTACTAATTTGCAATGATAAATATAACTGAATGAGATAGAAAAGCATACAATGGGATGTTTCTATTTAGCATGAAAGCTGGACAAAAGGAATTAGTTATATGATTCAAATGTCTGAGAGCTGCAGGCTATGATTATTGGAACCATCGCTTCTTCATTAAAAAGAAAAAAGATTTCTTGAAATTCTCTTATATATCAGTATCTCACATAAGCATGTAGATAGTGTTTCTTGTCTCAAGGTGGTTCTCATGGGTGAAGAAGGATAACAATAAAGTATACAATACATAAATCAAGAAAAATATCAAATAGTGACTAGAGTGGATTGAATAGTGTCCCTCTATGATCCATGTCTACCCAAACCTCAGAATGTGACCTTATTTGGAAGTAGGGTTTTTGCAGAGGTCATATTGGATTGGGGTAGGCTCTAAATTGAACGACTGGTGTCCTTACCAGAAAAGGAGAGGAACGCAGAGAGGCACACATAAAGAAGAGGCCATGTGAGCTTGGAGGGAGGCAGAATTAATTATGCTTCCAAAAGGCAAAAAATGCCAGGAGCCACCAGAAACCAGAAGAATCAAGGAAGAATTCACTTCTAGATCCTTTGTACAGAGCATGACCCTTTCAGCACCTGACTGTCAGACTTTTGGCCTCTAAAATTGTGAGAGAATAAATTTCTGTTGTTGTGAGTCACCTAGTTTGTGGTAATTTGTTATGGCAGCACTAATATAGCAGTGATCCACTGGAGGTAAAGAATTAGGAAGATAATTATATAATAGAAAATCAATGAATGAGATTGATTCTGGGGTTTGTATGAAAATAAAGAGCTAGCCACAAAAAAAGAAAAGCAGAAAGGATGCTCATAATAGAAGAAATGGCAACAGCAAAACTCCTAAGCGTGGCAAATATAAGAAACCAAAATGAGACTAAAGCTCAATGGACTAAAGATAGAAGGGTAGGAGACAGGTGAGAAAGGAACTCAAGATTCATGTAACATAGGAATTTATACAGATTTTAATTCTAAATCCAATTTGAAACTGTGTGAAAATTTTAAAGTAAAGTAAACAAAAAGTAGACTCAGTATTTAACATTTCAAAAATTCTGATTTCTACCTGGCAATGTATTTTGCGTTGCTGGCCTTTCAATTACTAGTGAGATGGGAGAGTTCCTTGACCACCCTCACAGGACTTGCTACAGGGGTGTGGCTCTCTATTTGAACAAGCTCTCAAACTCTCGTTTGAACAAGCTCAAACCCTTTATGGGAGGGCGAGCATGCAGACGGGCAGGTGCAGGAACCAAGGGGAGCGCTTTTGGGCTCCAGCCCCATGGCAGCATCTAGGAGTGGATGTCTGACACTCCTGAAGCCCAAATGGGTGTGAGTTACAGTGCACTCTTTTAGCCTTGCCATCCATGGATGACTTAAGTGTTAGACAGCTCAGTGGATCCTCTCGGCACCCAAGTCCTGTCCAGCATCCAGGAAGAATCAGGTCGCACACAGACTAGAAGGGTGAAAGCTGGGGTTTTACTGAGTGGGGGAGGTGGCTCTCCACGGAATGGATGGGGAGTTGGGAGGGGAATGGAGTGGGGAGATGATCTTCCCCTGGAGTTTGGCTGTCCAGTGGCCAACCTCCTTTCCAATAGTCCCCAGACAAACTCCTCTCGGCATTCAGACACTCCTTCTCTTCTCTCCTTCGAAATGTCCTGCATTTCTGCCTTTCATCTGCTCGGCCACTTCTGGAGCCTGGGATGTGGAATTTATATGGGTACAGAATAGGGAGCATAGCAGGCCAAAAGGCAACTTTTTGGGGATGAAAATAGGAATACCTGTTCTCATTTAGGGTCACAGGTTTCCAGGCTTGAGGGTGGGGCCTTTGCTGGGTGACTGCCCTCTTCTACCCAGTATTTCTGTCTATAGCATATAGTCATAAAGAGGAGTGGCTTGGAGTAGGCTCAATATGCTATTTCTAGACCTCTTAATCCTGTCTTTGGCTGCGTGCTTTAGTATCAATACAATGACAGTAGAAAAATGGAAGAATGTTAAGGGAGGATGATGCCAACACCAAATACAAGTCATTGTCATATGAGTAATTGCAGCCCTCCTCTCATTTTGTTTTCCATCCACTCTCAGAAGCAACTGCTGGTTTTCCAAATTGAGAGTGTGAAGAAGGGCTAAGACTCATAGTTTATCAATTGATATTACTGACATTGTAATTTTCTTGAACTAAAAGTAATGTAAAGTCCTATTTCTTTTTCATTTATACTATTTCTTATAGACATAGATAGTTAGCAATAATATTCTTAGCTAACCACATCTGAGAATTTGAGATTTCCTTTAAAAATGGCAAAAAACTGCTAACATGAAATGATTGGTAATGAATATGCTGTCCAAAAGGTTGGTTGTCTTGTGTGATATAAATAAATAAACAAAGAACAATTTACCTGTACCAAAAAAAAAAAAAAAAAATGCATGCTATCAATCCCTGTGTTAATAAGAGTTCTGAATATTTCCAATGGGTAGTTTCAGAATTTATGAAATGGCTAAAAGGAAAATGAATAACAGGTAAGTACTTTGTTTCATGAATAAGAAGCAGCGATGGAGATACGAAAAATAACTTATTGTGCTCAAGTGAATTTCCCAGCACATAAAATAGAGAATAACAGCTAGTGAAGGTGTAGTTCTTTGGCCACCTACTTCAGGAAAGAAAGAAAAAAAATTGGGGGAACTTATGCTCGCCTAGGGAACTTGCTCTCATCAGCTAATTTTGAGAACAGGAAAAAGGAAATTGCGTCCCAGGCAACTTGACATGAGACAATGGGTCAGTCTCCTTATTGCTTAAACATATAGCATTGTGCTGAGCTGTTTTGCACTTTTCTTCTTACAGAAAGCAAAATCAGCCTGAAAGACCAGTGAAGATATTGCAAGAGGAGGATTTATTGAGCTTCATTACATCTTGAAAGGATTAGTTGCACCTGCACATAAAGAATCTCAACTGGTTCAGATATACAGGCTGAAGGCGCCTTCTTTATTACACTTCTTTCAAAGGAAGATATTTGACCCATACTCTTGACAAGTTTCAAAGCCTCCAGGTTCACTGCCGAGGAGCAAGAGTGCCATCTGCTGGGTAACAACATTGAGCACATACAGAAGACTTTGAATCTCTTCGGAAAGAAAATGATTGCTCAAAGAATTTTCATTTCTTTGAAGCTGAATTACAGAATTGCTAAAAATATCATTTCCTCATCAGTATATCACTCCACTTCCAGCTGCATAAAATGAAGTAAAAAATGCACTCTAAAAAGTAAAGTGGGATGAAAGGGGAAGAAGGAGGACAAAGGGACGTATTTTGACAGAGAACATTCACAGCAGTTAATTTTACTGTGAAGAGAGGGTCTTTTTGTTTCATTTCCTAACTAGTTATTTATACTTTATTGTAAATTCCTTCAGGTAAATTAGCTATTTAGTAGTGTGGAAATTCTTGATGGTCAAAACATATTCTTGGCCCGGCGCGGTGGCTCAAGCCTGTAATCCCAGCCCTTTGGGAGCCCGAGGCCGACGGATCACGAGGTCAGGAGATCGAGACCATCCTGGCTAACACGGTGAAACCCCGTCTCTACTAAAAATACAAAACAAAAAAAAAATTAGCCGGGCGCGGTGGCGGGCGCCTGTAGTCCCAGCCACTCGGGAGGCTGAGGCAGGAGAATGGCGTGAACCCGGGAGGCGGAGCTTGCAGTAAACCAAGAGGGCGCCACCACACTGTAGCCTGCACGAAAGAGAGAGTCTGTCTAAAAAAAACAAAAATAAAAAATAAAAACAACAACAACAAAATGTTCTTTATTCAAGGACATTAATATTAACATTTAAATTAGAGCAAGCATATATCAAATATACAACCGAATTATGAAATTGATTTATTAATGTTAAATTATGTTCACAACGTCTTCTACTTAAAACCTCATTTATGCATGGACACTTTACACTTTTTTCTCAATTTCTGACCTTTAAGCTTTAATAATGTCATTTAAATATCCATGCATTAAAAAATTATTACATTGAAACAATTCTATTCCATCTACAATACATACTGTGTTTCTAAATATACTTACCAGTTCCACAGTCCCTACCTAACCCTCGTTTCCCGTAAAATTCTTCACAAAACTAAGTTGTGATAAATGTAGCCAGGCCCTTCCCAGAGATCCTGTCCAAGGACTCCCTGCCTCACACTTCAGCTTCAGGCTTCTTCAGAGATTCCTCAGCTGCAGCAAGCTGACTGCTCCAGTTTCTCTGTCCACCCACATCTGTTGGCTGCTGGGATCAGGAATATAAAAGCGAGCCATTTTGACTTAATTTGGCACTCCTCTGATGGTAGCTCCGGAACTTCTTGGAGGGCTGTTTCCTGTCAACTTCAACTTCTTTCTTTTTCTTTTTTCTTTTTTTTTTTTTATCTCAGAGTACGTTAAAGCCTGCGATGGAATTGGAGGAGCTAAACTTCAACTTCTTACCTTGAATTTGGCCTTTGTCTTGGCCCAGTTCTGCTTTCTTACCCTCTTGTCTACATGGGATGACCCCAATAGTATTCTCTGGTGAACACTTTGCAGGAACTCCATCTCCTGCTTCCAGAGAAAACGAAACAGCAATTCAAGCTGAAAGACAACCTTGTTATGACCATGTGATTTTGTTTTGTCCTCTTCTATAAAAAAAGGCTTTATTCTTCAACTTAATCAAAACATCTTTATCTTTCATCAAATCTTATCAAATCCATAAATTTAGATAACTAAAATGCTACAAAATACATAGTGTTTGGCCATCATGTCTATTTTACATCATTGAAATATTTTACATAATCCTATATGTGTGTATGTCTATGTGTTAAAATACTGATGTATTAATCTAAATTGTAAAGCCTGAATATTAGATCGATGTTTTAAAATTGAGCTGATGTTACTGTAGAATATGAATGTTTAAAGTATGTATTTTAAGCTAATATGTACCATAAAGAATATATGCTTTTGATAACTTGAGATGGTTGATTTTATCTCTACAAGTTAATAAAGTGGTACTTAGTACCTTCAGCTTTAAAAAAAGGCTTTTTGTCTTAAGAACTAAAAATTTAAGACAGAAGAAAAATGCCCTCTAGTGGTAAATACTAAGAAAATACTTTCTACTGTATTAAATTAATGTGCTTAACAAATATTTATTAAGTTTCTACTAAGCTTTGGTTGCTCTGGTTAAGTCCCAGGACACAATTGTGAATAAAATAAAAAAGGGTACAAGGCCTCTTCTGATGTGCATTATGGTGAGAATAGGACACATTTCAAAAAGAAAACAATTAAAATAATTCCGTATTTAGTGTATAAAATGAAGGGAACAAACAAGAATCTGAGAGGAAACTTGCTTTAATTATTAAATGTCATTTATGGCAGTATTTCTAGGAAGCGTCAATCTTTTAATTTATATTTTGCGAACTAAATGTGGTTGTCTTTGTTGCTGTTCCTTTTTTAAAACTTTCGAGACATGTGACTGTATAAAACGAGAATCTCAAATCAGAAAGAGAAGCTGGAGTTAAAACAATTGTCCAGGGACGTTATGGAATACTAATTCACTGTACACAACACACCTAAAATTTTACAGAGTAATTTTTCAGGTTTTGCAAAACAACAAAGGAAAGGAAACTCACTGTATTACCACTAGGAGGGATTCACAAATGCATAATAATTCAGAGCCCTCCTCTCCACTACAAGAAAATAAATAAAACTCAAGCAAATTCCTGAATCCTATCAATTAGATGAGCAATGGGGAAAAGAAAGTTTTTCCAGATCCTACAAGATCCCACTGCCTCCATCATCGATATTCCCTGAACTTGTCAAAGTTAGTTCCAAAGTGAGACCTAACATGCTGCTTACAAATTGCTCCTGGGCAACTTCAGTCTCCTAAACACATCCACAGTTTTAGCGTTTTTTACAAGTAGTTCAAGGCAGGGTAAGGATAGTTGCTATAAGAGGTAATTCCTGAAATCTCAGTAGCACATTATAATAAAAATGTGTGTGTTTGCTTGTTTGTTTACTTTAGTCCATATGAAGTTCAATGAAGTGTTGCTGATGAGGAGTGGGGAGGAGTAGGGAAAGGACGTATTCTCCTAGAAGTCCTAAAGGGTCTCAGGTTATGGAAACTGTAATACCTTCAACTCATGCTCTCTCGGGTGAACTTGGCATCAAAATCCAGCTTGTAGATGGAAATGTAATCACACAGATGGTCTGAGTTGCATGTATCATTTCACTGCCATTCTGTGGCCAGTGGTTATTTATAGGCAATATCTTACTTAATAATGTATAGCCATTTTGAATTTAAAATTTTTAACATGTATCTATCCTTAAAGAACGCCACAAACTCTCAAAGCCTTTCTAAACGACTACTTAAATAATTTTATGGCTGGGCACTGTGGCTCACGCCTGTAATCCCAGCACTTTGGGAGGTAGAGGTGGGTGAATCACTTGAGGTCGGGAGTTAGAGACCAGCTTGGTCAACATGGTAAAACTCCGTCTCTATTAAAAATACAAAAATAAAATAAAATTAGCTGGGCATAGTGGCAAGCGCCTGTAATCCCAGCTACTCAGGAGGCTGAAGCAGGTGAATCCCTTGAACCCGGGAGGCAGGGGTTGTGGTGAGCTGAGATCGTGCCACTGCATTCCAGCCTGGCAACAGAGTGAGACTCTGTCTCAATAATAATAATAATAATGTTATAAAATATTCTACATCCTGGAAACATTATCTAATAAGATCATTATGTTATCTCTATGTTGTGCCATATATATGCTTTTAGTAAGAGACTTTACACACATAGCTTAATGCAAAGTATTTGTATCAAGGGAATTTGGAGATTCTACATATGGGATCAGGCCTAATGGTGATAATATTTTAAAGTATGCTGAATCTAAATAACTGAGTTTCCTGCTCAAGCAAAAGCTATGTAGACAAATGAGCAGTTAAGTTGTAATATTGAAACTGAACTTATAATCCTGAGTCCTTCTTCATGCTAAATGTTTGACAATGGGCATATGGTATTGGGTAGTTAATGCTGTGGACTAATACACTTTATAACCAAATCAAGCTCTATATCTTGTTTATGTGTCTCTCCTCTAAGTAAAAGAGTTTTCAATATTATTGGAATAATCAGGATGTTATTTCTACATTGCATAATAGTAACCACCCATGGATTTGACTTGAAGCTCAAATCTGAAGCCACTCCTCTATTTACATTTTTTCTTAGCATCTTTTTCATAGCCTTGCATACACTGATATTATTCCAAGCTATAGTCCCCTCACTTTTATATCTGGCCACTTCCCATTATTCAGCCTCCGATGGATGCAGGCTAAAATCCACTTGTATTATAATAATTGGTACTCTCTCAAATATACCATGATCTGCCGTGTTTCTCAGTCCTTACCCAGAAGATGCTTTTGTGCCTTTTAAAAATGCTACAATTCTAGCTCAGATGTCACCTCTATAAAATCTTCTCCAGCTCTTTCTACCACCAAAGAATTAGCATCTCCCTTGATGATAATCTCATAAAATGACAGCACCTTTCCCAAAGAACTTTGTGTTTACCCACCTCCCCCAGTACAATGAAAGCATCCCAAGGAAACTACCTTTTCTGTGGTGTGCTTGCTTCGCTAACTAGAGTATGGCTTAGAAGCCAGTTACCTGTGGCTTGGGGGCAGTGATAAAACTTGATAAGAGATGAAACTATCAAAAACAAAAACAAAGCACACTGTTTTGGATGTATCTAGGCTGGATTTAGGCTGCATGCTACCAGCTTGAAGTGCCCTCGATTAAGGTAAACTTACCAAGGCCTGACTGTATGTGTTTTGACACATGTATTCTCAGTGCCCAGCCCAGTGCCTGACCCAGGATCCAAGATCAAGAGCTGTTAATAAATAACTAAATAACTGATGATTCCATGAAAATGAATGGGGAAAGAGCTTATTATACCAAAAGCATAACTGATTTGATTTTTTGAAACATATTTTGCCCAACATCACATGCTGTGTCTCTGTGCACATTTCCTAATCTGTTGCTCTTTTCCCATCTGCTCTAAAAGCATCAGCTCTTTAAAATGATTCACAAAGGATGCTAGACAACTCTTAATTTTTCAGTTTATAAACCAGCTAATAAAGTAGAGAAATCTGGTGTTACATCAGGTAAAGAAAAAACTCACAGAGCCATTTGTTATAGGTGAAGATAAAAGAAATTGTGAATTATAGGGCCTGACAACTAGTAATACAAATGAAAAAATATTCCAGTGAATGAAATGTATATGAACATTACATTCATGTATTCATTTTTCCCTTCAGGAATAACGTAATTATATTCAGGAACTAAATACTCTAACAGGACTCTGAATAAAAGAGCTGAGGCCAGAGAGCAGTTTGTCAGCAACCATGGAGAAAATTATTTTAAGTACACACCCACTAAAAGATTATGTTTGGCTGCTGACATGGTTTGGCTCTGTCCCCACCCAAATCTCATCTTTAATTGTAATCCCTGTAATCCCCATATGTCAAGGGAGGGAGCTGGTGGAAGGGATTGGGTCATGGGGGCAGTTACCCCCATGCCGTTCTCATGATAGTGAGTGAGTTCTCACAAGAGCTGATGGTTTTATAAGTATTTGTCAGTTCCACCTTCACACACTCACACTTTCTCCTGCCACATTGTGTAGAAGGTGTCTGCCATGATTGTGGGTTTCCTGAGACCTCCCCAGCCTTGCAGAACTGTCAATTAAACTTCCTTTGCTTATAAGTTACCCAGTCTCAGGTAGGATCTTTATAGCAGGCTAGGAACGGACTAACACAGCTGCCCAGTATTTCCTTTGTTTTTGTAGAGAAAGAGAGAAATGGTTATAAGCTTTTAAAAATAAATTATTCATGCGGCCAAGAAGCATATGAAAAAAAGCTCAATATCACTGATTGTTAGAAAAATGCAAATCAAAACAACAATGAGACACCATCTCATAACAGTCAGAATGGCTATTACTAAAAGGTCAAAAAATAAGAGACACTGACCAGGTTGCAGAGAAAAGGGAACACTTACACACTGTTATTGGGAGTATAAATTAGTTCAATCATTGTGAAAAGCAGTGTGGCAATTCCTCAAAGACCTAAAAATAGAACTACCATTCAGTCCAGCAATCCCACTACTGGGTATATATCAGAGGAATAGAAATCATTCTACTATAGAGACATATGCACACATGTGTCTCTATAGTAAAGACACGGAATCCACCTAAATGCTCAACAATGATGGATTGTATAAAGGAAATGTAGTACATATACACCATGGAATATTATGCAGCCATAAAAAGAATTAGATTATATCTTTTGTGGGAACATGGATGGAATTGGAGGCCATTGTCCTTAGCAAACTAACACAGGAACAGAAAACTGCATGTTATCCCTTATAAGTGGGAGCTAAATGATGAGAACACATGGAAACAGAGGGGAAACGACAGACACTGGCACTTACTTGAGGGTGGAGGGTAGAGGGTGGGAGGAAAGGGTGGAGCAGAAAAACAATACTATTGAGCACCAGACAGTACCTGGGTGATGAAATAATCTGCACCACAAACCCCCTTGACATGAGTTTACCTATTAGGTTGATGCAAAAGTAATTGTCATTTTGCTGTTATTTTTAATGACAAAGACTGCAATTACTTTTGGACCAACCTAATACATAACAAACTTGCACATGTACTCCTGAAATAAAAATAAAAGTTGAAAAACAAATATATAAACAAAAGTATTGACAATTTATTATAAATAGAAGGTAGGTGGCAACTTAAACCAGTTGCTAGTAGAAAGCCTAGCTCCTGTGATGATGAGTTTTAGTGAGGAGCAGTTGGTTCTAAAGGATAGTTTGAAAACCTAAGAGCATTGGCTTCTCCAACTACAGGTCAAAAAAATACAAGAATAAATTATTAAAGAATTTATTCTTGGCCGGGCGCGATGGCTCAAGCCTGTAATCTCAGCACTTTGGGAGGCCGAGACGGGTGGATCATGAGGTCGGGAGATCGAAATCATCCTGGCTAACACGGTGAAACCCCGTCTCTACTAAAAAATAAGAAAAACTAGCCGGGTGAGGTGGCGGGCGCCTGTAGTCCCAGCTACTCGGGAGGCTGAGGCAGGAGAATGGCGTAAACCCGGGAGGCGGAGCTTGCAGTGAGCTGAGATCGCGCCACTGCACTCCAGGCTGGGTGACACAGGGAGACTCCGTCTCAAAAAAAAAAAAAAAAAAAAAAAAAAAAAAAAAAAAAAAATATTCTTTAAAGGAAATAGAAAATCTTCATACATTTTCTCACACAACTACTTATTCCTAAATTCATTCTAAATAAATTAAAATACATGTTGGAATTTATTACTGTCCTTTCCTCTTATGCTCCGGCTTGGGAAGGACAGTTTAACGTTGAGAATGATGCCCTCTATAGCATGATAAGCTAGAGACCTAGTTACAAATGAGCACTTTGTATGACCCTTTTCCTCACTTGTCACTCCTCTAAATAATCTTTTTTTTAATGTTTTCCCACTAGAAAAGTGGGTCTCAATGTGTTTTCTGTGGACCCCTTGGGAACCCCAAGTCCATTCAGTGGATTCATAAGGTCAAAAATACATTAGTAATACTAATGCATCATTTGCCTTTTCACCTTCGTTTATTCATAGGTGTATGTGGAGTTTTTCAGAGGCAACCTTCCCTGTGTGCAGTGTGACAGAAGATGACAGAGAATCTAGCTCTTTTTTACTGCCAGATATTATAGAAATTTGCTAAAATGTAAAACAATGCCAGTCAAACTGAATTCTGACAACAACCTGAATTAGTTTGGGAATGGATTTGTCACTAGATTCGCCATGAAAGAATAGTCTTGCCAACAACTTGATGTGTTCCTTCTGCAACACAGAGCAGAGAAGCAGCCAAGCTGCAAGGTGCCTAGACTTCTGGCCCAATGAAATTGAGAGATAATAAATGGATATTGCTTGAAGTGAACAACAAATTTACAAATGTTTGGTATTGTTCTCTGGTGACAATAAGAAATTAATATAGGGGATAACTAATCCCATGTTTTTGATTTTTAAAAGAATGTGCATTCAACAAATATTTGCAAAAGAATAGTAGTGAGTCATGGAAGTTAGCATTTTCTAGTACTCTAGGTATACAAGATAACATATTTTTTCATATATAATGTATAATTATACAGATTAGTATTTTGTAAATACATGTTATGACATTGGAAATGTAAAGATGACCCTCCTTCCCTTTGAAAGGATAAAATAGGTTTTAATATTACCTATCTTAAAAAGATGTTTTAAGATATCATTATTAATCATCATTAAGGTGAATAATGTTTCTATTGACTTAATAAATAGGCTTATCAGTGATAGGGCTGGACAGATTATTTAAACCTGACAAATAATTTATTTCATAATATTTGATTAAAAAGGTTTCTCTGATAGTTTCATATCACACAGAAGTACCAACATACTGAAAAGCAGAGAAGGAATCCAGCTTACATTAATCAGTTAGAAAAATAATCTTTTATTACTATTGTACTTAGAGACAAAAACTAAAAAAAGTAGAATTAAAAATATCTTTTGTGTATTAATGAAAGGAAAAACTGCTTAGAATCCACTATATAGTTAAGCAAAATACCAAATCAAAATAACATAGAGTAAAGTCTTATTTACTCTCAATAGAATCCTCTAAGTTTGTGATATAGGAATTGGTCCTCATCAGTAGTGCAAGACTCAGTTCCATAGAACCTGAAGATTATACAATCTGTAAAAACCCTCACTGAAAAACCCCACAAAATTGTATATAAACTATATACAAACTTAAATAAGAAAACAACTATTTATTTAGAATGAGAAATGAAATTACAGCAAATAAACCATCTTTTAAAACTACAAATAACACACATTATAAAATAAAAAAGTTTTATTAATTGACTGATACACCTTAATAACACATTTTTTCTTACATTTTTAACTATATACCTTTTCATTACCTCTTACTTTTACAACAATTTGTAATAGCATTTTCTATAGAGATAATAAAAATGTCTCTGTCTTAAATTGCTAATAGCTTAGAAAATATTTCAGCCTCGCAACTTAGATAATATCATGAAATTCTTAGGATTGTTATCAAATTGGGGAAAGCATCTATGAAGCTACTTCTCTGCATAAATCATAATACTGTATTTTACAGAATATCACAGCTTCTTGAATATTTCCTATTCTCATTGTAGCAGTGCATTATGGGTTTTATATTATTTTTACCTATCAGTGTTTTCAGACGTGTTCATATGATTTATTGCTCTTCAATAACTTGATTATCATACAATGAAATAACCTATTCAACACTTACACTCAAAAATTTTTTTTGACAGGGAAGATTTTTATTTATTTTGTATTTTTATTTTTTCTTTATTTCTTCTAGAAAAAAAAAGATACATATGCAGAACGTGCAGGTTTGTTCCATAGGTATACATGTGCCATGGTGGTTTGCTGCACCTATGGACCGGTCCTCTAAGTTCTCTCCCCTCATCCCCCACCCCGCAACAGGCCCTGGTGTGTCATACTCAAAATTTATCTCTATTTCTTACATTACTACTTTCAGGTGTTTATCTAATTTTTTGTTACAATTCACTATTGGATATGAGAACGATTTCTCCTATTGTTATTGTGCATCACTTTGTTTCATATTTCAGCTTTATCTGAACTTTCTCTCTGTTTTTTAATAAATTTTAAATGACAGAAAAAAGTATCCTTCAAAAATAGCCAAGTCAATAATCTGTAATTTCTCTCTAGTTTCATTAAACATTTTTAACCTTCTTTCCTAATTACAATAAAAAAGTACACTTAAGCTTTATCAACTTTTAAATGAACTTTTGCATTTTGCTTATGTTCTGGTTTCACTTTCAAATCTTCAGAAGTATATTTATAGCTTTACAATAAGAACAGACTTTCTTTTTAGAGGAAAACCCAAATTATCAAGAGTGTTTAAGAAGAACCAAAGAGAAAAATTGTAATTATGGCAAAATACTAAAGCAGTATCTGGTACCACAGAGGTAGCTCTTTCTTTAATGACATTGAGATTAATTGCTGCTTGTGGCACATATTCTGTGTATTTACTGATGTTTCCATAGAATTTTTACAGTTCTTAAAAATAACATTGGCTTACAGCAGACTGAAAATCCAAAAGAAGGTTACAATCATGCTGTGCTAAATAAAGTCACATATAACTGATTTTCTGATGCTAAAACATTTTTTAAAAATCACTCTGACTCTGAAGGTTTTTATCGCAACAGCAAGACAAGGTAATTGCCAATGATTGGCATTTGTCATATGATGTAAAATCTAGAGCCATAAGTAAAAATTGGTCTCTAATTTATTTATTTGCTTTATTGTTATTCTGTACATATTTTCATTATTTTCATTCATCTTAAAGGTTTTCAGATTGGTCACTTTTTTCATTTTGATGTTTTCCAAGTAATCATGAAAAATTAAGTCATATTCAGTAATTAATTTGATCTCTTCTATAGAGTTTCCATTATTTGAAGATCATCATTTTCATCTTGGTGACTGTAGGCAAATATATTTTGCCTAAAAATATATAACTTAAATGCTTTTCAGTATTTTAGAATAAAACTGTACATTCTTTCTAGGCCTATTTTTCAAAGATTTGGTCCCGTGCATTTCTATTTGAGTTATGCTCTAGTGAAGCAAACATGGTCTTCTTGGGGTCAGTGGAAGATACATAACAGAAGGTTCTCAGGATATACACATTTATGTGTGCACACACACATCAAGTCTGTCTGTGGTTCTGCCCTCTTCTTAAGCACAATAGTAAGCCAAAAGTTGTTTCTCAAAAGAATAGTTATCCACAGAGGAGGCTAGGGCACTGCTCCGCAATCCTAAGGGTCTATGCTTCGATTCATCTAGAGACCCCTCTTGAAGTTTCCAAACAGCATCCCTATCTTCCATTAACACTTCAAGCACCACTGGATCTGCTGGATCATATGGCCCAAGAGGCAGAAGAGTTTCCACAGCATCCTGGAACTGTTGCAGAGCCTTCTCTAGTTCAGGACCCTATCCAAAACTTGCAGCTTTTGTGCTATTCATACATGGGCCAGAGTAGCACATTCACATGAGAAATATGCTGTCTCTAAAATCCAAAGTGGCCCATTAAGCATTGTGCCTCTTTTCTGATTGTGGGAGGGGCCAGCTGCAACAACTTATCCTTTACCATATAAGGGATATCTTTATATGCCCCACATCGTTAGACTTCTAAAAATTTCACTGAGGTAGAGGATCCCTGAATTTTTGTTCAATTTATTTCCCACCCCTGACATAAAAATGCCTTACCTAGTCTTGGGTAGCTGCTGCTTAGTGCTCACTAGATCCAAACAGCAGCATATTAGCAACTTAATAGACCAGGGTGATATCTTACGTTTGTTGGGGGCCAGGGGTTGGGAGAAGGTGGTCAAGATCTCTGTGAACTAAATTACAATTTAGAACTAGAGAAGTGATATACCCCTAACGTAGGACAGTACAGGTACATTGCTTGCCCTGCCAGCTGAATGCAAACTGCTCTAGTGGTCTTCACTAGTAGATATTGAGAAAAAATATTGCTGGATCAACAGCTGCACACTAGGTGCCAGAAGATGGGTTAATTTTCTCAAGCAATGTAACCAAATCTGGTACAAAAGCTGTCACTGGAGTCACTAACTAGTTAAATTTGCAATAACCTACAGTCATACTCCAAGATCCATTTGTCTTCTGCATAGGCCAAATAGATGAGTTGAATAGTAGTATGATGAGAATCACCACCTCTGCACCTGTTAAGTGTCTGATAATGGCACTCATATCTGTAATTTCTCCAGGAATACAGTATTATTTTTGGTTTATTATTTTCCTAGGTACAACAATTTTAGTGGCTTCCACTTGGAATTTCTCACCATAATGGCCCATACTTTGCAGGTCAGCAAACAAATGTGGTGATTCTTCCAGTTGCTGAGTATGTATATTCCTATTATGCATTTAAGAAAGGAAAAATTTCCAGAGGATGTATCTGCAGACTCGCTGGACCCACTGTAAGACAGAATTATGCTAAAATTCCTTTGATCACCCGACCTCCACAAGCCCCTAGTAAGACTGGTGAGTGGACCATAGTAATGTTTTGGGTCTTCTAAAATTAGTGTCAATTTAGAGCCAGTGTCCAGTAATACACCAAACATCTGATTGTTTTCTTTCCCCAGTGCAGGGTCATCCTAGTAAAAGTCTACAGGTTCCTTGGCAGAAAACTGATGAAAGAGTAACAGTATGGATTTTTTGGCAGTGTATCCAGGTTTTTCTTCAAGATGACCTGACCACCCCTTCATTCAAAGAGTTTCAGGTCTGTAAACTGACTCAAGTCTGGGAATTGATCAAAAAGCTGTAACTATGTTTTCCTAAGTGAAATTAGACTTCTATTTACTTGACCTAGAACTCTTTTATCTATAAAGATCAAGTGAGAATTTAATAGAATGCTCCTCTATTTCACTTCTAGGGACAGGCTATTCTGATCTGCTTTGACTCTGCTTCTTTACAGTAAGCACAATCACTTTCTTTTATAATTAAGTGACACCACTTGGACTCTGCCAACATGGGATCTGATTATCCCCATTGCATTTAATACTTCTAGTTCAAGGCAGCAAATTCCAGTACAATTTCTGACCTACAGAGAATAATGACCACAGAGTTCTCCATGGATACCAGGGCTGCCCTCACAAGTCTATTCCTCAGAGTTTTAGTGACAGTTGTGTCCTCTTGACACTCCCAGGGTGAGTCAGCTACTCATATCAGAATCCCAGCTGCCTTCTTTGTAGAAATTGGCAAGTTGATCCTAAAATTCACATGGAATTGCAAGGTACCCAGAAGAGCCAAATAATTATGAAAAAGAGATGCAAAGTTGTAAGACTCACACTTCCTAATTTCAAAGCTTACTACAAAACTACAGTAATCAGTGTGATACTGGCATAAGACTTGACATATAGAACAATGAAGTCTATTTTAGAGTCTAGAAATAAACAATTACACTAATGGTCAATTGATTTTCAACAACATTGCCAAGACAATTCAATGGGGGAAAATAGTATTTTCAAAATATGGCATTGGGACATTGGACATTTGTGTGTAAAACAATTGGTTGAATGCTTTCTTCATACCATACACAAAACTATCTCAACATGAATCATAGACTGAAATGTAAGCACTAAACTGTAAAACTCTTAACTGAAAATGTAGGAATACACTTTTGAGACTTTGGATTAGGCAAAGCCTGCTTACATAAGACATTAAAAGCACAAGGGATAAGAAATAATAGAAGGTATTCTCTCAAAATTTAAAAAAATTGTACATCAAAGGATCTTATCAAGAAAGTGGAAAGAAAACCAGAGAATGGTAGAAAATACTCACAAATTATATATCTGATATGGGACTTGTATTCAAAATTTATTTAAAAAAAACCTCTCACATAGCACAATAACCAAAAGACAAAAACCAAATGTAAAAGTGAAGCAAGTATACATTTAGACATTCTCCAAAGAAGATAAACAAATGGCCGCTAAGCACATGAAAATATGCTCGACATGACTGGCCATCAGTTATCAGGAAAACACACACACACACACACACACACACACACACACAAAATAGATGAGATATCACTTAACACCCACTATGATGGCTATAAGCAAAAAGACATACAACAGCGAGTCTTGAGGATATGGAGAAATGGGAACACTTGTACACTGCCGCTGAGAATGTAAAAGGGTACAGCTGCTGCGAATAACAATCTGGCAGTTATTCAAAATGTTATACATAGGGTTTCTCTATGTCTTACCAATTCCCTTTCTAGATATATACCTAAGAGAAATAAAACTGGTGTCAACACAAAAACTTTTACATGAATATTTATATTAATAGTAGCATTACTCATAATAGCCGAAAAGTGAAAACAATGCAAATGTCCACCAACTGATGACTGAACAAATAACATGCAATATTCCATACAATGGAATATTATTCAGTAAGATAAAAGAGTAAAGCACTAAGGCATGTTATAATATAAAAGAGCCCTGAAAGCATTATGCTTAGTGAAAGAAATCACTCACAAAATACCATATATTGTATGACCAGTATGACTGCATTTATATGAAATGTCTAGAACAGGCAAATCTATAGAAACAGAAAACACAGCAGCCTAGGGCTGAGATGGTTGAGAGGAAACGGAGACTCTGTTAATGCATGTCAAGTTTCTTTTTGGAGTAATTAATTGTTCTAGAATTGATTGTGGTAATGATTACACAACTCTGTGAATATACTAAAATATGAAGAATTTTACAATTTAAATGACTAAACTGTATTGTTTAAACGACTAAACTATATTTTAATTAAAAAGCAAAAGATGAAATATACACACACATACAGCCAGGCAGGGACACTATTTCATTAAAAAAAAATTGTACATCAAAGGATGTACAAGTGCCTGGTAGAGACTAACATATAGCCCCTAAATGACCCATTAAATGTGACTAGAATTTCAGAATACCTTATTTCAAGATGTTTTTTCTGAACATACACATATATGAGCATACTTTATAGTTGAATGTGTGAAATGCTACAATAATGCATCATGATTGTGAAGGACATTACTACATGTATAAATAAAATTATACATTCCAAAGAGATAAGAAACCATAATTTTTTTTTTATACTTTAAGTTCTAGGGTACATGTGCACAATGAGCAGGTTTGTTACATATATATACATGTACCATGTTGGTGTGCTGCACCCATTAACTCATCATTTACATTAAGTATATCTCCTAATGCTATTCTTCCCTCCTACCCCCTCCCCACAATAGGACCCGGTGTGTGATGCTCCCCTTACTGTGTCCAAGTGATCTCATTGTTCAATTCCCACCTATAAGTGAGAATATGCAGTATTCGGTTTTCTGTGCTTGCGATAGTTTGCTGAGAATGATGGAGAAACCATAAAAATTTGAAAGATAAAATATCTTTTAAATTTCTGTGCTTGGGCACAGAAATTTTAAGAAAAATATATCCTTCTTAATAATTTAAATATATAATTTATATGATACATATAAAATATAAATATAAATAATATATAAATATACAATTATATATTAAATTATATATGATTTATTACAATTAAAGGATATTATATATGTGTGTGTGTGTGTATACATATATAAATAGAGAGAGAGAGAGACAGAGAGAAAGAAAGAGACTCGCTTAGGGACCTGCCCTGCCACCCAGGTTGGAGCACAGTAGTGCAATCATAGCTACTGCTGCCTTAAACTCCTGGCTTCAAGCAATCCTCCTAACTCAGGATCCTGAATAGTTGGGATTACAGACACATACCATGGCACCCAGGTAGATTTTTATAATAATATAAATAATATTAACACAAAACTGTAAAAACTAAGTATCTAGTACTTTTAATTTTTGTAGAATTGTTTTGAATTCTAAAATGTATAACATTACACAGTACTTAATTTTCAACAAGACTTAATATTTTGTTATTTCACTTCATTTAGGCCACGATCATTGCAAGGAAAAAACACCTTTAAAACTATCTGGTAATTATTTCCCTAATGATAAATTAAAAGAAAAATATCAACATAGACATAAAAATCCAATAGGAGGAAAAATTTTAAAGTCATATACATAAAATCACTGACAAGTCAACTTGGTTTGCAACAGGATTAATAATACAATGTTTAAAGGAACAAAAAAATTGCAAGAACAAAGTATGTACCCACAACATTTTTGTTCTTTCTCATCGAAGTTCAGAATCGTGTACTTATGAGAATAATTCAAGTGAAAAATTTCTTGTAATTTTCTGTCTATGGAAGCTAACATTTTTCTCAACTTTTATTTTAGTTTCAAGGGGTACATGTGCAGGTTTGTTACAAGGGTAAATTGTGTGTCACAGAGGTCTGGGGTACAAATGACCCATCACTCAGGTAGTGAGCCAAGTACCCAGTGGGTGATCCCTTCCCATTTTCCCCCCGTCTAGTAGTCCACAGTGCCTATTGTTTCCATCTTTATGTCCATGTGTACTCAATGTTTAGCTCCCCCTTAGAAGTTAGAACATGCATTATTTGGTTTTCTGTTCCTGCATTAATTCGCTTAGGAGAGGCTAACATTTCATATCAATGCAAAACTGGTCAAAATGAATGCTATACTTTGCCAATCATTTTCAAACTTCATAATGTATTCTTGAGATTTTTCTCAAGTTTGAGTCTTTGGTTTAAAAATTCCTTCTGTAAGACATGCTACTGAAAAATATTTCCCTGTATTATATTCCACAGAGCACAAAAAAAAAAAAATCATCTGTTCTATTAAATGTGCTGTTGGAAAGTGACTGTATTTCATATTTTTAGTATCATTATATAACTCAGGGACATTACAGCAGTTAACATTTTTGAAAAGGTTTTGCTCCTGCAATAAAGTGTATAACTTTAAATATACATGTAATTCTATGTATTTAAAAATAAAATTGAATAATAATTTTGTTTTGTTTTATATAAAATCAGCATTTTTTTCTTATTTACCAGAAACTCATTCTATATACTGGTATTTTTAATTCTCACTTTCATCCAAATTTGATTTTAAGTAATTTAACGATTTAGCGTTGGACAAACTTTGTATTTAGTGCCTCTCATAGTATCTTTCAATTAACAAAGTATCAAATAACCACAAACATGCTATTTCTGTAAGTAATCAGACTTCAATAGAAAAATCCAAGAAGAACCAGAGTGTAACATTTTCCATGTTATCAGAATTGGATCAAATTTTTTTTAATGGAATAATAATCAGTTTTAAACCACTGAAAAATTAACAGTTTCACAGTATAGAACGTAACTAATAAAAAAGTACAGATATTGGAACAGTTAATATGAAGGAATCACATATGTGTATGTAAAAAGATATTATGAGAAAAAAGTGTACTGGGACTTAATTATAACAAAGAGAGTTTGAAAAGTCATATGGAAGAAGTTTTTGATATATTATACCTTAAAACCTTTACCAAAGAAGATGGTGGAGTCTCCTTTTGGAGACATAAATGAAGAGTGGATCAAATTTTATCTTTCAAACTTAAAACGCATGTAATGTCAGGAACTCAAACAGATGACCTTTCTGTTCTGTGATTCCATTATTTAAAAGGTTGCAGAATTCCAGCTTTTCAATTGCTTTCTGGTGCTTGTCTCCTGTTAAGTCCCATAGGTATAGTTTCCTTGCAGGCACCAGCCCACTTAAAGCAAGGCAGTCATGACAGTTGCCAACTCATCAAAAGCAAGTCTAGTCCAGCATTAACCTAATTATATGCGGCAACCACTTTCTTATACATAGGGGGTAACTCTTAGGCTTCCAGCCAGCATCTCTGGGATTTGATTTTCGAGTGATGTTACCAGTTACTTTAAAATGTTTACCTCCTAAATGCTGGAGATGGAATCTCATCATCACAAAGTAGAAAATTTACAATTGGATCAAAAGCCTCTGCTCATGCTAGACAGCATGGCTCTGCCAGTAGCCAGAGCCCTGATCTCTGCTTTCTCTGGACTCATATTTTCTCAGTAATGATGCAGTATTTGGTCCATTATGATTCATTCTGAGAAGATGAAGTCATTACGTGCCTTGCTTTTTCTTTCACAGAACATTGGTAAGCATATTTTTAAGGAAAATTTTATACACATCTTTGAAATTTCTGGCAAGGAAATTAGGCAGACATCTGGAAAAGAAGCAACGTTGCTTATCCGCATCCAAAATGTATTTTTACTTCATGTCTGTATTTTTTTTCAAAGACAATATATAAGTTCCTCTTAGCCATGAGCCTCTCTTGAGCAAAAGTGTCTGCGTATTCTGTGGGTTACCTTCTGTATCTTAGAAAAAGAAGTCTATGTTTCTATTCCATCCCAACATTCACGGGGCTACAATGTGGTGTAGAGCTGTCACATGTATTAAATCAACAGCATTTACTGTTGGCAGGAAAATATAATCTGCACCCAATAAGTAGAAACATAAACATAGCCTCACAAGGAAGTTAGTCAATAAGTGCATTTATTCTACATCTGTTGCTGCTGAGTTTGGCTACAGTTTTTCCTTATAGTGGTTTGTATGCTATGTCTTCTGATATGTTCTGTTTGGTAGAGGCTTTAATGGGGTGGATTTCCTGAGCTGATATAAGACTCTTTTCCACACTCACTGAGTGACTGCATTGATTGATCTTAACAGCACCTTCGAAAATGCTGGTGGAAATCTTTCCTTAGTTGAGGTTTTTTAGATATTGGCTATATAACTAAATAAGAAGTTCCATATTTCAAAGTAGTGTGTTTGGAAAGGTGCCCAGAGTAAAGAAAACATTAATAGGCACAAAAAGCTAGCATATGGATGCTATAAGAAGTATAATGGAAAATGTCCAAATAAAGTAGTGGAACCTTCCAGTCAAAGGGTGTGAGGGGCAGTAAGAAAAATATGTTCTCTCTTATGTTTCTGCCAAAATGTAAGGACAATACAACCTATAGAGTAAATTCAGCAGATGCTGGAGACTGCAGAAAAAGAACATTAGTTGTAGCCAGCTTAGTTTAAAATGATAAAATACTACTTATGCCTGAATTCAATGTAATTATTGTCTACGTTATTTGACTTCAGGGTCTATTAAGCCTACCTTAAATTAATACAATTAGATTGGACTAAATCACTGACACAGAAATAATGAAACACTAAAAGGCATCTCCCAGAATGTCCAATCTAAAAACAAAGATCTATAATATTTTCTGAACTCAACTGATTGGTATTTGTTTTTAAGTTCATATTATGCTAGGCATATACGTGAGGAATAAGGTATAACTGCTTCTTTTAAGAAGTTAAAAAGCTAGTTAAAAATAGTAGCTGGCTACATTTTCTTTGCTTGCTCCAGAGCAATCATGTTCAGGCTTTTTCATTATGAAGGTCTTTTGTTCCCAAATTCTACAAAACACCTCCTACTTGGAGTCCTGAATATGCATGTTGAATTAATTATTTTATGTGGCTGCCCATAGTTTCAAGGCTAGGGTTGTAGATATGGTTTAAATACGGCCCCTCAGGTTCATGTGTTGGAAACTTAACTCTTGATGCAACAGTGTTGGGAGGTGGCACCTTTAAGAGGTGTGAGGTTAGGAGAGTAGAGCCCTCATGAATGGATTAATGTCATTATCAGAGGAGTAGGTTAATTATCGTGTGAGTAGGTTTGTTATAAAAGCAAATTCAGCCCTCTGTTGCTCACTTGTGCATTTTCTCACCATGTGATGCCTTCTGCCATGTTATGACACAGCAAGAAGGCCTTCAGCAAATGTGACCCCCTTGTTCTTGGACTTTTGTTTATAATTTCTATTGTTTATTTTTCTATTGTTTATAAATTACCCAGTCTGTGGTGTTCTGTTATGGCAACACAAAACATACTTCAACAGTTGTTATGCGTTTTATAAAATTTAAAGATCTTTTTGATGGAGAGCCATAACACAGTAATACTTCAACAGATGAAAGGCAAAACTTTTCTGTTACTTACAGCTCCAAATGAGAGAAGGCTGCCAGGCAGACCCACTTTGGGAGCTGCACTTTGGATAGAGTAACAGTAAACTAAAGCTGTAAAAGGCAGTTTACGTATGGCAAGCAGAGTTAGCTAGGTTTCTCTGTTCCCTGTGGATTGACTAAGTTGAATAATTTTGTGAGATCGGGGGCATATGGGCTGTTTCTCATTGTCTGGTATCTGACTAAAGCATGTGAGCTTGATAAGGAAAATGGATAGGAGTAAGAATTTATTCAGCTGCTCAAGAAGGGAACTGGCTGACCTCTAGTTGGGACCTCCAAACTGGGTCAGGATAGCGTAATTTAAAAAAAAAAAAAAAACTTATATAATGTAATACAGATACAAATGGCAAAAAGGCATACATTTTACTCTTGAACTGATCTCTCTCACTTCACTTCCAGCACGATTTTCATACCATAGACTTGTGAATAGTTGTTCTTAGAGTGTCCTATACTCTGGAGCTGGATAATTACTACATAACTTTACCATTGAGTATCTTTCTGCATCTTTATATTATCTATATACAGGTAGTAAACACAGAGCAGGATTTTACATCATTATCCCACCTGATGACCTCTGTTCTCTGCCTGTCAAATTTGGCCTATTTATTAGGTTGGTGCAAAAGTAATTGTGCATTTTGCCATAAAAGTATGGCAAACACTGGAATTACTTTTGCACCAACCCAATATTAGGGATAACAGGATAATGATGTAAAATCCTGCTCTATGTATACTACACTGCAATTACTTTTTCACCAACCTAATACATTGATTACAACAACTGACACAAAGGATTCATTTCTACCATTTTTATTTTGCATTTTGAATGTGTCTTTTCTTAAGTTTCAAATTTTTTATATTTTACTTTTTTGGCATGACTGCCTTTTTTCTTTTTCATCTTTTCCCCTTGAATAAAAATATTTGGAAATTGTATCACTTATGTATATATTTAACTTAACATTTTTTCTAAAGTTATTCAGTGTCTTCATCCCCTACCAAACAATACGAGGTCCTTAGATTTTTTCAATTTTGATTTCTCCTAATATTTCTCTGTTTTTCCTTAACACTATAAATTAGACTATACTATTATTTTATATAGACAATGCACATTTCAATTTACTTGTTTCTTTGTTTGTTATTCTTTCTTGTAACTGTTCTCCTTCTCTGGTCATTTCCCATTTTTAAAAAACATACCTTATAGAAATTTCTTATTGCAGATATATTGATGTAAACAGTCATTCAAAAACGTCTTTACTCATTTTAGTTTCAGTTCACTATTTTTTTGTTTGTTTGTTTGTTTTTGAGGTGGAGTCTTGCTCTGTTGCCCAGGCTAGATTGCAGTGGTGCTATCTTAGCTCACAGCAACCTCTGCTTCCTGAATTCAAGCGATTCTCTTGCCTCAGCCTCCTGAGTAGCTGGGGTTACAGGTGCACACCACCATGCCTGGCTAAGTTTTGCATTTTTGGTAGAGACAGCATTTCACCATGTTGGTCAGGTTGGTCTCAAACTCCTAACCTCATGATCTGCCTGCCTTGGTCTCCCAAAGTGCTGGGATTTCAGGCGTGAGCCAGCACACCTGGTCCTCAGCTCACTTTTTTTTATTGTTGCTTTTGTTGATTGTTTTGTTTTGTTTGCCCCTGAAGATTTTCTTAACTTTCTTATATCCCATTAATGAATTCAAAGAATGTGAATTGTCATTGATTTAAGCTCTCATTGTTTTATTTCCAGAGGGCTCTTCAAATATCCAGACCACGTGTTGCAGAGGAATGGATATTGCAGAGGGTTTTGACTTGAATGCCTGGTATAAGAAGTGGGAAATAAATATGTATAGACTTAAGAAAGGTATGTTTACACAAGAGACCGAGAGCAAATCAAGGACTAAGTTGCCTTACAAGAGATTAAATGAGATGGGAGTTTGGAGGAAAACTCTTCTGAAAATTGTTGTAATATAATAAGATGTTTGATTCACGGTCATAGATACCAATACATCAAGACTTACTGTCAGTATCACTTGGCTGAATATCAAGTAAGTATATTACAACATTTCCAAAACAAATCAGGTTATATAATTTCTTTCAACATAAGTCTACAACTAGTAGCTTTCTTAATATTAATATCTTTAACTTTTAAAAATTACACTTAGAAAATACACATATGATTATGACTTACTAAAGAAATACCAGACTTCTAGCCTTTTAAAAATACAGAGCGTGTATGTTTGTGTGTATGCTTAAACTGCCCTTTCCATCTGGCTTAGGCTCTTTTCTCCAGAATTGTTACATCGGCCATCAACTTTGACCCTGAGTTGGGATCTAAAAATCACCCCGCCATCTGGCATTCTTTCTAGTCGTGTGCCTAAAATGAGATTTTATAGAGACTCATACTGTAACATCAGTGTAGAACAGGGGCTACTACTTTTTGGTTCAGTTCATTACTAAAAATGTTTTCTCCACCTCATCTTTACACATCCTTTTTTGCATTAATTTTATATTAATAAATATATATTAATCGTGTAAATAATTATTCCTTCATCTATAATTCAAATAGCTTACAGAAAGGTATATTGTTTTGTCTTTTTCTCAACCCCAATACCCAAAAAAACTTAGCATAGTGTTTTCCCAAGACACATTGAACAAATGAATCAATTAATTAGTAACTTGATTTCCCGTTTTTGAAAATCTCTTCTTTTTACCTATATGTTTATTGTCCAATGAGTCCCAAGTTTAATGTTAGCTCCTATCCAATAACAACCTGAATAATTAAAGTCTGAAATATGCTATCAGGAACAGTAGTATAAATGGTAATATGATGTCTTTTTATTTTTAAGTAAGTTGAGGACCAAATAAATGTAGTTGAACTACATGCTATTTAATTATCTTTTTACAGGTTATAGTAGGTTTACATAGCTATCATTTCTCTTTAAATTATTGTATAGAGAGCCCAGTCCTGCCAGAAGTATGTAATTTATAATGAACAAATAACATCAAGACAACTAATTAATTAGTTTCTAAATCACTCAATTCCAACACAAAACTTGATTTCTACTTCAAAACTAGAAACAACAAAAATACAGTTAGATTTGGGTTTTCATTTTTATTTTTGGTCAAAACACTTAATTCGGTAACTTCAACAATATATTCCATAATCTTGCTATTTGTCGGAATACAAGTCTTATTGGTGAAAGAAGCAAACAGAAAAAAAAAAGAGAAAGAAAGATCAAACAAACAAATCGAGAACATACAAGATTATTTAGTTGGGATTTTAAAAAGCCTCTATTTAGTTTCAAATGTTTATAACTGATGTAATTTTATTTTACCTATTTGGAGCAACACAGCATTGTTTCAGTTAAATAACATTAGGCTTTTAAAAACGGGAAAGAAAAATCTAATCTCTGCCATGTCCACATGAATTACAATTGCTACATGTATATGTAAGGTTTCCCATACATTTGCTTCATAATCCTCCTCCCCAGGATGACCAGCCAAAGAATTTAAATGTCTTGATGGCTTCAAACCAGCTGCCATGCTCAAGAAGTCTTTCCTGGAAAGGCTTCAGTGAGTGGGTATTAAGATTGTCATTCTCGGAAATAAAATTGAAGGCACCAGAGAATGTTCTTTTCCAGCAACTGAGCTTCCACGTGTTCTCAAATTTAACACTAATCTAAAAAAGATCTTCCTCTTGATTTGTACTTACGATAGAAATATTTACACAGAGTCAAGATGTGCGGCAAATCAAGGGTTGCCACAATGTGAATTATCTCAGTGAAAAAGGTTGTCCTGCCTTTATAATTTGTGTGCATGTTTGAGTTATATTTTACTCATAATCACTTCTCTTATGAAACAGGCAACTATTTTTGTAAGGTTTTGTAAAGAAATTGATGTGTGCTTTCTTTCTCAACATAGTCCTATATCCTCTCTTTCTACTTCTTTTCTCTAATAATATGGTAGGTACGTTAAGATGTAGAAATTAGGATGCACATTGACCTGTAACAGCAAAATTTATATCAGAAGGCTGTCCATTAAGAAGCTTCATTTCTTTGACTACAGTAAAACATTCATCAGTAAAAGCATAGAATTTTCATTGAAATGAAATATTAAATAGTCTGTTGGTTTTTATTCTTCTTATATAAGATCATTGAAAACAAGACTATTTAAATAAAAGTAAAAGCTATAAAAAGTAAAACCTAGAAAATAAAATTCCCTGCCTTTAAAAAATCTAGTAGTACTCTAAATTGTCAATCGAGGTTAGAGTGGAGCACGAGAAGAGAATATTTTAAATGGCAATTATACAGCCCTGAAAAATGACAACTTTCATATGATAAGGAAATAAGTGTTTCTGTCTGGATCTCACTTCAGGAGATAGAATTTCCCCAACGAACAAATATTCAGTAAGATAAAGTTGACAGAAGGTTATCATTGAGGCTCAGATTAAAATAGTAAATTTTCTTCTTGTTGGAAAAGCCACAAGAGTACAATTAAACATGTTTCATTGATGTGCAAACTTTAAGGAACTAACAAGCTTCAAAGACAATTGACTAGTAGTAATAGTACTAGTTATAGAAGCAATGAAAGTAGTAATAATACCACTAGTAGTACTAACAGTGATAGTTCATGACTAGTATATATAATAAATTAAATGCATTCAGCATACTGTTCAAGATCATAAAAGTTATGTAAGAAACCAAATGGTCTAACTCCAAAGTCTGAACTGTTGGTCACTATGCTATACTGCCTCCATTTGTAAGATCATTGTCAACATTTTGGTGATAAGAGTACAAATATTAACTAAGTTCTTATAAATATTACATCTTAAAATGTTTTAAAAATTATCTCTTAATTATTTTATGTCAATATTATATACGGTTCAGGTATTTGAGAATGGAAAAAAAAGGAACAGTAAGGAAAAAGAAGTCATCTAAGCAGACAATAGAAACAAAAATAGTAACTTCAAAACCACTTAAAAATTATGCTAAAGTTGTCTATCTTGAAAAGCTTCTAAACAGAGAATAGAAGAAAAACACAAAAAGAAAGGAAACAGATTTACATTCCATTATGGCAGTAAACATGAGCAACTGCTCTCTTTAAATTCATACGGTATTTTACCAGTCATGTTAGTGTATTTACCTGCCTCATTCACAACTCATTCCACAGCATCTACCACATCTAGAGCTTCTGGGTTTAGAGTGTCTTTTCTAGATGAGAGTGTAAATATTTATATCTGTTATCACATTAATCCACAGCCCTGGACATGACTGGTTACATTAGGATACACATACAACCAACAGCTGGAGGGAGGGATACATGGGCTGAACTGAGCCAATAAGCTTATTTCTCTTAAGAATTTCAAGCACAATAGTCACACAAAAATTAAAATACTTAGGTATATATTTAACCAAGGAGATGCAAGATCTCTACAGGAGAATTACAAAACACTGCTGAAAGAAATCATAGATGACACAAACACATGGAAAACCATTCCATACTCATGGATTGTAAGAAAAGATATGGTTAAAGTGACCATACTGCCCAAAGAAGTTTACAAATTCAACACAATCCCTATCAAATTACCAACATAATTTTTCACAGAGTTATGAAAAACAAAAAAACCCGAAAGTTCATATGGAACCAAAAAGACCCTGAGTAGCCAAAGTAATCCTAAGCAAAAATAACAATTCTGGAGGCATCACTCTGTTCAAATTCAAATTATACTACAAGGCTAAAGTAATTAAAACAGGATGGTACTAGTACAAAAGTGGACACACAGATTAGTGGAACAGTATAGAGAATACAGATATAAATCCACATATCTACAATCAAGTGATCTTCAACAAAAACTACAAAAATAAGCAATGGGAAAGGATATCCTATTCAATAAATGGTGATGAGAAAATTGCCTTCTGTAGAATGGCACTTCTTCTGAAGAAGAATGAAACTGGTTCCCTATCTCTTACCATACTCTAAAATTAACATGGATAGCAGACTTAAACGTAAGACCTGAAATTACAAAAGTCCTAGATGAAAACCTAGAGAAAACTCTTCTGGACATTGTCTTAGGCAAAAAATTTATGAAAAAGACCCAAAAAGCAAATGCAACAAAACCGAAAATAAACAAATGGGACTTAATTAAACTAAAAAGTTTCTGCACACCAAAAGAGATAAGCAACATAGTGAATAGACAACCTACAATCCTGAAGACTATGTTTGCAAATTATGGCTCTGAAAAAGAACCGATATCCAGAATCTACAAGGAACTAAAAAAACTCCACAAGGAAAAACAAATAACCCCACTAAAAACTGGGCAAAGGACATGAACAGACATTTCTCAAGAAATACAAGTGGCCAACAAACACCTGAAAAAATGCTCAGCATCACTAATCATCAGAGAGATGCAAATCAAAAGCACAGTAAGATGTCATTTTACACCAGTCAGAATGGCTATTATTAGAAAGCACGTGGCAGATATTGGCATGGATGTGGAGAAAAGGGAATGTTTCTGCATCTTTGGTGGGAATATAAATAAGTTCAATCTCTATGGAAAACAATATGGAGATTTCTCAAAGAACTAAAAATTTGACCCAGCAATCCCACTATTGGGTATAAACCCAAAGGAAAATAAATCATTATATTAAAAAGATAGTTACAATAGCAAAGTCATGAAACCAATCTAAGTACCCATAAATGGTTCACTGGATAAAGCAAATGTGGTATACATATATACTACATATACAAATACATATAGATAGATACACATACATACAGATAATTAGATGATAGGTAGATAGATAGATAGATAGATAGATAGATAGATAGATAGATAGACAGACACGATGGAATACTATACAGCCATGAAAAAGAATAAAATTATGTTCTTTGCAACAACATGGATGGAACTGAAGTTTACTAATCTAAGTGAACTAATTCAGAAACAGAAACCCAAATACCATATGTTCTCACTTATAAGTGGGAGTTAAACAATGGGTACATATGCACATAGAGATGGAAAGAATAGAAAATAGGGATTCCAAAAGAGGAAAAACTGGGAGGGGAGCAAGGGTTAAAAAGTCACCTACTGGATACAGTGTTCACTACTGGGTAATGGGTACACTAGAAGTCCAACCTCACCAGTATGCAATGTATCTGTGTAACAAACAAGCACTTGTACCCCTCTTACTCTAAAATAAAAATAAAATTTAAATTTAAAAAATCAAGAACACAGAATATGGTCAACCAATAATGGATGTCAAGCAATCATATACTTTGGGATTATAGCTTTTAGCTTTGAGTTATGTAAGGGCAATAAAGAAACAGAAAGGTCATTCTGCTTACAGAAACAGGAAAGTATAGCACAAAAGCAAAGACAAATGGGAGACGTGTCATCTCTTAAAGACACAGATTAAGTTCAATTCCTGACAGCTTTCCAGTCTGTGAGACCAGTTTCTACTTATTTCCATTCCTCAAATTCAGTGTAGCATTTTCTACAATGAAAGGTCCTACCTGGTGTTTCCTTAAATGAGTCGTGAATCCTTGAAATTTAAATTGCCTTGAGTAGAAAAAAATAAGAGTAGTGTGGCAATCTCCATTTCTAGCTAGAAGATCGTTTGGCTTTAAATTCAACTATGGAAGAGTGAGAAATGAAAATGTCTTGCTCCATGTAAGACTGCTTTATTACAAATAAGCAAACTTAGAATCGGCTCCCTTTGGTGTTAACTCTGATGAGATGTTTTCTAAACCAGGTCTCCTTGTTCAGTAGCTGAAACCTGGGAGGTGTCACAGCATGACCTCGGGCTTCTGATCAAAAGAATAACTAGAAAGTAAAAGATAAGATAATTGGGGGTTTTTCAGTGTTCCCAATAAAAAAACCTTACACTGTAAGTAAATACAAATGTATCTAAGTTATTTTCTTAAAATATGTCCCATTATGCTTTTTCAAGTTGAATATGTTTTTAGATTGGTGACTTTAGCTCATTTCAGTCTACACTACAAAGTAATGATAATTTGTCTTTTATTTCCACAAGAAAAAAATATCATAAAACTTTAAAACTCATTCTATTAACATTTATTGAATGCCTAACCTCAGCTTGGTGTCAGGAATTCAATGGAAAATAAAATTTATTTCCAGTATAAATGTAGCTTATAATTTAGTGGGGTGAAATTTTAAAGTACAGAAAAAATGTTAAACATTTAAATATGTTTTAAAACTTGATAATAACTTGTTAACATTTGCTAAGGATTATGCTATACTCAGGTTAAGAGTTTTTTTTTTTTTGAGGTGGAGTCTCGCTCTGTCACCCGGACTGGAGTGCAGTGGCCAGATCTCAGCTCACTGCAAGCTCCGCCTCCCGGGTTTACGCCATTCTCCTGCCTCAGCCTCCCGAGTAGCTGGAACTACAGGCGCCCGCCACCTCGCCCGGCTAGTTTTTGTATTTTTAGTAGAGACGGGGTTTCACCGTGTTAGCCAGGATGGTCTCGATCTCCTGACCTCGTGATCCGCCCGTCTCCGCTAAGAGTTTTAAGCAAAATGTAAAATGCTATTTACTAAGTTGAGATGATGAATCTTTTATTAAAGCCATTTTTGTAAAATATTCTACCTAATGAACACTAAATACAAAATAAATTAATCTCATAATTTAATGATGTACTTAATGAAATACTTACATTAAATTGTAGTAAAAATCCTAGTGTCAGGCAAAAAAATATTTAAAACATTATTCTCCTTATTAAAATAATTCATTATTCTCCTAATAGGTTAAATAGTGAAATACATAATTTAGGATTCTGTACTCAATCACAAATTACATTGTGTGAAGATAAGCATCTAACATTACTTTAGCACAAAGAATAATTAATTAGCCATTTACTCATCCTCAGTTCATCAACACTTAATGCAGTACCTACTATAGCAGATGCTTAATAAAAAATTGTTCAATAAATGAATAACGCAAGAGTAAGCATCATAAACCTATTTTCCATATTATGCAACACAAAAAGTAGAAAAAAGCTTGATTTTGAAGTTTATAATTGTGATCATTTTTTATCAAGTCCTATTAATAATGTTTTTATATTCTTAAGGGCTAATTATATTTTGGGGAAAGAGAAACCAATATAAATAATTATTCTATTTTTTGTCCTTCACTTTCTTACTTTGCTTTAGGAAAGTGATGGTTAATATAATATCACCATATACAGGGAAGATACATAATTTAAAATAAACATTTCGTGTAGTGGCATATGGAACTATTTCATGAATGACCCTGGTAAAATTTCGGAACTCAATAAATAAAGAATAAATATGCTTTTCTCTCTGTCTCTTTCTCATGCCAGCTTAAATTAGAAGGGCATGAATTCTTACTAAAAAAATCAAGCAAATTTATGTTAGATGTCTTTGATATTAAACAAATTGTTACAATTATTTCAAAAGAGAAATCCTTAATTTTCAGACATACTTGAGCCAATCAGGGGACATAATTAAAACCAAATGCAAAGCAATTCATTCCGCTTTCTGAAATATGTAGTTTGTTTAGGTGCATCAGCAGAAGTGAGAGAGGAAAACATACAGAAAACTATGGTTTTTGGCACAGGTGAATTTAGAGAATTATGTTTAGATGTAAAAATAATCTCACAAAGTAAACCAAGAACTTCCTCATACTTCTAAAATCTAACATTTTCTGTTTCTCAACAAAAGTGTACTGTTTTTAAATTATAATTCATGCTCATTTTAAATGGAACTTATAAGTAACCACACATCGCTCTTCCATTTCTTCTAACAATAGTGAATTGAATTTCTGTATGAAGTGATACTCTTCCTGCACTACCTGAGGAGTTCTTACATTTGCCTGAGTTTCACTTCTCAACACTTATTCCATATTATTGCTCCAAACCTTACTTATGCTTGAAGATAAAATATAAAAATTATAATCTAGGAAATAACTTTGTAAATATTAAAATCATAATTTAGGATCTTCCCATAAAGAAAAGTCTAGGCCCAGATGTCTTCAATGATAAATTTCTCTAAATATTAAAGGAATATATAAGTTTTATAAAACTAGAGAATAGAAAGGAAGAAATAATTCTTAGTTCATTCTTGCATCTAGCATAATCACCATACCAATGTGAGGTATGAACTTTACAAGAATGGGAAATTATAACACTTCTCATGTACATAGATACAACAATCAAAAACAAAATATTCACATTATATATATCTCACCATGTCCCAGAGGGAGTTGTCTTATAAATTTGAAATTAATTATAGTTACAAAGACAATCAATATAAATTACCACATTAACAATAGGGGCTAAAAATATATGACCATGTCCAGAGGCAGAAGAGGTATTTGATGAAATTCAACACATATTTATAATAAATATTCTCAAGCAACCAGACATTAAAAAAAATCTTCTTTGATTTAATCATAAAGGGCCATCTACCAAAAAATCTAGAGCTAGTATAATTCTAAAAGGTGAAATATGTAATACTTTCTTTTTGAAGCTGAAAAAAGGACAAGATATCTACTCTCATCACTTTTTTCAATTTTTACCAAAGGGCCTATCCAATGCAATACAAAGAAAATAAGTAAACCTATAAAGATTGAAAGGAAGGAACATTATTTTCATCATATGTCAACAGCATTCGAAAGACTCTATAAAAATACTAGCATCGACCAGACACGGTGGCTCACGCCTGTAATCCCAGCAGTTTGGGAGGCCAAGGTGGATGCGTCACCTGAGACCAGGAGTTCGAAACCAACCTGGCCAACAAGGTGAAACACTGTCTCTACTAAAAATACAAAAAATTAGTCAGGCGTGGTGGCGGGCGCCTATAATCTCGGCTACTCAGGAAGCTGAGGCAGGAGAAGCTTGAACCTGGGAGGTGAAGGTTACAGTAAGCCAAGATTGCACCACTGCCCTCCAGCCTGGGCAACAAGAGCGAAACTCTGTCTCAAAAGATAAATAAATAAAAATAGTAGTAATAAAAAGTGAATTTACTCAGCAACCTGGATGGAATTGGAGATCATTATTCTAAGTGAAGTAACTCAGGAATGGAAAACCACACATATGTTCTCACTCTTAAATGGAAGCTAAGCTATGAGTATGCAAAGGCATAAGAATGATACAATGGACTTTGGGGACTCTGAGGAAAGTTTGGGAAGGGGTTGAGGGATAAAATAATACAAATTGGGTACAGTGTACTTTGCTCACACAATGGATACACCAAAATCTCAGAAATCGCCACTAAAGAGCTTAGTCATGTAACCAGACACCAACTGTTCCCCAAAACCGTATTGAAATAATAATAATTAAAAGAACCAAAGAAATAAAGTATACATTGTTAACGTTGTCAAAAGTGAATTTAGAAAAGTTGCTGAATGCCTGGTCAACGGCCAACTAGAATTAAACATATATATATACACACACACACACATACAACATCATCAAAAAATCAAATGTGTTACATCTTTTTGAGAGGAATGTGATAGATCACTGCTGAGATAATTTTTAAAAACCCATAAGTAAATAGAGATATTTTCCATTTTCCTGTTGATGGATTGGAAAACTCAGTCCTGTGCTTCCAAATTGATCTACAGCTTCAATGAAAGAACAATCCAAATCCCACAATGCTTTCTTCTTGCGGAAATGGAAATACTCTCTAAAACCAAGTAGAAATACAAAGGACCTAGATTAGGCAACACAAACTTCAAAATGAAAATTAAAAAAGGAGAACTTAGCCATATTTCAACACATACACTAAAGCAACAATTAAGACAGCTGGGTGGATATTTGTGCAAGGATGGGTGCTTGATTTGCGACAAAGGCACTACTGAAATTAGAAAAGAAATGATGGTCTTTTCAATAAATGATGCTAGAACAATTGGTTATCCATTAAAAAAAAGATTTCTACCTCATATTATAATCAAAATGTGAAAGTTAAAAATTATATATAATCTTTAAGAGAACATAGGAGAGTATCTTCAAGGCTTTGTGATAGACAATTTCTTTTCTTTTCTTCTTTATTTATTTATTTATTTATTTATTTTGAGACGGAGTCTTACTCTGTCTGTCGCCAGGCTGGAGTGCAGTGGCGAGATCTCGGCTCACTGCAAGCTCCGCCTCCCGGGTTCACGTCATTCTCCTGCCCCAGCCTCCCCCAGTAGCTGGGACTACAGGAGCCCGCCACCACGCTCGGCTAATTTTTGCATTTTTAGCAGAGACGGGATTTCCCCGTGTTAGCCAGGATGGTCTTGATTTCCTGACCTCGTGATCTGCCCATCTGGGTCTCCCAAAGTGCTGGGACTACAGGTGCCCGCCACCACGCCCAGCTAATTTTTGTATTTTTAGTAGAGACGGGGTTTCACCATGTTAGCCAGGATGATCTCGATTTCTTGACCTCGTGATCCACCTACCTCGGCCTCCCAAAGGGCTGGGATTACAGGCGTGAGCCACCGCGCCTGGTAGACAATTAATTTCTTATATAAGGTACCAAACACATGGACTTTGGAAAACCATTAGTACATGTACCATGCACTAATATGACACGTAAAATGAACAAACAACAAAAAAACTCCATTGTCCTTAATTGAGGGCAATCCAGGCTCAATCTAATTATAAGCATCTATATTTGGATTATTATTCAGAAATAATCGGTATTTTTCTGAAATTTGGATGGTTTACAACAAACTTCACGGTTCGTAAGAACAAATTTGAGCTGTCCTTGTGGATTGTAGAACCCACCACAATTTCTCAAAATGACCTTTACTAACACAGTATGAAGAACATGGAAATTTAAAGTGTATAAAGTTAAATACCCTAATATTTAATATACATTAAATGAAATGTGTAAAGTTAAATGTACTTAAATAGCCTAATAGCCTATGACCAATTTGGCTTTTATATATATATATATATATATATATATATATATATATATATATACACACACACACACACACACACATATATACATATTCTTCATTCACACAATATACACACATTCTCTACTTCTATATAAAAATAAAATTTAAATCACGCTGACTATATAATTTACATAGAGGAGTCAATTAGAAATTGAGCCAAAAAGCAAAATTTTCAACCAAGATTTACACATTTCAGCCTAAATCTCAGATGATTTGATCCCCAGTGTTATGTTACTAGAAAAAAAAATTTAAATATTATTTCGGTAAGGTAATAACTCAGACATTTTAAAGATTTTCCTATTATTCACTCCATCTCAGAATTCTACATTGTTCACATCTCTTTTCAACAAAAAACAATGCTTGGATTTACTCGGCAGCAATTTCAAGCCTTATCACTTGGATCATTAGTTATGCGCCAATGGTTATTAGAAATTTTGAGTGTATTTCTGCACCTGCATACCTGTTTCTTACAAATTAAAAGGGAGAAAAGCAGAGAATAATGGCGCATTGAAAGAATTCATTGATATTATCATGCTCAGCAGAAGATCTGACATCTGTGATGAAAGACTGAACATTTTCAAATTGCGAGGTCATGTTGGGGGAATGCTAGATATCAGGGCAAAGTTTACACACACACAACAAATTATCATCTATATAAGGTATATAATCTATCAGTTACATTATAATGATGAATTCTATAAATTACTGAGCTTGAGAATCTTATTTTTGAAAATTACTTTTATATTTATTATAATGAGATATGTGAAATCAAGGTTCAAAAGTGACTTTACCTTTTTGATGTATGAATTAATTTTATTTACAAATGTTATTTTCGACTTTTAGAAGTATATTTTTGAAATAGGCAACATATTCCCTACATCATTTTTTCAGGGACCACAAAAATTGATGTGTGATTATAAGGCATAATATAAACTACAAATTCTAACATTTTGAGACATTTTAATTTTTAGTAAATTTCAAACTTTAAAATAGCAAATAACATTAAATCATAAGTAGGTGAAAGGAGAAAATGTTATTTTTATTTTTGTTGAGTAAATCTGGGAAATTTCTTATTAACGTTTATTAAATTTAAAGGAATTTTCAACAGTTATTGGACTTATTTTTTTGATTGTGGGCTCAATACATACATGTGTCTTAATTATCCCGGTTTGTTGATTTTCATAACCACTAATTTGAAATTTTCCTCCAGTCTGACATTAAAAACCTCATACATTTTTTTCTGTAAAATAAAAGTAACTTTTCTTTTTTTTACAAGAGGAAGGAAATAAAATCTGCTTGTAGTACCGAATGATCTTTTTGAAGTTTGAATTCATATTTGTAAGAGGACAATCAGGCCTTTATAGGTCATAAATATAATGCTGTCCTCTACTTCATCCAGCCTCCACTCCAGTTGAAGGTCTGTCTTTGCCTAGTTAACAAATAGTGGGAAAGAGGACTGTTTACTCACAACCCCTTTGAGAAGCCACTTTAACGTCAGTTCTTCAAGTCATAGGCCTTTTTATTTACCGCCACCCCACAGGGATCCCAGACCTTGAAACTACTAGAGGCAACGAATGTAATGAGATGGTGGCTACTCAGCAGACAGTGGAAAACCAGTTGATAGTGAATCATCCATATTTCCCCGCAGATAGTGGAAACCCAGTTAATAGTGAATCATCCATATTTCCTCGCAGATATAGTGGAAACCCAGTTAATAGCGAATCATCTATATTTACCCGCAGATAGTGGAAACCCAGTGGATAGCGAATCATCTATATTTCCCCGCAGATACAGTGGAAAACCAGTTGACAGCAAATCATCTATATTTCCCCGCAGATAGTGGAAAACCAGTTCATAGCGAATCATCTATATTTCCCGTGTACTCAGTTGTTTCAATCCTTGCTTTGCTTTTCAAAGAGGATTACCAAAAAAAGGAGAAAACTTAAAGCTGACATCTAATGACAGAAGACATTTTGCTTACTCCAAAAAGGAGGTTACAAACCAGCCGTTATGAGATATAGCTAATCTGAAAAATGTGTTGTTATTTTTATATAATTCATAGGAAAATCCAGATTTCCAACTGTTTTTGTAAAATAATTATCAGAGAGCACTCGGCTGGTAGATGTGTGTGGGTGGCAGCATTAGGCTGGAGCTGAATGATGGATTCCTCCTGTTACGGACTGAATGCTTAACATTCTCCCCAAAATTCATACTTCGAAGCCCTAACTCCCATTGAAATGGTATTTGGACATGAAGCCTTTGGGAGGTAATTAGGTTAAGATGAGGTCATGAATGTAGACCCCTCAGGATGGAATAATGCACTTTTAAGAACAGAATGACAGAAAATCTGTCTCTCTTTCTTCCTCTCTCTTCATGTGTTTGCCATGAGAAAAGGCCATGTGAGGACACAGCAAGAAGGTTGCTGCCTACAACCCAGGAAATGGGCCCTCACCAGGAACTGAATCTGCCAGCTTGGACCTTAATCTTGGACTTCCCAGTCTCCATAACTTGAGAAATTTAATTCTGTTGTTTCAGCCACCCTCTCTATGGCATTCGTTGCAGCAGCTGAGCAAAGTAAGCCACCCACTTAAACCAAAAATGTGCCTTCTCATTTTTCTACCACTCACACTGACTATGCAGACACCCTTCCACCTGGCAGCTAGATTCACTTCTGTTGCCTGCCTCACCTGGGAGGCACTTGGGTTGGCAGTGTCTGGATTAAGGGGAAGTTAAACTCTCTCAATGGGCATTCTCACTGCTGACTCCCTGCTGCATGCTTCATATTCTTCAGCTCTAGCATTCTACTCTTCACTCAGCAATTAGAAGCCTCCTTCCAAGAGGAATTGGTCTTACCCCATGCCCATCAATAATTCCATTATTCCATGGGTAGTGCACTTCTCTAATTCTGAGATATTCCTTTAAAACTAACACCAGAGCTGGAGTTCCACAAAACATGCATAATAATGTTTGAAAAACAGAATGTCAAAGTCTAGGGTATCTGGCTGCTCTTAGTCTCCCCATAAAGTACAGCAAGGGCTTGAGCCCTTCAAAACAGTTTTATTTAAAGATCTCCCTCCCAATGGGAGATTAGACATACCCATTTATTATTCCAGGCATCCACAGTGTAGTTGTTCAACCAAACACACACACACACACAAACACACACACACACACATTTACATACACCCTTTTCAAGAGAAAAAAACACTCATTTTTTAAAGACAATGTAATTTTAATACAAAATGAAAAAGAAGCAAATAGATTTCTTATAACTTATAAGCTGCCTCTTTTCCCCAAAGGTTATTCATTCATGTTTTAGAGTTATGTTTAGTGTCCTTTTTCAGGCTAAAAGAACAAGATAGTAGATAAATTTCTGAAGTATGATATTCTTAGTGATGTCTTTCTACATATACAAAGGAAGGCTTTGAAATAAACATCTTAATTATGACTCAATTGTTCTTGTAACAAAGAGTTTTCCTTTTCTCAATTTCTGTCCTGGAGAAGTCAACAAATATCATTTTCCAAGTTACATAAATATATTAAGATGAATAAAAATATTTAATTTTTTTGTTTTTAAAATTAATAATAATTGTGTATATTGGGGTACAATGTGGCATTTTGACCTGTTCACCAGCAATGTAAGAAAAATGATATTACTACTAGTTGCTTTGAAAATTTTAAGTAATAAAATATAATCATTAGGTATCATTTTAGTATATTTTAATTTTTAAAATTATATATTGACAAATTATCATTATATATGTTTATGGGGTAAAAAGTGATATTATGATATTTGAATACAATGTGTAATATATTATTAAATCAAACTAAGCAACTTAAGTATCACCCGAAATATTTGACTTATTTTGTGATGAGAACATTTGAGACATACTCTCTTAGCAATATTGAAATGTACAGATATAGAACCAACTTAAGTTTTATCCATCAATGAAATAATGGATAAAGAAAATGTGGTATATATCCACAGTAGAATACTACTCAGCCTGAAAAGAAGAAGAAATTCTGTTATTTGCGACAACATAGACGGAATTGGAGATATTATGCTAAGTGAAATGAGCCAAACTCAGAAAGACAAATACCATATGTTCTCACTTATATGTGGAATATAAAAAATTTAACTCATAGAAGCAGAGAGCAGAATGGTGAATATAGTTAATAACAGTATTTATAATAATTATTGATCAACATTTGAAATTCACATTTCTTGAGCAAATTATTATTATTATTATTTTTTGCTACAGGTACTTTTCAAGTTATTTTCATTTACTTCTAGAATACTTACTGAACATATACAGTGTTACAACCTGTTGATTCAAATATAAATAAATTATAATATTTTACCTATAGTTGCTCACTATAAAATTGAAGATATTCTATGTACATAAATTTTTAAAATATAAAATGATTAAAATGATTGGCAATAGGAACTAATACTTCTTAAACTCGAATGTACATACAAATCATCTGAAGATTTTGTCACATGTGATGCTGACTAATATATCTGAACATCTGGATTTCTAACAAGCTCCTAGGTGATGAGTAGCAAGGATATATGCATGTGCTTTAGGACAGATAAATGGGAGTGGCATAACTACCAAAATCGAACTGTCTTTCAAAGCATTAGTAAGATTTTACCACATAGAGAACATGAAGAAAGGTATTTTTTTTTTTCTTTTTTTTTTTTTTTTGAGACAGAGTCTCGCTCTCTCGCCCAGGCTGGAGTGCTGTGGTGCCATGTTGGCTCACTGCAAGCTCCGCCTCCTGGGTTCACGTCATTCTCCTGCCTCAGCCTCCCGAGTTCTGGAACTACAGGCGCCCGCCACCACGCCCAGCTAATTTTTTTTTTTTTTTTTTTTTTTTTTTTTTTTTTTTTTTTTTTTTTTTTTTTGGATTTTTGGTAGAGAAGGGGTTTCGCTGTGTTAGCCAGGAGGGTCTCGATATCCTGACCTCGTGATCCACCCGCCTCGGCTTCTCAAAGTGCTGGGATTACAGGCGTAATCCACCGCGCCCCGCCGAGAAAGGTATTTCTCAGGGAAAACAACAAACACAGACCTAGATAGAAGTTCAAAAAGCAAAGGAGCTCCTAAGAGCAAGTATTCCAAGTGCAACTCAACCTTATCACACAGGGCACAGCAAGTGGGTATCACAGGGTCCGTTACCCCTGGGTGGACTTGAGAAGTGGGGGAATGTGTTCCTTCATCTTCACATTCATTTCTTCCTTCTCTACATTCTCTCTCCCTGTCCCTCACCCCTACTCTCATTTTGTGTCTCCTTAAAAAAAAAAGTATTTTTAAAAAGTTTTCCTAACCAGCAGCATATATGACAGACATTTGGAGACTGGCATGCTTCCTGCAATCAAAGGAAAAAGGCTATTCTTATAGAAAAATGTATAATAAGTTTATAGAGTGCTGAAAGAAATTTAGAGATTTTCTATACTTCAGAAGTGAACTTCTCGACACTCTCTACTAAGTCTTGCTTTATTTCTCTTCAGATTATAAGGCAGATAATATATGTGTTTTGTGATGAAAACTGGGGGATATCCTGAGACTTTGCTGAAGTTACTTATCAACTTAAGAAGCTTTTGGGCTGAGACAATGGGGTTTTCTAGATATAGGATCATGTTATCTGCAAGCAATGACAATTTGACTTCCTCTCTTCCTATTTGAATACCCTTTATTTTTTCTCTTGTCTGATTGCCCTGGCCAGAACTTCTGATACTATTTTGAATAGGAGTAGTGAGATGTGATGGTTAATTGAGTGTCAACTTGACTGGATTCAAGTATGCAAAATATTGCTCCTGGGTGTGTCTGTGAGGGTGTTGCTAAAGGAGATTAACATTTCAGTCAGTGAACTGGGAAAGGCAGACCCACCCTTAATCTGGGTGGGAACCATCTATTCGGCTGCCAGCGTGACCAGAATAAAATCAGGCAGAAGAAAGTGAAAAGACTAAACTGACTTAGCCTGCAGCCTACATCTTTCTCCCATGCTGGATGCTTCCTGCGCTCGAACATCAGACTCCAAGTTCTTCAGCTTTGGGACTTGGACTGGCTTCCTTGCTCCTCAGCTTACAGACAGCCTATTATGAGACTGCACCTTGTGATCCTGTGAGTCAATACTCCCTAATAAACTCCTCTTTATGTATCCTATTAGTGCTGTCCCTCTAGAGAACCCTGACTAATATAGAGGCCATCCTTGTCTTGCGCTGGTTTTCAAGGAGAATGCTTCCAGCTTTTGCGCATTCAGGTTGATATTAGCTCTGGGTTTGTCATAAATGGCTCTTCTTATTTTGAGGTATGTTCCTTCAATAACTAGTTTATTGAGTGTTTTTAACAGAAGGAATGTTGATTTTATGAAAGGCCTTTTCTGCGTCCATTGGGATAATCATGTGATTTTTGTCTTTAGATCTATTTATGTGATGAATTGCATTTATTGACTTGTGTATGTTAAACCAGTCTTGCGTCCCATGGACGAAGCCAACTTGATCGTGGGACAAGCTTTTTGATATGCTGCTATATTCAGTTTGCCAGTATTTTATTGAGAATTTTTGCATCAATTTTCATCAGGAATATTGGTCTGAAGTTTTCTTTTTTTGTTGTAGCTCTGTCAGGTTTTGGCATCAGGATGATGCTGCCTTCATAGAATGAGTTAGGGAGGAGTCCCTTTTTCTCTGTCATTCTGAATAGTTTCAGAAGAAAGAGTATTAGCTTCTCTTTGTATTTCTGGTAGAATTCAACTGTAAATCTATCTGGTCCTGGGCTTTTTTTGGTTGGTAGGTTATTTATTACTGCCTCTATTTCAGAACTTGTTATTGGTCTATTCAGGGATTCAACTTCTTCCTGGTTCAGTCTAAACACACTAGAAAAAAATCTAGGCAATCATTCAAGACATAGGCACAGACAAAGATTTCATGACTGAAACACCAAAAGCAATTACAACAAAAGCAAAAGTTGATAAATGGAATCCAATTAAACTGAAGAGCTTCTATACAGCAAAAGAAACTATCATCAGGGCAAACAGGCAACCTACAGAATGGGAGAAAAATTTTGCAATCTATCCATCTGATAAAGATTTAGCATCCAAAATCCACAAAGAACTAAAACAAATTTACAAGAAACACCAAATGACCCCATTAAAAAGTAGACAAAGAACATGAACAGACACTTCTCAAAAGAAGACATTCCTATGGCCAACAAGCATATGAACAAAAGCTCAACATCACTGTATTAGTCTGTTTTCATGCTGCTGATAAAGACATACCACAGCCTAGGCAGTTTACAAAAGAAAGAGATTTTTTGGACTTGCAGTTCCACATGGCTGGGGAGGGCCTCATAATCATGGCAGAAAGCAAGGAGGAGCAAGTCACATCTTACATGGATGGCAGCAGGCAAAAAAAAGAGTTTGTGTAGAGCAACTCCTGTTTTTAAAACCATTAGATCTCGTGAGACCCATTCACTATCACAACAATAGCACAGGAGAGACTTGCCCTTATAATTCAGTCATCTCCCACTGGGTCCCTCCCATAACATTATAGGAGCTACAAGATGAGATGTGGGTGAGAACACAGAGCAAAACCATATCAATAACTGATCATCAGAGAAATGCAAATCAAAACTACAATGAGATACCATCTCACACTAGTCAGAATGCTGATTACTAACAAGTCAAGAAACAATAGATGTGGAGAAATAGGAATACTTTTACAGTGTTGGTGGGAACATAAATTAGTTTAACCATTGTAAAAGATGGTGTGGCAATTCCCCAAAGGTCATTAATATATCTCCTTAATGGATATATATCCAAAGGAAAATAAATCATTCTATTACAAAGATACATGCACATGTATGTTCACTGCAGCACTATTCACAATAGCAAAGACATGGAATTAACCCAAATGCCCATCAACGATAGACTGGATTTTAAAAATGTGGTACATATATACTATGGAATACTGTGCAGCCATGAAAGGGAATAAGATCATGTTCTTTGCAGGGACATGAATGGAGCTGGAAGCCACTATCTTCAGCAAATTAACAAAGAAACAGAAAACCAAACACCACATGTTCTCACTTATAAGTGCGAGCTGAATAATGACACATGGACACAGAGATGGGAACAATATACCCTGATACCTGTTGGGGGGTGGGGTGGGGGGAGGGAGAGTATTAGGAAAAATAGCAGACGCATGTGTTTCTATCCCTGTAATAAAAAGTAGTTGTAATAAAATTCTTAATCGTTTTCTAAAGGAATTTTCCCAAGTTATTCTAATTTTCTGGTGAATCCCTTGTAATCATCCCCCACTTCAAAAATTAGTATTTTTAAAATTATTTTCTGAAAAACCTTCATTCCCCTCTTTCTGGCTACCTTCCTTCCTTCTTCTCCCTTTTTCCTTCTTTCTTTGACAAAATAATAATAATAGCATACGGCTTTGTTCCATGATCTTCACTTTCTTGTTTTCAATTTAAATTTTTATTTTAGATACAGGGGATACATGTGCAGGTTTGTCACATAAGTATATTGCATCCCGGTAGTGAGTATAGTACCCATTAGGTAGCTTTTCACCCCACTCACACTTCCCCTTCCTCCCTGTAGGAGTCTGCAGTGTCTATTTTCCCATGTTTATATCCATGCATGCTCAATGTTTAGCTCCCACTTATAAGAGAGAACATGCAATATTTGATTTTCTGTTCCTGCACTAATTGGCTTAGGATTATGGCCTCCAGTTCCATCATTCTGACTGGTGTGAGATGGTGTCTCATTGCAGTTTTGATTTGCATTTCTCTGATGATTGGTGATGATCTCCTTTTCTCATGTTTGTTGGATGTTTGCATGTCTTCTTTTGAGAAATATCTGTTCATGTCTCTTGCCCAATTTTAATGGGAGTATTTATTTATTCTTATTGAATTGTGTAAGTTCCTTATAGATTTTGAACATGAGACCTCTGTTGGGTGCACAGTTTGTTATGTTTTCTCTCATTCTGTACGTTATCTGTTTATTTATAGTTATTTTGCTGTGCAGAAGATCTTTAGTTTAAGTCCCACTTGTCAATTTTTGGTTTTGTTGCAATTGCTTTTGGGGATTTAGCCGAAAATTCTTTGCCAAGGTTGATGTTTTTACAGTTTTGGGTTTTACTTTTAAGTCTTTAATCCATCTTGAGTTATGGTACAAGGAAGGGTCCAGATTCATTCTTTAGCACATGGCTAGCCAGTTATCCCGGAACCAGTTATCCTCAATGACAGTTTTTGCTGGCCTTGTTGAGGATCAAACAGTTGTAGTTATGCAGCTTTATTTCTGAGATTTCTATTCTGTTCCATTGGTCAGTGTGTTTGCAGTCAAGTAGTGTGGTGCCTCCAGCTTTATTCTTTTTACTTAGGATAGTTTCGGCTCTTCAGGCCCTTTTTTGGTTCTATACGAAGTTTAGAATAGTGTTTTTTGTTTGTTTGTTTGTTTGTTTTAATTTGTTGAAGAATGATGTTGGTAGTTTGATAGGAGTAGTATTGAATTTGTAAATTATTTTGGCCATTATGGCCATTTTAATGACATTGATACTTACTTTGAATCAATGAGCATGAAATGTTTTTTCATTTATTTATCTCTCTCTCTGTGTGTGTGTGTGTGTGTGTGTGTCTCATCTCTGATTTCTGTCAGAAGTGTTATGTAGTTTTTTCTCTGTAGTGATATTTCACCTCTTTGGTCAGAAGTAGTCCTAGGTTTTTGTTTTTGGTTTTTGTTTTTATTGGTGGCTGTTGTAAATGAGACTGCGTTCTTAATTTGACTCTCAGCCTAGATGTTATTGGTGTATAGAAGTATTAATGATATTTTTTACATTGATTTAATATCCTGAAACCTTACTAAAATCATTTAACAGTTCTAGATGCCTTTTGGCAGAGTCCTTAGGGTTTTCTAGGTATAAAATAATATGATCAATGAAGAGAGATAGTTTGACTTCTTCTTTTCATATTTGGGTGACTTTTTTTTTCCTCTTTCCTGATTGCTCTGGCTGGGACTTTCTCTTTATTTTCTTTACTTTTGCACATTACATTTATCTGTGTTTAAAAAAAAAAATTGGCTTCAAATTTTTGTGTGAAGGTAACATAATTGAATTAACTATTTTAGGACTAACATTATTGTTGTATTCTCTTATTTTAAAAAACTATGCAAAAACAATTTTAAAAGTACATGTTTTGGGAGAACTCATTGAAGGGTCATTAAAAACCCATAAAATATAAGAAATTTTATTCAGACGGGCAGAGCTTCTTGTAGAAAGGGTGCAAAATTAAGCTTTTATCAGAATTGGGTTTGTTATGTTGCCTGTTTTGCCATCTTCTATTTTATTTTATTATTTTATTTTATTTTATTTTATTTTGAGATTGGATATGACTGTATCACCCAGGTTGCAGTGCAGTGGCACAAGTATAGCAAACTGTTGCCTTGAACTCTTGGTCTCAACCAATTCTCCCTCCTCAGCCTCCTGAGTAGCTGGAACTATAGGTGTGTGCCATCATGCCATCTTCTAATCACACTATATATTTTTCATTTTAATTTTTTGTAATTTGCCTTATATTTTTTGATTATTGGTAACATTGTATATTTATATACAGTTATTAGTTATTTGCATTTCTTTAGTTAATTGTCTTATCTCTTGCTTAGTAATATTTACTATTTTTGTTCTCTGACTTATAGGATGTATTTATATATTAAAATGCATTTATTTTTGTTATTTTCATTGTTTCTCAGAATAACATGTCCTTCATATCTCTAAAGTCATTAATAATTTATCTAAATTTTGGACATTTATTCACTATGTATTATAACTTTTTAGCATGTAAATTTGGCAAGTAGACAGACATCTAGTATGTAAATGTACATACACTTAGTATATTAAGTGTATGACTTGATTTTTTTCCCCAAATGACAAATACATTAGCACTGTTTGGTGGATATTCAACAGATCCTCTATAGGTATATAGCAATCCCATTCCCCTTGCCCCATCAGGTGTCAGTACATACCCATGCAAACATGTACACACACACTCACGCAAGAATTAACTAGAATTAACACACACAGAGACCCTTTTCCAAGCAGTATCTTCTTTCTCATTGGTTTGCCTTGTCAATTTTTTTTAACCAAAATGTCACATGTCACTGTTTTATTTATTGTAATTTTACTAGACACTTTAATTCCCAGTAGAATAAGTTACTGCACATTACTCTTGTTTGCAGGCGATTACATTATTGCACCCTGTATTTGTGAAGACACTGCAAGTTGTGAAGTAGGGAAATTAAGTCAACCTCAGTTAAGCAATAAAAGGGGATTTACTGGTGTTTTTAGTTGGGAATCCCAAGCTTAAATCATGTCTTTAGGTTCTCAGTCATCTGCCTCTCTCCTAGACCTCACCCAGTAAGTTGGACTCATTCCCTCTTCTGACTTACTTCAAACTACAGAATTCTATGACCTCTGACAGATCCAGGCTTACATCAGTGCAGGTAGTCAAGATAATATCTCTTTCTCAATGTTTTTGTATAAAAGCTCAAGGTTTTATCAGATTTCTGTGTCAATCATTGTGGTTTGTAGGATAAAAAACTTTTTTATTGGCCAAGCCTTAGTTAAAATCGGGGATACTTCTAAAATTGGGGATAGAGTTTAGTGATTGAGGCCTCACTAGAGTACTATTTTCAGAAAAAAATTAAGAAGGAATCTAGCAAAACAAAAACAATAGATGGCCAGGCTAGTCTCGAACTCCTGGCCTCAAGTGATCTGCCTGCCTCGGCCTCCCAATATGGTGGGATTACAGAGATGAGCCATGATGCTCAGCCAGTATTTTACTTTATTTGGCACAAAGTTGTTATTTTGAATGAAGTAATTTTGCATACAAAAGTAGAAAGCTAGAATATAGAAAATAATTTTGCTTCATATTGAGCATTTATTTCTTTCTTGCTATTCTGGTGAGATTTGTAAAATATATATGTATTTATATATATAAATCATAATGGCTCTAGAATAATGTAGCAAATATTTCATTTTTGTGAAATAAAATATATAAATTAATGTTAACAGTTAACTCGAATGAAGTGCCAAATAACAGTATCATCATATGAACTGATTTAAAATAATACCACCAAGAGAAGACACACACATACAGAAACAAAATTGAGAGCAAGTATGTACAATATACACTTTGGTAAAATACCATATTGTGCCTTTGTGCATGGAGATGTTTGCAAATGATGTATATAACTTCACCATAAGTTTCTGTGCAATTAAAACCAAATGCATCTGCTTCCTAGAAGGTAACTTTAAAAAGTCGCTTTACAGTAAAGGGATGTTATGAGAACATGACTGAAAGTAAATCTTGGGTTTTAGTAGATTTCATATTTGCTAGTTTAAATTTAATTTCTGTAGTACTTAGACATGTCTCTTACATTATTTGAAATAAGTAAAACATTTACATTAAGAAGAAAAAAACTCTAGTTTGAGTTTTACCTTTCACTTAGAATTGTAAAATCCCATTCACTATTATATAAGTTGTACATAATGCATTCTAAATTTACATAATGGAAACTAGGATGCGTACATGCACAAATATTAACTAATTTTTAAAATAGCTACAAATTAATGACTTTTTCTGTTTTTTTTTGTAATTTCTCACTTTTCAATAGACTTTCAGTTTGTTCACTACGAAAGTGTTCTCATTATTTCACCTGATGTGTAATAACACTAAATGAGAAAGTAGATAATGATGATGGTAAGGAGATGACCCAAACAAATCTAATCATCAGATTCTGTTATTTTTATTTATTTATTTATTTTTTGAGACGGAGTCTAGCTCTGTTGCTCAGGCTGGAGTGCAGTGGTCGGATCTCAGCTCACTGCAAGCTCCGCCTCCCGGGTTTACGCCATTCTCCTGCCTCAGCCTCCCGTGTAGCTGGGACTACAGGCGCCCGCCACCACGCCCAGCTAATTTTTGTATTTTTAGTAGAGACGGGGTTTCACCGTGTTAGTCAGGATGATCTCTATCTCCTGACCTCGTGATCCGCCTGTCTCGGCCTCCCAAAGTGCTGGGATTACAGGCGTGAGCCACCGCGCCCGGCCAGATTCTGTTATTTTTAAAGGTTACCCTTCTATGCCTTCTCTGCTGCAATTTCTCCAGAGATTTCTCTCTGGATTCTAAAGGATTTGAAGAAGCTGAATTCCCACCCCGCCTCACCCCCTCAACCTCTTTTGACTCTCATCAAGATTCTTGGTTTGTAAAGAAGTCAAGGACATAAAAACTCCTACCAATTCTTAAAATGTGCTTTATTTAGGCTCTTCATGAAATCCAGGATGAATTTAAAGGCACAGAAGCAAGATACGTAATTTAAAAGAAAAGGTATATCAGCATACATTTAGACAAAAGTGTATGACTAAGTAGAGACACGGGAATTCTCTTCAGTATTCAAGTGCTATGATGTGGAAAAAGGGATGAAAAAAGTTTTGAATTGCTTCACAAAGAATAAATAAAACCAGAAGATCAGATAGGCATAGCCAACATAATGAAGGTGTTCGTTAACAATAAGAGTTGTTTCTGACCCAAGTAGTTGCTAATTTATTGGATATTTTCAAAAGGAATGCACAGGGAATAAACTGTGTTGAATGATATCTAAATTCACATTAGATCTGAGATCATGGTGACTAAGCCTTTAGTGCACCAAAAGAGAGTCTTAAATTCTTTTCTAAAGCTATAATGTGTAACACAGCTCACAGTATTTTATTAAAAGTTACTATTTGATTGCAAATCAAAACCACAATGAGATACCATCTCACACCAGTTAGAATGGCAATCATTAAGAAGTCAGGAAACAACAGGTGTTGGAGAGGATATGGAGAAATAGGAACACTTTTACACTGTTGGTGGGATTGTAAACTAGTTCAACCATTATGGAAAACAGTATGGCAATTCCTCAAGGATCTAGAACTAGATGTACCATATGACCCAGCCATCCCACTACTGGGTATATACCCAAAGGATTATAAATTATTCTACTACAAAGACACATGTACACGTATGTTTATTGCGGCACTATTCACAATAGCAAAGACTTGGAATCAACCCAAATGTCCATCTGTGACAGACTGGATTAAGAAAATGTGGCACATATACACCATGGAATACTATGCAGCCATAAAAAAGGATGAGTTTGCGTCCTTTGTAGGGACATGGATGCAGCTGGAAACCATCATTCTTAGCAAACTATCACAAGAAGAGAAAACCAAACACCGCATGTTCTCACTCATAGGTGGGAACTGAACAATGAGATCACTTGGACTCGGGAAGGGGAACATCACGCACTGGGGCCTACCATGGGGAGGGGGGAGGGGGTAGGAGGGAGGGATTGCATTGGGGAGTTATACATGATATAAATGATGAATTGATGGGTGCTGACGAGTTGATGGGTGCAGCACACCAACATGGCATAAGTATACATATGTAACAAACCTGCACGTTATGCACATGTACCCTAGAACTTCAAGTATAATAAAAAATAAAAAAATAAAAATAAATAAATAAATAAATAAATAAATAAAATAGAAAAAAAAAAGTTACTATTTGATGATTTGGAATGTAAAGCCAAAACTCACACAAAAGAAAAAACATTATACATAATCTCTTATAAAATTGGCTTTTTTTTACCATTATGGAAAATTGTATGGAGTTTCCTCAAAAAAATTAAAAATAGAACTACCATATGATCCAGCAATTCCACTACAAGGTATTTATTTAAAGGAAATGAAATCAGTATGTCAAGGGGTATCGACACTTCCATGTTCATTGCAGCATAGCCAAGAAATGAAATCAACCTAAATGTCTATCAACAGGTGAATGAATAAAGAAAACGTGGTATACATACACAATGGAATTATATATATGCCACTGTGGTATATATACCACATTTTATTGCTATTCAGCAATAAAAAATGAAATCCCATCACTTGGGACAACATGGATGAACCTGGAGAACATTATGTGAAGTGAAATAAGCCAGACACAGAAAGACAAATAGTTCATGATCACACACATACTTGGAATCTAGAAAAAGTTGGTCTTATAGAAGTAAAGAATAGCCATTACCAGAATCTAGGGTGGATGGGTGGCAGTGAATAAGAAGAGGTTGGTCAATGAGTACAATGTTACAATTGATACAGTATACATTCTGTTGTTCTATTATACAGCAGGGTGAAAATAGTTAACAATATTTATTATATAATTTAAAATAGCTGGAAGAGAGAATTCTGAATGTTCTTATCACAAAGAAATGATAAATATTTGAGATGACCAATTTGTTAAATATCCTGATTTGATCATTATACAGTGTATCACATTGTACCCCATAAATATATACAATTATTATGTGCCAATTAAAAATAAAATAAAACACAAAATACCACAAATTTCATAGCTGTGCATCAAATATATTTTAAAATATAAAATATAATTATGATTTTAAAAATCAGTTCTGATACAGTTAATGTCAGTGTCATTTTATGCCGCTGTCTTATTTCATTCTATTTTCTTCTGAAACAATGAGGAAAACGCCATTCCATCATATAATTTCTATATTGGCAATAAATTATAAACATTATTCTAGAATACACATAAGCGCAAAGTTAAGAAATGAATAACATGTATACTGTTCAACAATTCAAAAAGTTAGGGGAACAGGTGAAATATGAAAAACCTTAATCTATAACTTCTTAGAGAGATCCAATATCACAGAAATAACAGCACTAAAAATCTACCTTTTTCATTTAATTTTATTTATTAAATTTGTTTTATGAAAAGTTTAACATTCATTGTATTTATTTGTCTTGAGTGTCAAAAAGCAAATACCATAAAGTATTTCTATAAGGTCATAATTTAAAAATTAGAGAGGCAGGACTTTAAGAGCACATACCATTTAATGAATGATAAATTAGTTATTATTACTTTTTTAAATAGACAGGTCTCACTATGTCATTAAGTCTAGAGTTCAGTGGTGAGATCACGGCTCACTGCAACCTAGACTTCCCCAGGCCTGGGTGATCCTCCTACCTCAGCCTCCGAGTAGCTAGGACTACAGACACACACCAGCACTCCTGGATAATTATTTGTGTATTTTGTAGAGACTGGGTCTCTCTATGTTGTCCAGGCTGGCCTCTAACTCCTGGGCTCAAGCAATCCTCCCTCTTTGGCCTCCCAAAGTGCTCATTATAGGCGTGAGCCACTGCACACAGCAGGTTGATCTTTATGACTTCTTTGTTAATGGAAAGCAAGAAATCTTGTCAACAGAACCATCTTTAAATGCATGAAAATAACCACATGCAAATAAATCATGTTTATTTTATTTTGATGCTCTCTTGGTTGGATGAGTTACACCATCCTGTATAGTCTCTCGCTGTTCAGACAGGTAAAGGCAATTTACCTCTGACCATGGCTTTATTTCTTCATTTACAAATCAATGGCAGTTTATTTTAAAAAATGAATTGAAAGATGTTATCCTTAACACTTGACTATAAGGTAATCTCTGATTGAGAATTTCATTAACAATTTCAAAATGTGTAAAGGAAAATAAAAATTTAATTAGAATGCAAGTCCAAATTGTGATATCTCTTCATCCTGTAATTATTTGAAGGCTTTGATAGTGAGAATAATAAAGATCCACAGAATTGGTTATATTGCATATGAAAATATTGGAAAAGCCCAGAAGTATGGTAGAAATAATTCTGAGTAGAGGATAAAGATATTTGGGTTTCAGTCTTGTCTGTAGAACAAGTAACTGTGATTTTGAAAGTCGTTTCATCTAGTTGTTAAATTTTATAAAGTTGTAAAATGAGAGATTTACTAGATAAGTCATTTTCAAACTTGTTTTTTCTATGAAATCCTATGGCAGCCACCAAGGTGTACCACCTATGTCTTTCTTTCTTTCTTTCTTTCTTTCTTTCTTTCTTTCTTTCTTTCTTTCTTTCTTTCTTTCTTTCTTTCTTTCTTTCTTTCTTTCTTTCTTTCTTTCTTTCTTTCTTTTTAGCTTTTATTTTAGGTTCAGGGGTACATGTGCAGGTTTCTTATACAGGTAAATTCGTGTTACAGCGTTTTCTTGCACAGATTATTTCCTCACCCAGATATTAATCTTAGTACTTAATAGTAATTTTTTCTGATCCTCTCCCTCCACCCACCCTCCATTCTCAAATAGGCCCCAGTGTCTGTTATTCCCCTCTTTATGTCCATGAGGTATCATTTAGCTCTCATCAGTTGCCAAGTTTGTAATGAGACATCCATTGCCAAGTTTGTAATTAGACTCCACTATCCATGTGATGCTCCCTGCAAAGGACTGAGTGTAGCAAGGATGCTAAGGCAGCCCCATTCCTGGTGGACATGGGAATCTTTGGAAGGCCAATCTTAACTTGAGAATTCTTTGAAAGGTCTTGCTGATCCTCTGTAAGATTAGACAGTTGTCTGAGAGGCTCCCATCCATCCCTCCTTCTCTTTTCTTTAGAATCAGACTTGTACCATGGTTTTATAGCCAAACAAGCCTTCTCTGGCCTTCTGTTTCCTTTCATACAAGTTTCTTATATTAAATCTGGATATTTTTAATCCCACTTTCGCATCTACTTCTCTAAGGACTAAGATTATTCTAATCCATGTATGCTTGCTCATTCTCACCTCTGTCCTTCACAGATATTTCCCACAACCAATACCTTACACTCCAAATTCCATATCGATATCTGCTTTCTAGAGGTCCAAAATGGACACATATTTTGCTTTGAGTGAAACTCAACAGGAAAGCTCAAAACTGGAAGTTCATAAAATGGATCTCTTCTCACTGAAGCAAGATTCATGGTCCAAGAGTTCCTTTCTCACTTCCACTCCCGTCCCACTGCTATCTCCAGTGGGAACATCTTTGAGAAATGTTTCTGGGTGTGGGGAACACAGTTAAAATAATACCAGAAGACATTTCTAACACATTAAATGCTATAATTTTATAGCATCTAAATGTATCCAATGAAGTCCATATAAGGTCTTCGTAGTATCCGCCCCCCTGCAACCCCCCCACCCCCTCCCTGGCAATCTGAAATTTTCCCTGGAATTATCCTGCTCCTTGCACACAAACAAAAAAAACTCTTCAGAGTTATCAAAAGGATTTCTATTTGATGGAAATTGATTTTGCTTGTTTAAAGCTTCAAATTTCAACCGAGTTTATAGAAATAGACTTTCTTCCTATGCTTCTCAACAAAGTCTTCTAAAAAAAAGTCAGAAAAAGAGTAATATTAGTTCTGGGATGGTCTAAGATTCACTGAAATAATTTCATAGTTTTGGAGAATGGACATCTAACTGCTTGTGTACATGCAGGAAAGGACCCAACATATGAAATCCATTAATGTTAAGGTCTCTTTCTTTGAAAAAGCAGGAAACTGCTGTCTCAAGGATACAGGCAATAGATTTTCCATGGGTATAAATCCTGAAATAAATTTTTATCATAAAGTATCAATTTTTAATTTTAAATTAAATTAAGTATGATAATCATCTACAGTTTTTTATTTTAGAACATAAAATTTAATTGTAATAAGATAATTAGAATTTTTAAATATTAATTTAATGGCACAAGTTCTATTATTTTTTGAAATTATCTTTCAAGGAAATACTTCATATCTTTCCTTAAGTTTTTATTGTAAAATCTGTTATAAAACTTCCAACCATGTCACAAGGTTATAACTGAGAAGTAAACAAAGAATAAGTTTCAGAAAGAGCTGGAAGTTTTATCAGTGGAATAAAAAGTTATATGCAATAATGATTTACTTCTCTCACATAGGTGAGGGAATCAGATATTCAGTTACATCAAATTTTTCATATCACTGGTATTTACTATTTCAAGTGGCAAAACTCTACTATACATTTCCCTTTTTATTTAAGTTTATTTAATCTCTCATTTCTTTGTTAGAGATTTACTCTCTCCTGGCCCTACTTGTTTATGTTCTTGAACTGTCTGTTCTTTGGGATATTAGGCAGATTTATTAAGAACTATATTAGAGACAGTAAAAGAAGGACAATAAAAAAGTTCCTTTCATGTAAAAATCACTTATTTTGAGTCCCTTTTTGTAACGCGAAGGGAAGTGTGCAGAGACCACTTCACTTGATGATTTCGTTTCTAACTCTTCCTATTTCAATGAAAAGCTTTACGTTCGGTATCTACAGAGATTCTCACTAGTTAGCCTGAGCCTTACCTTAGGCTAATTTCAATTACAAGGATAATGAAGTAATTGTCATTTGTGCATCTATTGCTGTGCTGTGTACGTGTGTGCTTGGGTTCCAATGTGCGTACAGTTAGAGCAAAGGAAAGTCTGGAGCATAGAGGAGGAAAGAGAGACAAAAGAAATATAGCATTTCTAAATGATGACAACAAAAATGTGCATAGAAATGATGCAGCAAATCGATTCGGGTAGATATATAATAAAGCAAGTCCCTCAAACAACTGCCCTATTCATATGATCATTAAGGCTTTTAATAAAATAGAGCGATACAGCTTGACACGAACAGACTTTCAGATTCTTTGAATAACAAGGATCAAATTTGAAATCATATTGTGTCACTGGTCCATGGAGCTTTTGATTAGTTTTCTTTTCAGTTTGATCTGGAATGCAAATTGCTCAGACCCATTCACTATTGTAAGCATTAAAAAGGGCTGTTTGTTCAGTTTATTTTGACATGTCATCACTTTTCTGGGTTCATTAGGAAGATAAACATTGTCTATACTTCTGAGCTATAGTCAGCTCAGCAGGCATTTAAAACATTAAAGGTTCGTGTTCCTTTTCAAAAGAGAAGAAGCTGTGCCAGCAGTAACTCTTTATGTCTAGAGTAAATGGGAATTATAACGTCTTTTGTGGTAGTCAAGTGGCCACCTAGAGTTTTACATATGACCCTGGTTGGGTTAGAAAGCCTTAATCATATTATTTATTCTGTTTTTCTATTTCAGGTTTAAATAATTAATATGCTATTAATTTATTAAATTACCTTTCATTTGGGTAATCTAGGAAAATGTTTATATTTTATCACCAATATAGGTGCTATTTTACCTCCTCTATAAAGACTTTCCTGACTCTAAGCTATCTTCTTCGATCAAAGTTTAACTTGCTTCTTCTACTATTAGTTTGTCATATTCTTAAATTGCACTGTGATTTCTTTGCCTATACATATATTATATCCACAAATAGACTTTAAGATATCTGAAAGTCGGGCCGGGCACGGTGGCTCAAGCCTGTAATCCCAGCACTTTGGGAGGCCGAGACGGGCGGATCACGAGGTCAGGAGATCGAGACCATCCTGGCTAACACGGTGAAACCCCGTCTCTACTAAAAAATACAAAAAACTAGCCGGGTGAGGTGGCAGGCGCCTGTAGTCCCAGCTACTCGGGAGGCTGAGGCAGGAGAATGGAGTAAACCTGGGAGGCGGAGCTTGCAGTGAGCTGAGATCTGGCCACTGCACTCCAGCCTGGGCAACAGAGCCAGACTCCGTCTCAAAAAAAAAAAAAAAAAAAAAAAAAAGATATCTGAAAGTCATCTATCCAAAATCTCTTTATATTCCTCAACTTGTCAAGTCTTTCATTCATTGACAATTGATAAAATTTGCAACACAAATATTCTCAACATACAATAATTTTTTTTCTATGTAACTATCTTGCTCTGTATTTTTACTAGGGCTATATTCTGATAATACAAAGATACTAAACACAATAAAAAATTATCTTAATCTTTAATGACCCTACACCCTAATTTACAAGTCAAATACCACAAGGCCTAGAGATGAGGGTCAATTACTTGTATATTTATAAGTAGTTTTTCTAAATATATACATTACAAGTGTATTAAAAATGATTTATCATCTAAAAGAAAACCCACCTGAAAACATAAAATAGAATCAAGGCATTCAGTCTCCCAGCTGCACAGTATTCATTATTTTTACCATCAGGTTCTTCAACTGTAAAATTAAGGATCAGGGGCCGGGCGCAGTGGATCAAACCTGTAATCCCAGCACTTTGGGAGGCCGAGACGGGTGGATCACGAGGTCAGGAAATTGAGACCATCCTAGCAAACACAGTGAAACCCCGTCTCTACTAAAAAATACAAAAAACTAGCCGGGCCCGGTGGCAGGCGCCTGTAGTCCCAGCTACTCGGGAGGCTGAGGCAGGAGAATGGCGTGAACCCGGGAGGCGGAGCTTGCAGTGAGCTGAGATCCGGCCACTGCACTCCAACCTGGGTGACAGAGCGAGACTCTGTCTCAAAAAATAAATTAATTAATTAATTAATTAAGGATCTGGAATATCAAGAAACATGGATGCTGAAAGTTTCTGAGTACTACCTCCTGAAAAAAATCATCTGTAGTAATCTATTGCCATATTGCTAGTTCATTCAACCCATATGTATTGAGTACATACCATAATTTAGTAATCCTTAAAAGCGTATGGAATATTACATTGAAAAAGAATCCTTAAATTGGAGTTTACATTAGTGACATGGTTTGGCTGTGTCCCCACTCAAATCTCATCTTAAATTATAGTTCCCATAACCCCACGTGTCGTGGGAGGGACCTGGTGGGAGGCAATTGAATCATGGGGGCAGTTATTCTCATGCTGTTGTGATAGTGAGTTCTCATGAGATTTGATGGTGTTATAAACATCTGCCATTTCCCCTGCTTGCACTCACCCCATCCTGCTGCCCTGTGAAGAAGGTGCCTGCTTCTCCTTTCCCTTTTGCCATGATTATAAGTTTCCTGAGGCCTCCCCAGCACTGCAGAATTGTGAGTCAATTAAACCTCTTTCCTTTACAAATTACCCAGTCTTGGGCAGTTTTTTATAGCAGCATGAGAACAGACTAACACAATTACATTCCTTTTAGTATGGAGTGTGTGTGTGTGTGCATGTGTGTGTGAGTGTATGTGTGTGGTGCTGGGGCAAGAATCAAAAGCTGAATATGTAAGATGTCAAGTTGTTAGAAGTCAAAGAAAAAATTAATTAAGGTAAGTAAAGGTGCAGAGAATGATGGAGATGGGATGCTAATAAAAACAGAATTGTTAGGAAAGGATTTAATGATGAAATTTCATTTAAGTAGACACTTGAATGAAAGCATTTGAATATTCAAGGGACCAAAGTCCCAGGAACAGTCAATAGCAAGGACCCAAGTATAGACCCTGCTTAATATGATTACAAAATAGCAGGTGACTTTGTATTGCCGACGCATCTGAGCAAGGGGAATACGGCAGAAAATACCATTGGAAAGACATCCAGGTGTCTGATCATAGGACCTTGCAGAATACATAAGAATTTTAGATTATATTCTGAGTATGATATGTCTTTGAAAAGTTGGAACAGCTGAGTTTAAATAACTTCTGGGTTGACTCTCACAGTCTAAATCATGTTTTATCACTGAAGTATTTAAGACAGTCTATTTTAACCATTATATTTATTGCATAATTTAGATATTTGTGATGATAATATGCTAGATTATGAAATAAACAATTATGCAATAAATGTAATGATTAAAATAGACTGTCATAAATTCTGCAATGATAAAATATGGTTTAGACTGTGAGCAACTCAGCAGTTATTTAAAACATTAAATATTTGTGCTCCTTTTCAAAAAATGATATATGTGATTAAATCATAACAGAGACTTTGAATCTTAGGTACTAATCTGACAATACAGAGATAGTTAGTTTTTGTTGTTGTTACCTTCTTTTAAACGATGGAATTGAGTACTGTGGTACCTCAAAAGGGTTTAGTGACCCTGCGGCCAAGGCTGTGGCACTAGCAGTTACCTTAAGGGAGAGTGTTCCTCAACCAGGAATTTGGAAACTCTAATTGAACCACGTGCATGGCATCCATATTCCAGCTATATTTTCACTGGAAACCTTCTTTGGTCTCTTTTTTTGCAACCAAAGAACTCCAAAAACCAGGTACTCTACACATTTAAGAGCCATTACAGCCAGATGCAACTTCTAATACCAAATAAATGTAAACTAGAAACTAGAGGAATTTAATTGGCTCTGATTGGACCAGATGTCTAATCCTGAAGCAATAAGCCATGAAATGGAGACCAATTGCTGTGAATTCAGAGCTTTACTCAGTGGCTTTTGGAAAAAAAATAGCAAAGCAGGAACCTCAAAAATCTCGGGTAGAGTTATAATTTGAAAGCATTTCAGATTATCCAAATATTTTTAGGGGATATTTTATTTTAGTATGTACATCCAAGCTCCTCTGTAGACTGTGGTAATTGGTATAATTAATAAAATATATTTGATTTTACTGCAGATGGGAATCCACCTAAAGCTATATAAACCCTACAGAAATTTAGAACAAAAAAATCTGCAGTAGTTTCTGACCATAAATTATTATACTGCATTAAATCCGCAATTTTCTGTGCTGCCGTAACTTTCCTCTATAAACAGCACAACCTCTCAAAAGTTACGCTTTAAGTAACATGAAATTATTGTTACTGTAATTGTCTATTTCTCATTTATCTGTTTGACATTAATGCCACTATTTCATATCTAACATTTTTGCTCTACTGTTTATGTTTTGGAAGTTTCTTTCTTGCTTGTGATTAATAAATGTATAAAAATAGGTGGTGTACACAGTGATACTTACACCATCCCTTAATCAGACATGCTATGTCTCTATTTGTCTCTTCTTCTAGGGTGAAGTAACTTCTTGAAAAATATTTTCCATGTTTGTCTGTTCCTCATCTTCTGCCAATGTGCTGGCAACATGATTCCTTAAGTCTCTCACAACACTTGCAATGATGGCTACGAACCCAGCCAAGCAGAGGAAGGCAGCTTCTTCAGAAGCTTAAAATAAATTTGGTCTCATAAAATAATAAAGGAATGGGACACACAATTCACTTATTGCCTTTGTCTTTAGAGAAAGGTATATTCTTTGGTGTGAGGTAAAGAATCAAATCAACATTATATTCCTCTGTGTAAATCAATCATATGACAGCAGTGATTAAAAAACTTGAATACAAGAACCCTTTATATAAATAAAATAAAGAATTATTGACTCCAAATTCAACTGAGCTGCATCTCTAAACCCTTTTATGGTGCAAACAAAACCTTTAAGCATTTGATTCTTAGTCTCTCTCTTCATTCTTCTAGTAGGATTCCAACTGTGATTTGTCAGATTTTATGACATTATTATCAGATTTGGACTGACTGTACTAATTATTCTCCTGAAAGGTGGCAAGCTTTGATCATGCAACAACAATATTTTGTTCCTATTGAAATGATTTTAAAAACTGATTCCATCATACTGTTTCTTTTGCTTACTGTTTGTTTGTTGTAGAAAATGGGGTTTGTTTTGGTACAATTTTGGGATGCATGACAAATGCTCCTTTGAACAGTGTATAAACGTGCATAGACCATAAAGAGATTTATTGTTGAAGACTCAAAGTCTGTTACTCTTGGCTTCTTGGTCTTTTAAATTTGTGTGGTACAAGGAGCCTCCAGCTACCTTTATTTTGTTGCTACTACTACTGCCAAATATAGGAAAACTAAGACATTGCTTCGAGTTATGTCCTAGTAGTTTGTGTTAGTGTTGTAACTTAGCTTCTCTATTCTAGTTCATTCTCATAGCTCTGTGGATATCTTGATGTTTTCCATACTAATCATGGTCATAAATATCCTGTAGAAAATAGTTATGTACAATAGTTATTGCTCTGTTATTATGAAATAGGTTCATTCCATGGTTAAGATTTTTTTTTTTTTTTGGTAAATAGTCCTTGAAATTTAATTATATGTTAATCACTCCAATAAAAAGTTAACAGACCAAATACTTTTGAGGTAAATGCAACCAACTCATATTAAACAATGACATCTTACTCTCAGGCTTTCCCTGAACTTCCACATAAGTTAACAAACTTAGTTGTTTATCAAACTTAATGCAATTGTGCTTCTCAATTTTAATGTTTGTACAAAATACTTGGGGATCTCACTAAAATGCTCATTCTGTTTTAGAAGGGCTAGGGTGTGACCTGAAATTCTGATTTCTAACAGTGATAGCCATGCTGCTTTTTCAAGGTCTAGATTCTATGCTTATTAAATAATGAAACCAGAAAACTGGCTTAAAACCCAGATTCTTGGGCTCTGTACCTTACTAAATCAGAATCTCCATAGAAATCTAATGTATTAAAAATTCCTCTATTAAGTCTGATGACTAGCAAAGTGATGAACCACGAACTACGAAACACAATGTAAAGAGCTCAACAGGTTAAGCCACAATGTCCAATTTCTAATGAACTATTCTCATATCTAATTTCCTCCTGAACGTTGCGGGAAGCTGGTCTAATTAAGCACTCTTCAGGATTAGGCTTCTAAAATAATGGTATGCCTGATAATTCAGTACTTATTCAGAAAACACCTTTTCCCTCGGCCATTCTCTTAATCTAAGATAGGACATTTCTCAGAGCAAGCCTCTGGAAGCCCGTGGACACTGTGATGACAGAGATGGGCTGAAAGTGTCCTTTCCCACCTCTAACTAGGGTGACTCTGTTTTCATAGCAAGTAAGAGCAGGCTTGGGATCTGACGCAGTTCCCAGAGCAGCTAATTCCATCTTGCACCATTTCTTAATGTAAATGAAAACTTGTCACAGTCCGTATAGAGGGCTTCCAATTCGATTAACAATATCTGTAATACTGGCCCTCTCCTCAGGCGTCACGCGCCCGCCGATTCCTCCTCTCTGGTTGCCGCGTCGTTGGCTGGTGTCAGAAAAATGTCTACAAACTTCCTAGTACAAGAGAAGATCTGGTTCCACAAATTCAAATATGACGATGCAGAAAGGATATTCTAGGAGCAGATAAACGGGACTGTGGCCGGCGCCTCCTGCCACAGCTCCGTCCCCAGGGCCTCCAATGGCCCCAGAGGAGACAACAGCGAGCTCGAGCGCCAGCCTGGAAGTGGAGAACCGGAACCTGTGAGGCGTAGTGCAGGTGCTGCAGCAGGCAGTCTCCAAGATGGAGGCCCGGCCACCTGGCCACAGCCCGGCAGACCCAGCACGTGTCTCCCGTGCACCAAGTGGAACCCCTGGCCAAGAAGTCTGCCACACCAGCAGAGTATGACAAGGACGATGACACTGACCTGTTTGGCAGTGGCAATGAGGAGGAAGACAAGGGGGCAGCGTGGCTGCGGGAGGAGCGGCTGCGGCAGTACACGGGGAAGAAGGTGAAGAAGTCCGCGCTGGTGGCCTGGTCCTCCATCCTGCTGGATGTCAAGCCTTGAGATGATGAGATGGACATGGCCCAGCTGAAGGCCTGTGTGTGCTGCATCTAGTTGGACGGACTGGTCTGGGGGCTCCAAGCTGGTGCCCGTGGGCTACGGTATCCAGAAGCTGCAGATTCAGTGTGTGGCGGGGGATGACGAGATGGGGACAGACTTGCTGGAAGAGGAGATCCCCAAGTTTGAGTAACATGTGCAGGGTGTCGACACGACAGCTCTCAAGAAGATCTGAAGCCTCTGTGTGTGTGTGTGTGTGTGTGTGTGTGTGTGTGTGTGTGTGTGTGTGTGTGTGTATGCACGCATGTGGGAGGCCCTGCCAGGATTAAAAACAGACCGGCGGCCGGGCGCGGATGCTCACGCCTGTAATCCCAGCACTTTGGGAGGCCGAGGCGGCAGATCACGAGCTCAGGAGATTGAGACCATCCTGGCTAACACAGTGAAACCTCGTCTCTACTAAAAATACAAAAAATTAGCCAGACGTGGTGGCGGGCGCCTGTAGTCCCAGCTACTTGGGAGACTGAGGCAGGTGAATAGTGTGAACCCCAGAAGCGGAGCTTGCAGTGAGCGGAGATCGCACCACTGCACTCCAGCCTGGGCGACAGAGCGAGACTCCTTCTCAAAAAAAAAAAAAAAAAAAACTGAGACTGGCAAAACAAATCATCAAAAAACCAGTATCTGTAATACTGATAATTTGTTTCTGATATTTTTCAAGTATCCTATGATACTGTAATAAATACCTTTATACATCAATCTTTGTCTAATTTCTTAATTCTTTACAATATATTCTAATAGAGGAAATACTTGGTCAAATTATTTTATAGCTATTAATATAGTCAAACAGAATTGTGAAGAGGTTGCACCAATTTATAATTCTAGCAGGACCATATAGAAATGTCTCTTTTACTTCATCCTTTCTAACAGTGAGGCAGCAATTTAAACTATGCCATCAGTTTTTAAACTTCACTAACTTGGTAGGAAAAATTAAGAGTATTAAACTGCATATCTTTTACTACTGATATTCAACACTTTGATACATATTAACCATGTGAATTTCTATGTTTAAAATTATTTTTCATACCCTAATGTATGTGTGTGTGTGTGTGTCTGTATGTGTGTGTGTATATATATATATCTTTATTTGTGTTTATCTGCATTCATATATTTTAATAATCATAATAATAATACATACAGGCCAGGAATTGTGCCAAGACCTTTACAGTTTTCATTATATTTAATTCTCACCATAAGACCATGACATCGATACCATTATTATCTCTGTTCTACACACAAAGGCACAGAGATGTGGAGAAGCTGATGTACCTGCCCAAAGCCACAGTCTTAGTTTAAACTGAGTTGAGAGTTTAACATGGGATTGACTGACACAGAGCAGACCCTCAAACCATGCTCTGTGAAATTTAACAAACAGTGTCCCTAGTTTGTTGTTTCTTTTATATTTTATTCTTTGGACTAATACTACTTTACAATTTGCATGTAGAAAATGCTTTGTGATTTCCTCTACCCTTTGGTTTTTAGTTGTTTTGTTTGCTTACTTTGTTGTAAGTTTAAAATAACAGTCCATATAAATCCATGGTTTCTCTTCCTAAGGACTGTGACTGCCTAGCATGACAGCCAAAGCAAAGGCAAGTCTAAACTTATTAAGCCTGCTGGGATGATTCATAGCCCAAGACAACTCACACCCTATCCATAGATTTTTCTCTATTCCCCTGGGGGAATCTGTTCCCTGGGTGAGCAAACCCACAGTGTTGACTCCTCATGTGCCTATATTAGGAGAGTGTACTCATCCACTGAATCACTGATCACTGCATATGATGCAGTGGCTTTGTTGTGTTCTGGGATCCCTGTTTAGCCCCTCATGAAAAACTGTGCTACTCACTGATTTTCTTCCAATATTTGCCAACATAGAGTACCAGTGGTGTCAAAATTACACTAAAATCCAGCCATTTCCTTTTTATTATATCTTAATACTAGGCAGTGTTAATTAGACCTTCCTCTTTTTCCTTTGTACTTGCACTTTGGCTTATTTTAAAAAATATATATGGTGCAAGACTGTTATTCCTCATGCTATTAATATATATACAAGTACTGTTTGAATACAAATAGTATTATTTATACACTATTATATTAAAGTTTATACACAAACTACTATTTCAATTTGAAAAATAAACTATTTTCATTTCACTATTACTCCATATCATTTTATTAAGCAAGAGTATGAAAAAACAAAAGGTATAATCCTATCAGCTCATTAATAATTTGTAGCCATAATCTTTTAGTAATTTTTTATACAAATTTTAAAAGTAAAATTATGATCATCTTCTTGTGATAACTCAGAATTCATGGTTTGGTATCCACATTCTGTCCATGTATCTTTAATTTTCTCTCACAAAACTTATCTCTTCCTATTTTACCTTTATTTTCTTTCAAAGCTTCTGATATTAGTTACTGATATCAACAATTAAATGTAGAGCAGTTGAATTTTGCTTTCAGTGTTATTACTGATATTATTGATTTTGCTATAGCTTTTTTAGTTGATTTCCATTCTGTTCTTATTTCATTTATTCCCTGTCCAGCTTACTAAAATTTTTAAAGAAAATTTATTGTTAATAAGAAAGGTTTCAAAATGTTTCTATTTCATGTACCAAATAATTTTTAGATATACCTCTTATATGTGAATTTTCAGGACAATGCTTCCATCATCACAACTTGTTAGAATTGTTTCACTGATTCTGATTAAGTCTGGGATCCTGCAAGCAGACTCTGTGATGAAAATTTTTGGACGGGGGGCATACCTAAGATGGCCAAGTAGGAACAGCTGCAGCCTCCAGCTCCCAGCGTGAATGACACAGAAGATGGTGATTTCTGCATTTTCAACTGAGGTACCGGGTTCATCTCACTGGGACATGTCGGACAGTTGGCCCTGGTCCACGGGTGCAGCCCGACCAGCGAGAGCTGAAGCAGGGTGAGGCATTGCCTTACCTGGGAAGCGCAAGGGGGAAGGGAATTCCTCCTCCTAGTCAAAGGAAATTGAAACACACAACACCTAAAAAATCAGGTAACACTCACCCTAATACTGCGCTTTACCAAGGGTCTTAGCAAACGGCACACCAGGAGATAATATCCCACACCTGGCCCAGAGGGTCCCACGCCCACAGAGCCTCCCTCATTGCTAGCACAGCACTCTGAGATCTAACTGCAAGGTGGCAGCGAGGCTGGGGGAGAGGCACCCACCATTGCTGAGGCTTAAGTAGGTAAACAAAGCCGCCTGGAAGCTCGAATTGGGTGGAGCCCACTGCAGCTCAAGGAGGCTGGCCTGCCTCTGTAGAATCCTCCTCTGGGGACAGGGCATAGATAAACAAAAAGCAGCAGAAACCTCGGCAGAGGTAAATGCCTGTCTGACAGCTTTGAATAGAGCGGTGGACCTCCCAGAACAGAGGTTGAGATCTGAGAACAGACAGACTGCCTGCTCAAGTGGGTCCCTGACCCCTGAGTAGCCTAACTGGGAGACATCCCCCCTAGGTACAGACTGACACCTCACACCTCACACGACAGGGTACACCCCTCAGACGAAGCTTCCAGAGCAAGAATCAGACAGCAACACTCGCTGTTCAGCAATATTCTATCTTCTGCAGCCCCTGCTGCTGATACCCAGGCAAACAGGGTCTGGAGTGGACCTCAAGCAATCTCCAACAGACCTACAGCTGAGGGTCCTGACTGTTAGAAGGAAAACTATCAAACAGAAAGGACACCCACACCGAAGCCCCATCAGTATGTCACCATCATCAAAGACCAGAGGCAGATAAAACCACAAAGATGGGGAAAAAGCAGTGCAGAAAAGCTGGAAATTCAAAAAATCAGAGCGCATCTCCCCCTCCAAAGGAACGCAGCTCATGGCCAGCAACGGAACAAAGCTGGACGGAGAATGACTTTGACGAGTTGAGAGAAGAAGGCTTCAGTCAATCAAACTTCTCAGAGCTAAAGGAGGAATTACGTAATCAGCGCAAAGAAACTAAAAACCTTGAAAAAAGAATGGCTGAATGGATAACTAGAATAATCAATGCAGAGAAGACCTTAAAAGAACTGAGAGAGATGAAAACCATAACACGAGAACTACGTGACAAATGCACAAGCTTCAGTAACTGACTAGATCAACTGGAAGAAACGGTATCAGCGATTGATGATCAAATGAATGAAATGAAGTGAGAAGAGAAGTGTAGAGAAAAAAGAGTAAAAAGAAATGAACAAAACCTCCAAGAAATATGGGATTATGTGAAAAGACCAAATCTACGTCTGATTGGTGTGCCTGAAAGTGATGGGGAAAATGGAACCAAGTTGGAAAACACTCTGCAGGATATCATCCAGGAGAACTTCCCCAACCTAGTAAGGCAGGCCAACATTCAAATTCAGGAAATACAGAGAATGCCACAAGGATACTCCTCAAGAAGAGCAACTCCAAGACACATAATAGTCAGATTCACCAAAGTTGAAATGAAGGAAAAAAATGTTAAGGGCAGCCAGAGAGAAAGGTCGGGTTACCCACAAAGGGAAGCCCATCAGACTAACAGCAGATCTCTCAGCAGAAACTCTCCAAACCAGAAGAGAGTGGGGGCCAATATTCAACATTCTTAAAGAAAAGAATTTTCAACCTAGAATTTCATATTCAGCCAAACTAAGCTTCATAAGTGAAGGAGAAATAAAATCCTTTACAGACAAGCAAATGCTTAGAGATTTTGTCACCACCAGACCTGCCCTACAAGAGATCCTGAAGGAAGCACTAAACATGGAAAGGAACAACAGGTATCAGCCATTGCAAAAACATGTCAAAATGTAAAGTCCATCGATGCTAGGAAGAAACTGCATCAATTAGCGAGCAAAATAATCAGCTAATATCATAATGACAGGATCAAGTTCACACATAACAATATTAACCTTAAATGTAAATGGACTAAATGGTCCAATTAAAATACACAGACTGGCAAATTGGATAAAGAGTGAAGATCCATCAGTTTGCTGTATTCGGGAGACCCATCTCACATGCAGAGACATAAATAGGCTCAAAATAAAGGGATGGAGGAAGATCTACCAAGCAAATGGAGACCAAAAAAAAAAAAAGCACGGGTTGCAATCCTAGACTCTAATAAAACAGACTCTAAACCATCAAAGATCAAAAGAGACAAAGAAGGCCATTACATAATGGTAAAAGGAACAATTCATCAGGAAGAACTAACTATCCCAAATATACGTGCACCCAATACATGAGCACCCAGATTCATAAAGCAAGTCCTTAGAGACTTACAAAGAGACTTAGACTCCCATACAATAATAATGGGAGACTTTAACACCACACTGTCAACATTAGACAGATCCATGAGACAGAAAATTAACAAGGATATCCAGGAATTGAACTCAACTCTGCACCAAGCAGACCTAATAGACATCTACAGAACTCTCCACCCCAAATCAACAGAATATACATTTTTCTCAGCACCACATCACACTTATTCCAAAATTGACCACATAGTTGGAAGGAAAGCACTTCTCAGCAAATGTAAAAGAATAGAAATTATAATAAACTGTCTCTCAGACCACAGTGCAATCAAACTAGAACTCAGGATTAAGAAACTCAATCAAAACCACTCAACTATATGGAAACTGAACAACCTGCTCCTGAATGACTACTGGGTACATAACGAAATGAAGGCAGAAATAAAGATGTTCTTGAAACCAGTGAGAACAAAGATACAACATACCAGAATCTCTGGGACACATTTAAAGCATTGTGTAGAGGGAAATTTATAGCACTAAATGCCCACAAGAGAAAGCTGGAAGATCTAAAATTGACACCCTAACATCACAATTAAAAGAACTAGAGAAGCAAGAGCAAACACATTCAAAAGCTAGCAGAAGGCAAGAAATAACTAAGATCAGAGCAGAACTGAAGGAGATAGAGACACAAAAAACCCTCCAAAAAATCAATGAATCCAGGAGCTGGTTTTTTGAAAAGATCAGCAAAATTGATAGACCGCTAGCAAGACTAATAAAGAAGAAAAGAGAGAAGAATCAAACAGATGCAATAAAAAATGATAAAGAGGATATCACCACCCACCCCACAGAAATACAAACTACCATCAGAGAATACCATAAACACCTCTACGCAAATAAACTAGAAAACCTAGAAGAAATGGATAATTTCCTGGACACTTACACTCTTCCAAGACTAAACCAGGAAGAAATTGAATCCCTGAATAGACCAAAGGCAGGCTCTGAAATTGAGGCAATAATTAATAGTCCTACCAACCAAAAAAATCCAAGACCAGACAGATTCACAGCCAAATTCTACCAGAGGTACAAGGAGGAGTTGGTACCATTCCTTCTGAAACTATTCCAAACAATAGAAAAAGAGGGAATCCTCCCTAACTAATTTTACGAGACCAACATCATCCTGATACCAAAGCCTGACAGAGATACAACAAAAAAAAAGAAAATTTTAGACCAATATCCCTGATGAATATCGATGAAAAAATCCTCAATAAAATACTGGCAAACCCAATCCAGCAGCACATCAAAAAGCTTATCCACTATGATCAAGTGGGCTTCTTCCCTGGGATGTAAGGCTGGTTCAACATATGCAAATCAATAAACATAATCCAGCATATAAACAGAACCAAAGACAAAAACCACATGATTATCTCAATAGATGCAGAAAAGGCCTTTGACAAAATTTAACAGCCCTTCATGCTAAAAACTCTCAATAAATTCGGTATTGATGGAACATATCTCAAAATAGTAAGAGCTATTTATGACAAACCTACAGCCAATATCATACTGAATGGGGAAAAACTGGAAGCATTCCCTTTGAAAACTGGCACAAGACAAGGATGCCCTCTCTCACCACTCCTATACAACATAGTGTTGGAAGTTCTGGCTAGGGCAATCAGGCAAGAGAAAGAAATCAAGGGTATTCAGTTAGGAAAAGAAGAAGTCAAATTGTCCCTGTTTGCAGATGACATGATTGTATATTTAGAAAACCCCATCGTCTCAGCCCAAAATCTCCTTAAGCTGATAAGCAACTTCAGCAAAGTCTCAGTATACAAAATCAATGTGCAAAAATCACAAGCATTCTTATATACCAGTAACAGACAGAGAGCCAAATCATGAATAAACTCCCATTCATAATAGCTTCAAAGGGAATAAAATACCTAGGAATCCAACTTACAAGGGACGTAAAGGACCTTTTCAAAGAGAACTACAATCCACTGCTCAGTGAAATCAAAGAGGACACAAACAAATGGAAGAACATACCATGCTCATGGATAGGAAGAATCAATATTGTGAAAATGACCATACTGCTCAAGGTAATTTATAGATTCAATGCCATCCCCATTAAGCTACCAATGACTTTCTTCACAGAATTGGAAAAAAACTGCTTTGAAGCTCATATGGAACCAAAAAAGACCTTGCATTGCCAAGACAATCCTAAGCCAAAAGAACAAAGCTGGAGGCATCACACTACCTGACTTCAAACTATACTACAAGGCTACAGTAATCAAAACAGCATGGTACTGGTACCAAAACAGAGATATAGACCAATGGAACAGAACAGAGCACTCAGAAATAATACCACACATCTACAGCCATCTGATATTTGACAAACCTGACAAAAACAAGAACTGGGGAAAGGATTCCCTATTTAATAAATGGTGCTGGGAAAATTGGCTAGCCATAAGTAGAAAGCTGAAACTGGATCCTTTCCTTACTCCTTATACGAAAATTAATTCAAGATGGAGTAGAGACTTAAATGTTAGACCTAAAACCATAAAAACCCTAGAAGAAAACCTAGGTAATACCATTCAGGACATAGGCATGGGCAAGGACTGCATGTCTAAAACACCAAAAGCAACGGCAACAAAAGCCAAAGTTGACAAATGGGATCTAATTAAACTAAAGAGCTTCTGCACAGCAAAAGAAACTACTGTCAGAGTGAACAGGCAACGTACAGAATGGGAGAAAATTTTTGCAATCTATTCATCTGACAAAGGACTAATATCCAGAACCTACAAAGAACTCAAACAAATTTACAAGAAAAAAACAAACAATCCCATCAAAAAGTCAGCAAAGGATATGAACAGACACTTCTCAAAAGAAGACATTCATACAGCCAACAGACACATGAAAAAATGGTCATCATCACTTGCCGTCAGAGAAATGCAAATCAAAACCACAATGAGATACCATCTCACACCAGTTAGAATGGCAATCATTAAAAAGTCAGGAAACAACAGGTGCTGGAGAGGATGTGGAGAAATAGGAACACTTTTACACTGTTGGTGGGACTGTAAACTAGTTCAACCATTGTGGAAAACAGTGTGGTGATTCCTCAAGGATCTACAACTAGAAATACCATTTGACTCAGCCATCCCATTACTGGGGATATACCCAAAGGATTTCAAGTCATGCTGCTATAAAGACACATTCACACGTATGTTTATTGCCACACTATTCACCATAGCAAAGACTTGGAATCAACCCAAATGTCCATCAGTGACAGACTGGATTAAGAAAATGTGTCACATATACACCATGGAATACTATGCAGCCATAAAAAGGATGAGTTTATGTCCTTTGTAGGGACATGGATGCAGCTGGAAACCACCACTGTCAGCAAACTATTGCAAGAACAGAAACCCAAATACCGCATGTTCTCACTCATAGGTGGGAATTGAACAATGAGATCACTTGGACACAGGAAGGGGAACATCACACACCAGGTCCTATTTTGGGGAGGGGACGGGGGAGGGATAGCATTAGGAGATATACCTAATGTAAATGACAAGTTAATGGGTGCAGCACACCAACATGGCACATGTACACATATGTAGCAAACCTGCATGTTGTGCACATGTACCCTAGAACTTAAAATATAATAATTAAAAAAAAGAAAATTTTTATGCAGACATATACTAAAGTGTGCACTTGGGAACAACACTTCTAAGGATATGAGGAAAGCAGGATTGGGCACTAGAGACCAACTGCAATTGTAATGCAATTGCAAAAGAGATGTCACCTGCCCCACAGTTTGCTTTGAGAATAATCTGACATGGAAGCAACTCTCACTCCTGCAGTAATGAGTGAGGGGGTTTCCTAGGAAGGGATAAAGCTCTGAGATCTCAGTAGCCAAAGGCCTCTCTGCTGGGAGAATAAGTACTTTGGTCTTGAATGAACAGTGCACCAAAAGATCTATTACTACCCACTTAGATCCATTTGCTTCTTACTGTAAGTTGCAACTACTTTTGCAAAATTCTGCTTTGTCTCATTTCCTCAGGAAACTTAAAAGTTGAAGGTTAGTGGAACAGATCATAATCTCTGTTGATGCAGCTTATCTGAAAACTCATCATATCCCTCCTTTTGATTCTTCATGCCCATGGACAGAACCTCTGTTTCTCTATGTGGCATACCTGGTGAGATGCCCCAGACCTGAGCTCCCAGTCACTATGCCCTCATCAAGCCACGGCTACTGCACTTTTTCACTTATTATCAAAATTGGTCATAAGAGTACCAAAAAAGAAAAAAAAAATTGGTGTACTGTGTCACCCAAGTATAAGGGGTGAACCTCCCAGTCCTGTAATATGACAGCTTCCCTACTGCCTCCTAATGATGAGGACAAATTACACCATCTGGGATGCTGATTCTTTCACTTACATGTATTACTTTGGGCTCGGGATTCTGAAGTGATTGAATGGCAACAATAGTTTAAAGTTCAATTGAACTCTTACTCTGTCCCCTGTTGAGAGCATATACCCCTCTGGAAAGCATGTTCTCTAGATCAGGTTTTCTCAACCTTGGCACTACTGGCATTTTAATCCTGGTAATTCTTTCCTCTGGGCCCTCTAGTATATTGCAGGACATTTAACAGCTTCCCTGGCCTCTAGTCACTAGTTTCCAGTATCACCCTTCAGTGGTGACAACCAAAAATGTTTACAGACTTTGCCAAATGTACCTCAAGGGAAGGGGGTTGGGGGATGTAAAATCATCTCCAGTTGCTCTAAGCCCACAGAACCTAAGGTTGAGGGACTGGGGAATACAGATTTCAAACTGGGTCACTGGGAGTGATGCTACTTCTGTCCTTTGGTTCCAGGGCCCATAGATTTTACTATTTGAATAAATAGTAGACAATAATGTTCATTACTATAGAATATATACCATGTTCTCATAGGGAATGGTGCCCCATCCTCGCAGGGTATCTTCTCTAAGCTGGTCTTACATCTCTGCCTTCAAAAGATTACCCTTCACTCTATTTTTCCAGACCTTCTGGGAAATTCAGGAATCAGAAAGAAAAAGAAAGACACTTACTGGATCTGTGGACCTAGTGAAAACGTTGTAAGTCATACCTTGGTCAGGATTTAGCTTTTATTACTAAGTTCCCATACATGTCTACCTTAATTAATAATGGCACCATGATGACATTGAGACCTGGGTTATCTGTATACACTCAGACCTTGTGTCCTACATCCAAAGTTTCTATTTCCCTCTTCTCTATACGTAGTTTCCAAGTAAATAGTCCTAAGTTTATTTAGAAAACCACTGGGGCTATCATTGCTGTTTATATTTGCACTGGTGTTGCAGATCCTTCCTATGGGGACTTGTGAATTGCAATTTTAGAGCTGGCTCAAGTCTCAGAACTCAGCATAAGAATGTGACATTTTATTGGAAAGACTGCCTTCAGCTTCCTCATCTTCCATCTTTGATATATTATGACTGTATAATTTAGAGTATTCATGTTTGCTTTTCCACTATCTTGTGCCTAGGAACACTGTTCTCTTTTTTCAATAGTTCTCCACAGGGCGGAATCATGGACTGCCATTCAGACCTTTCAACCTATTATGGAAATTGCTCCCACCTGAATTCTGATGGTTAAATGTTGCCAGGTGGCCTCTATTATATCAGGGTCATTATTGCTTTCAGGGAGCCCTGGTCCTAATCAGCATTTTCTATTTTGAACCTGGCCTACAGAGAGCAACCACTGCTGAGCTCACTGATACTGGTTTCCTCTCGCTAACATATTTCTTTGATAAATGGAGTGTCCTTTTGGCCCTCCCGTGGAATATAGGCTGGTAGATTTTTTTAAACCTTGCTTAATATAGCCATTCCAGCATGCACACCTCATTGAGCTTTTTGAACCCTTCTTCTATATTTAGTTTAGCCCATCACTTTTTCTATACTTCCAAATGCAATCATAGTAGCATGTGAGCATTGTCTCATGGCGTCCCTGCCAGGCTATTAAATCTCATATTATGGAAGAACCCTTTGTTAGCCAAAATATAAGTCTCTTTACAGAAAACCAAAGAAACATTCTGACTTTCACATTTCACCTTAAATTGGCAATCATTCACATTCAGCCTTTCATTTGTTTCTCTACCACATCCATAGCTTCCAACAACCATATAATTTTGTAGTACTTAGTACTTTCCCCATATCTCTCAAATGCTTGAGAAATTTCATTAGCCCATACATTGCTTCCACAGGTATCCCATCCCACTTACCACAGGTGAGAGTTTTCATAACTGCATTACTACAGAATATCAAGAGCTATTGAAACACTACTGATTTTCAGAGATGGGGTCTTTGTTATCATCTGGCTGGTAGGTGACTCAATCCCCAATTTGCATTTTAAAGTTTCCTGGTGCCATACATGGCACCCAACTCTTTTAGGTCAGATTTTCTGGAAATAAAATTTGAGATGGGTATTTGTGTATGAGGTATTTATTAGGGAGCACACTCTATTCAATACCTATAAGGCTCTGAAGAAGGCAGGACTGGGCAAGGAAAAAGGTTGAATTACAATGCAGTTATAGTGCTTCAGCTGAGCCCATGGGGAGCTCTGGAGCTAGCATGATTCTTCAGTGCCATCCCAATTTCAGGTAAAGAAGTATCATTAACCTTTTCTTTCCCTACATGTACAATTATCTCATGACTCATATCATTGATTATGAGTTGTCCTAGAAAAAAAATGTAGGTTTAAGTGAGGCAGCTGCACCTGACCACAGGTAATTTCCACGTAGGAGTGCAATGCCAACAGTCCTGGCAGCTGGGGAAATGATAGCTTTGGTCCGGAAAGAAAAACCCAGTGTTAAACACAGCATCCACCACAGGTTTTGTTGTTTTCTTTGGCGTTTGATGAAAACCTATTCACACCACACATGATTAGCAATATCACAAAAAGCTGCTCCCAGTTAAAGAACTAGAGAAAACTGTTACTCATACTCCATTTAAAATTGCACAGACCTTAGTTTCTTATCAAACCAACAAAAAGCAATGCAAAGAAAATGCACAGAATTATAGATGAAAGTAAATTCATTAGGCTTCTTACTGCCATTATTACTTAAACATTTCTGTTGCTAAGTTTAAACATTAGGAAACCATAAAAAGAGAAATCTAGAACACAATGCAAACAAAAGTAAGGAAACAATAAATACAAAGGGAAAAATCAATGGTGTAGAAGAGAGGAAAACATAGAGAAAATGTCAGTAGTTAAAAGACAGAGAAACACTGTGCTAAGGTTATGTACTATATGCCCCATTTACATGAAATTCTCAAAAAGGCAAATTATAGTGACAAAGTGAATCAGGGGTGACCTGGGGCCATGGTTAGGAAAGGCTATGGGGTGAGAAAGGGGCAGGAGAAAACTTTCTAGAATGAAGTACTCTTTTACTTGTGGTGATGGTTGCACAATAATATAACTTACCTACATTCACCAAACTGCGCACTTAAAATAAACAAATAGTATTGTTTTAAATAGGCCGGGCATGGTGGCTCAAGCCTGTAATCCCAGCACTTTGGGAGGCGGAGACGGGCGGATCACGAGGTCAGGAGATTGAGACCATCCTGGCTAACACGGTGAAACCCCGTCTCTACTAAAAATACAAAAAGCCGGGCGAGGTGGCGGGCGCCTGTAGTCCCAGCTACTCGGGAGGCTGAGGCAGGAGAATGGCGTAAACCCAGGAGGCAGAGCTTGCAGTGAGCTGAGATCCGGCCACTGCACTCCAGTCCGGGCGACAGAGCGAGACTCTGCCTCAAAAAAAAAAAAAAAAAAGTATTGTTTTAAATAATACCTTAGTAAGCAAATGAGAGAAAAAAAAATACTCCTATAACTGGTAAATAAAGATTCTAAAATAACATTAAGGGGGAATAAATATTTTTCTGAAGATTTCATAAAACAGAGGAGAAAGAACAGATATAAAACAAAGCTTCTTTAAAATCCTTTTTTAAACCATCGGTTTTGCCTAGCATTTCACCCCTCAAAGCAGTTGCTACATTTCTTAAATACCTTTATTCTGCCTGTAGACTTGAACCTTCTTGGAGTTTCTCCAACACTATCTTGGGCTGAGTCCTCCTGAGTTATGTTCTTTCTTATGTAAGATGATTTTGCTCTCTCTCAGCTTTTGTTGTTCGCAGCCTCATCCACCAAGTGCTTTTTTTTTTTTTTTTTTTTTTTTCCCGAATCCGGGGACTATTTTGATATTTATCCACCTCAGAATGGTAAAGACTGGGCCAGGCCCAGGGCCTCACTCCTGTAATCCCAGCACTTTGGGAGGCCGAGGCGGGCTGATCATGAGGTGAGAAGATCCAGATCATCTTGGCTAACACAGTGAAACCCCGTCTCTACTAAAAATACAAAAAATTAGCCGGGTGTGGTGGCGCGTTGGTGTACTCCCAGCTACTCAAGAGGTGGAGGCAGAAGACTCGCTTGAACCTGGGAGGCAGACATTGCAGTAAACTGAGATCGTGCCATTCCACTCCAGCCTGGGCGACAGAGTGAGACTCCGTCTCAAAAAAAAAAAAAAAAAAAAAGCTATCTCTCAGATGTTGCTTTTCTTACAACTGAATGTTTTAAAAAATGGCTGTCAAAAAATAATATTTTAAAAAGATTTTATCAACATTTATGGAAAAATAATTGTCTTCATTCACTATAAATGTATGGTTTGCTTAAATGGTAGACAATGTGACAATTCACAGTAAGATTTAGTTGTAAAGGGTGATTATAAATCAAAATAATACTTTATTTTTTGGATATTTTAAAACTATTATCCTATCTTTGCCTAATATATGATCTTGTTTGCTAAATAAAAGGCATAGGGAATTTTTATTAACCTATGTGTGTGTTCAAATATAATGTTTTTATCCTTGAAGAGGAAATTGGAAATTACTACGCATAAGCAGCTTATGTTACATGAAGTCATGACCCAGAAACTAATGTGAGAAAAAAAGCCAGGTATATAAGCAGCTTTCTCTAGCATGAAAGGAGGCTGCTTGTCAAATATCCCCAGAGGATTTTTAAACGTCCTTGCCCTCATCCTTTCAGGACTACTGTAAACTGCTTTAGCACTTCACTGGACTCATGCAAGGTTTTCTTTTTGGACTTATTTGCCAATCCAAAGCCTGCTCTATTTTGGAAGGTAAATGTATTGGAGAGAATAAAATATCTATAATATTAAAGACAGTTCCAAATAAGTGCAAATAAACATGCAAGCTCTGCCCTAGTAAATTTCACCACGTTCTACACAGAATAAGGGTTATTTCATACTTGATCCACTGTATTGGTACTAGTTTTTGCAATAGATTCTAAAAATATATGTTTTGCTCAAATATAATGCAAGCATTTACCATGAAATATGCTTATTTAGATATTAGTTATTAAGACCTTAGACATTATGATGTTGATTTCGTTGAATCAAAGTCATAAGGGAAAAATCTCTGGAACAAAAATTCCACTTAAAACCTATCAGGCTATTTCATACACATAGGTATTTCTCCAAACATGTTGACATAAGGAAAAACTCAGGCATTTTGTAAAATAAAAATTACCAAATTTTCCACTTCTCACAAAACCTTCTACTACTCTAGGCAGTCACATTTAAGTAAGAGAAAAAAAGAAAGGAAAAGAGACACACATATGTATAATAAAATCTCAACAACCAATCCAGTAAAAATTTAGCTCGTTTTATGAAAGATAGTTGCAGAAAATCACCAGATGCCTGTTACTGTGCTAGAAAATAAACCGCTTCTGTGGGATAGTTACTACCATCAAACCTCTTAGACAGGAAGTTCAGTCACCAGTTCTCCCAGGTAGAGGAAAAGTCCATTCAGAACCAAACAAGCAGCAAGACTACCCTTGTTGGATGACCCATTTATTTTCTTAGATGTAGATATACTCCCCTTCAGGTCATAAACTGGTGGAGCCTGTACATAAATACAGACTTTTTATTATTTTGCTCTGAATTAAGATTTTTTAGTTAACAGAATTGACGTTGCTATAATTAAGATTTAAGTTGACATTTTATTTTCACTGTACTTAACATTTATATAGTGTTAATTTGGGTACACTCAAGACATTGTTCTAAGTACTTTACCAATACTTGATATCACCAATAATGCATACAAGAAAATAGGAAAAGAAGTGTTATACTTAATTGACTTCCTCAAGGTCACACAGCAACTGGCAGAGCCGGAACTCAATCCAGGAATTCTTTCCTTGGAGTTCATGTTCTCTACTAACACACTATGCTGGATATTGTTATCTAATTTTATTTTTCAAATTCGTAACAAAAGTAAAAATCACTTTAAAAGAATTCAGTACCTGATTCATAATTTCTCTTTCCACTTCTTCTCCTGCCATTATCTCATATGATTCTGTGATGTCCGCTGTTAACTCATAAAGAACATCAGCCTATGCCCAGTATGTTGACTCTTTATCTGCAGTAACACATAGGGTTAAAGAAAAGGGCCCTGGAGCTGTGCTCGTTGAGTCTGTATCCTAGTTCTGCCACTTACAAACCATGTAACTTTATGTAAAAGTTGCTTATTCTCTCCGGGACTCCATTCGGGTTGTTGAGAGGATTCAGTGAGTTAAAATTCATGAAGAGCACTTAGAAATAAGCACATAAACATTGCTATTATGATTACTTGCTCTTCTCAGTACAAATGACCACTTCGTAAGAGTGTTGAAAGTTTTAGCTCAGACTTTCTTAGAAGCATTCAGCTCATTGCCAGGCACCCAGTAGTAGTTTTATAAATGGATGGGAGTTTCTTTTCTCCAAAATTCAGGCCCTCTTTCTCTCTTGCTGTCTAACTGGGCTCCTTCTTTCCCAAATTTTGAAGCAATTATGCAAATTAGTTATATTTCAAAATTTAGGTCTGAATTACACTATATCACATACAGAATAAAATTTTAAGTTTTAGAAACCATTCAACGTCCTGTGAAATTTGGCACTAACTTCCTTTTCTTGCTTCATGTCTTTACTCTTCTTCATTCAGATACACAGTGTTCCTGTCACACTAGAGAAGTCACTTATCCAAACAAACTTGATACCTCTGTGCTGGTAATCTTACCTCCATTTCTACTTAAATATTTTGTTGAGTTACTACTTTTAGCATTGGCCCCATTCAAAAGTTTTCTATAAGTTCTCTTCAGTTCTCTCAAGACAGTTTATTATTTCTTCATCTGTACCCTAAAAGCACACCACTTAAAATCTTCCAATAGTTTCAACCTCCTATTATATTTTGTAATTAGTTGTATACCAATTTGAGTCAGGAGTAAATGCCATGTATACCCTCTCCACTAAGAATGATGCCTATAATGTAAAAAATTATCAATAAATATTTGTCATATACACAAAATATAGATTGAACACTTAATGATTCCTCAAGGACAATTTGAAAAAGGTAGCTATGTCAGAAATACAGAATGAAAACAAAAACAACATTTACTTTGGAAAATTGGTTGGCATTCAACTGCTAAAACAAATTTGGAAAAAAATAATATAAAGCAGATACTCAGTTGATGGGAGCAAGCTGGAAAATGCTATTGCCAAACCATATTTGAAAGTAATCAACTTCTCTAAACTGGTCATAAGTCTGAAGCATGATCGAGCTAACAAAAAAGAAAAGACCAGTGTTATTTTTACTGAATTGAAAACAGAGTGTGGGGAAATTTGTATTTTTTCCGCAGAGAACAGGGTGACTTTATTACCTCCATTAAAGCCAATTTCATGCTGAATCCTTAGCTGATACTTTAGATATTCACTGATCCCTTCGATTGCCATGGAGCTTATACAGCCCATGTTTCATCCCCACCTTGCTCTGCTTTCTACTCACCTGAATTGTAGTGTCAATGGACATCAGTATAATAGCTTCCTCTATACTAAATTCATATTTCACAGAGCTATATGGCTTTAAAGACTTAAAAAAAAAAAAAAAAAAACTAGAGATATTTCATTTAATTAGGAAGCATGGTCAATCAATCTATAAAAATTTTAAGAATCTATCATATGTCAACTGTTATAGGATACAGAAATGTCATAAGGGAAAACAATCTCAATTCACATGAAGCTCATGATGCAGAAAGAAAAGCAAATAAATAAGTGTGGGTGAGATAAATGTTGTAGGGTAACACAGAATGCTGTTTATGTGCGTAACTAAAGCTCACAGCCTACTTCAGGGATCAGAAAGGTATCACTCAGAAAATAATATTTAAGTCTAGTCTTAAAAAACAAGTTGCCATTAACTGAACAAACAGAGAGAGTAGAAAAGAGGTAGATTTGGATGAGAGACTGGTCCAGGTAGTGGGAATAATGTGTGTGTAGACTGAGATGGAAGAACAAAGAGGGACTGTAGAAAGAACCAAGAGAAGGCCACCATTTTTGCAGAGGAGACTGTGAAAGAAAGAATAGGACACATAAGGCTGAGGATAATGGCAAGATAATTTGAAGTCTTCTAGTTGATCAGGATTTTGGAATTGATCCTAGGAGCTCAACCTTGCCTCCTCCTTTAAGGAATGCAATTTCCCTCTGCTATGAATGCCATTCCCTCTACCTTTACACTGTATCTCATCTCCTCTAGCATACCAAGACTTTCTTTCTGTAATCACACACTCTCTCTTACCTAAATCATTATTTTTCCTACTGTCTCATTTTCATAAAAATATAAATGCACTCTAAGAGATCACATTGTAAAAAATTAAATCCCCACAGGATCATTTTCTCTGCCTATTTCCTTGTAGCCTTTACAGAAAATCTTATCCCAACATGTATCTATACTCACTTCCTACACTTTCTCAACAATCCATTTCACTTCAACATAATTTTATCAGGATTTTTGTCCCTATACTTGCCTGAAACTACTATGGCAAAGTAATCACTGATCTCCATACAGCATCCTGCAGCTGATTCCATAGCATGCAATGAGCTTGTGTCTCATTCTTTCAATCTTGAGATGGATTACATCATTCCATTTATATCAGAGAATCAGCCTACTTTGGGACTGTCAGTTCAAAACGTCATGTGGATTATCTTCTGCAGTCATTAAACTGCTAGGGGGTTAGTAGTTGAGAAAGTTCCAACATGTACTAGTGTTCGCAGCAGAGTCATTTTTTTCTTTGCTTAATAGAAGAGTTTCACAGAGAGTGCAACATGCTTGCCCTATCCCACATCTCTTTGCCCAAGTACACTAGAAATATGCAGATAAGAAAATTTGGGGGAAAAAAAACCTGCTAATGCACTTGGAGAACTATTTTCATCATACGGTCAAACCCATACTAGATGGAACTTACTAACGACATACAAAATTCTTTCTGTAGGGTAGCCAGGCCCTGCTATGTTACCTTGGAAAAAAGGCACCCTGCAAAATAAATTATGAAAGGCTAAAAATATTAGAGAGGAAACTGAAAATAAAATTGTAAATAAAAATAAAGATGTTATATTTTACACTCAGGAAGGAAAGAAAGGTGGATCAGCTTAAAGACATTCAACTGTGTTTTACTTAATAGCAAAACTTAATATATATTATAGTATAATTGACCATTTCTCTGATAATACATGTAGGATTATATAATAAGATATTTATTTTATATGTGAAAGAATAATTACATTTCAGAAAATTAGCCTTATTTTCAAAACATACAATTTTTGTCATCCTTATAAAGGAAAATAATTTGAAAAGCTGCCATTATTACAATCACTTCCTAATTACAATTTTGCGTAGCTTATATCTCAAAATCATTAAAGAAAAATGAAGATGATAAAATGCTACATAAGAGGTCTGCCATATCCACTTACTAAATTTCTCACCAATATTCATAGGTAAGGATTGCCAAATTTTATTATAAGCCTTGAGTATATAGTACCAATAAGAATAAAAATTTCTTGCTAAAAATGTGTAGATAGGATAAATAGAGGGTTTATGATTTATGTTCTCCATCTATTACATAATTCTGTGGCTATAATGTAATGTTGCAAACCTATTATTACCTTAAAAGTAATAGATTTTTCTATTCACATTTTCTTCCAATTTTTTTGTCAGATGTGCACACATTAAGCATATTTTGTGTATATTTGCTTGTCATGACCATGGATATCCATAAGATAATACAACTTGAACATATCATTTTACTTCTATACTATCCTCTTCTTTATACTATCTTCATAATTGAATAGTTGAAATGATTATCATAACATTGACATTTCAACATGCTGAGGGCATAACATCTAACTATCAGTACATCTAGACATATAGTGTATCTCTCCTAAGGAAAAACCACACCCATGCAAGCTCCGGTGCTAGCAGTGCCCTTTTAGGACTAATTTAGAGAGAAATAATGAATATCTTCTTGAGGTATAGGAATGAGAGTATGGGTAATAGATTAAGTAATGGACAATGAAATATGAATATGTATGTTGTATCTTACCGAACATATTGATGACATATTAGCAATTAATTCTTCAAATATCTATCACTTTTAAAAGTGTCATGCTTTGTTACAAAAGATTCTTCAACTTTATTAGATCTTTAACATTTTCTATTTATTTACTGTCCTTTCTACTGGAGTGGATTTTTCTCTCTTTATCTTTGGAACTTAGTAGTATGGAAATTAAATAAAAAAACATTTATAGCAGAAAAAAGACAGTTTTGAACAAGCATCATGAGCTGTATATTAAAATAAGCAAACAAAAAATTCTCCTCAGTTAAGTCAGTATACAAAATAAAATATTCGATTGTTTTCTAGTAATTGATTATAATGTCCCTGTTACAAAATAGTGTTGACAAATAGGCAAATCACATATTTGAGAACTCAGTCAATGAATAGAGTCAAGAAAAGGGGACACTTACCATATTCCAACTGTTCATTAACAGTTGGTGCTAGGGAAAGGAGGCTTTATTATGAATTTTTAAGTTTAGAACACATGGAGGATAATATGATACTTTGGAATTTCTAGCTGAACCATAACCTTTAGGTGTTTGTCTTTGTTTATTCTTGGCAAAATGCAATCGTAGTTTTAAGATAAAAAGGCTGTAATGGGCTATTAAAAATATCCTTGAACTTCAAAGAGTTCTTTGAGTGAGCATTTTCACAATTAAAATAGAAATGAATGAAACCATGTGGGTTTTGTAATATTTCCTTTAAGTTACATATACATTTAAAAATTCAGGAAAATGTACATGGAAAATTAATTTAAGTCTTTTATACAACTCCATACTAGTAGTCAATAATACCATAACATGTCTATACTTAGCTTAAAATTTGAGTATATCATAAGCAAAAAACACTTAACAGGCAGTAGATCAGAAAAGAAAACTAACTTTACGATAATATTAATCTTCAAAGTCACATAAAATTACTCATTGATTTTCTGACTATATATGACAATAAAATATAAAATTCTATTGTTATATCAAGTCTCTGCTTTCTGAGGGTTTATAATAATTTTCAGACATTGTTAGATGACTTTATTGCCCTAAAAATAAAATTAATATATAATAAAATATTTCGGAGATGCACAGTGTACCACAGAATCATTATGCATTTCAAGAGTATGTACATGGCTGAAGGAGAACCATCTCAAAATCTCTAATGAGAGGGCGGGACATGGTTGAGGAAATTCAGAGCTCTTTTATATCACATCTGGAAGTGAAATCAAAACTCCGTGAGACAATTTTCAAATGATGAGAAGATAGTGGCTTGGCAAGCTAAAGTTTGGCAAGACATTCTAAATACCTGATAATGCTAATCAAATCAACTCAGTGCACATTTATTGAGTCTTAGCTATTGCACTGCACGACTAGCAAATATTCCTTATAATGGTAAATACTGAGAACTCCATTTTCAAGAGGCTTCTTATGAAGCGTTAAACCTTGGAGAGGAAGCAAAAATTAATTGTATTTTTTCACTTAAATTATTCTAGGTTCTCTGAATTGAGATGAGATACACAAAATATCAAGAAGAAGAATAAAAAATATCAAAAACATGTTTTTTTTTTCTAAATTGTGATGCCAGAATGAATTTCATGCTTCTGTGACTTCAGTATGTATCAACTAAAATGTATCAACTAAAAAGAATTATTTTTCTTTTTAAAAATAAAAAATGGTTATATAAACTAAAAACCTCCTATAAACTATAATATGTGTTAAGTGTCTTAGTCATCTCAGACTGCTACTTAAAAGGCATAGAATGGGTGGCTTAAACAACAGACAATTATTTCTCACACTTTTGGAAGTTGGGAAATCCAAGATCAAGGTTCCAGCTTATTTAATTCCTAGTGAGGGTCCTCTTCCTGGTTTGCAGAAGTCCTCCTTCTTGCTGTCTCCTCACATGACTAAGAGAGAGATCATTTTTCTTAAGGACACTAATCCCACTTGTGCAAGCTTTACCTTCATGTCCTAATTACCTCTCCAAGGTTCCACGTCTAAATACTATCACACTGGGAATTAGGTTCAACATAGGAGTTTTAAGAGGACATAAACATTCAGTGCATCATTAGAAAAGGGGAAGAAACTATTATAGAGAAATCCACTGATTTTTAAGTAAATATTTAATGATTCATTTTAATACATATATATAATATTCATATAACCTTAGTTAATGACCTAAATTTCATGTTAGAAAAATAGTGTAGTTGGGGATGGGGAGGAGTGTGAGCTGAAAAAGAAGAATAAAAAGGTTAGACTAATTTAGCAGATATAAAAATATATTAGAATGCCTAAATAATCAAAACTATGCCAACAGACATGTGAATAAATAGAACAATGTAAGACACTGGAAACTCCAGAAATATACTAAGGTGATTGTAGTTATAATTGAATCTTGAGTAACTGATACTGGGAAACCATGCAGCCAACTGTAAAAAGAATAAACTTAGATCCAAATGTTCTTCATGATACATATATACATATACACACACACATATTTTTTATGTGTGTATATATAGTCATATATATATAATCGTATATATATTCCTATATATATAGAGAGAGAGAGCACAGATAAAGCTGTTTTAAACGATTCCTGATTTTTTTGATACTCTCTTTCCCATACTCCCATGGGTCATGAGACATAGTTCTGTTGTTGCTTGTCTATCATTACCCATAATGGTTTTTTCGGGGCCTTTTTCTACCTTGAGGAAATGGAAATGACTTGGCAGGGAATGCTCCGTGACTACTAATGAATCCTTTCCTCCTTAGCAATTTTGCCAGAAAATGATACTCATTTGAACAGCTTTCCATACTGAGATGTATGTACCATTCAAGTGCATTAGTGCTAATGATTAGAAAGAGCTAAATATTGTTATACTCATTAGCAGTATTACTAGTCCTTATGATAGAAATACCGTAATTACACACGTCTCTGCACAAATTTACTTAAAAATGATTTGTCAGGTAGATAAAAGGGATTTCTTTATGGTTATTCTATGAACTACTGGAACCATAAAGATTTACTTACAAAGAAGTTTAGAGTCCAAAAATAGTATATATCATATTTTCCTAATGTTTCTAATTGGAGTAGATGAGTGATTTAAAAAAAAAACGAAAGAAAGAAAGAAGCAAAACACCTGTTGGCATTGAGGAAGCCTATTGTTCTTGTTGGTTAAATGAAACAAAGCTTTATTCTATTAAGGTGCCCTGCTAGTCCTGAACACAATACTGCTTTGTATAAGGAGGTGAAAAAAAGAACCTAGGAACACACATTCCTTAAAGATATCTGAAGGGAGCCGGTGTTTCAGAATGATTTGAAAGATTTGGTTAAATGCTTGTGAATACCAGTAGTAGTTTAGAATTAGATGTAAAAATGTCTGTGATATTTATCTTTTAAAAGGTAAGCACACTTGAAATAAAAGACAATAAATCACATTACAATAATACACTGAAATGCAGCTAGTTACATCTTAGTCTGCCTCTTAAAATGACAGAGAGCGTTTGGGATAAAATCAAATAGAACACAGAAAATGAACATTGGTGACCTTTAGATAAAGGAGAAATAATTGAAATAGGATGTATTATTCCTTATTACTGCTAAGAATAGGACAAAAGGGAATGTTTTTATGTTTAAACAAAGAGAAACATAAGTAAAAATAAATGTGATTAACTGTAGTCACTATGTTGTACAATAGATCACTTGAACTTACTCCTGTTGCCTAATTAAAATTTTGTATCCTTTGACCAGTATCTGCCAAGATGCCCTGCACCTGGGCTTCGGTAACCACCATTCTACTCTCTGCTTCTATGAGTTCAACTTTTCAATATTCCACTTATAAATGAGATCATGTGATATTTGTCTATCTGTGCCTGACTTCTTTCATTTAACATGATGTCCTCTGGGTTCATCCATAATGTCACAACTGACAGGATTTCCTTCCACCACAAAATAAATATATGAGTTAATGAATATGTTAATTAACTAGATCTAGTCATTCCACAAGTATATACACACACTTTAACCCATCATGTTTTACATGGTAAATATATAAATTTTTTATGTAAACATTGTTAAATTTAAAAAAGGAATGCAAAGAGTTTTGGAAAACCAACTTTGACTTTTTCCTCCATTGGGGTTTTAAAGCCAGCATATGTTTACATGGGTGAAAAGTTTATCTGGGCAGGCATGCAGCCACAGAGAAAGGACATGACACCAGGCTCATCATGAATATGGACAGGGCTTCACAAAATGAGAGTAGCTGGGAATGAAGCAAGCAGCTTATTTGAAGGGTATTCAAACAAATGTTTCTGGAATTCTGTACCTTTACATTCAACTCTTTTTGGAAGCTTATCTAAGTGAGCCATAATAAAGTCCAAGAGGCAGAAACAAGTTGAAACTCACAGAAGGCAAAAGAATATGGTGAGTGGGAAGGTTATGGTTAAATGGAATATCAGCAAAATTACTTTAATATCTCATCAAAACATCCGTGAGAGGAAAGCAGCCTCAAACAGAGAAACATGTAATCTGTGCTTGCACATGAGCATTAATGGATAAAATGATAGTCCAATCAGAAATTTAATGAGGAAATGATATATACATATATATTGTGTGTGTGTGTGTTTGTGTATATGTACATGTATGTATTTATGTGTGTATGTGTAGGTATCTGTGCATTATCACTGTCAAATCAGTGTTAGGTCCATAGTATGCATGCAATATGGATTAGACATATATAAGACATATATCTTACACGTCTTATAATTCAGACATATGTAAGACATATGTAGCAGGAAGCATTGAGATTTTCCCCATCCCCCAAGAAGTACACACTCTTTCAAGAGCCATGTTAGAAGAAATGCCTTGTCTAAATTGGACTCATGGCTGAGCCATTTTTTCCTTCCTAGGATACAAAAGCAAAAATAAGGAGAGGATGAAAGGGGAAGGAAAGGGATGTTGGTAGAGGAAGACTAAAGAAAAATCCTTGGGGACAGGAATAGAATGAGAACAAGATGAATGTCACCTGCTTTAGAAAATAAAAGCTGTAATGAGTAAGACATGTTCAAGAATTTTTTCAGGAAGTTTTGCTTTGTGACTTGTGATGAAATATGGGGGCCACCAACCCCAGTATTACCAAGAATTATTCCAAGGAATCTACATTATTTTTCTATGTTATTTCCCCCCCCTCAGATATGACCATGCATTGCTCAGGTAATCTCAACTCTCTCTTCCTGTGCCCTAGTCATTTTCCTCTTCCTTTCATAACATGTCTGTCAACCTCAGATGACTCCTGGAAATAACGTGTAATTTCAGTTTCCTTAAGTCGTAGAAAATCAACCAAATTTGCTATACATATTTATTCCTGTTCCAGCTGAAGAAGCAATATACATCTCACACTAGTTAAAATACTTAAGAAAAAGGAGATAAATCATTATAAACAATAGAGTAAAACATTTTGAATAGCTAACTTAGAATTTAATGTTTAACCAAATGTTTGTTAGTCACTAAATTCTATATTACATAATCATGCAGTTCTGGAAAATAAAATCCTAAATACTTCTGGGGATTTGTTATTATTATTATTATTATTTTATTTATTTATTTATTTTTGAGATGGAGTCTTACTTTATTGCCCAGGCTGGAGTGCAGTGGTGCCATCTCAGCTCTCTGCAACCTTTGCCTCCCAGGTTCAAGTGATTCTCCTGCCTCAGCCTCCCGAGTAGCTGGGATTACAGGCACCAGTCACCACACCAGGCTAATTTTTGTATTTTTTGTAGAGGTGGATTTTCACCAGGTTGGTCAGGCTGGTCTCGATCTCCTGACCTCAGGCGATCCACCCACCTCAGCCTCCCAAAGTGCAGGGATTACAGGTGTGAGCCACTGCTCCTGGCAGAGGTTTTAAAATTTCTTAGCTGCCATTTCTGTTGCAAGTAGAATGGTTGCAATTTCATCTAGATTTTATAAGGTTTGGGAGAAATTTATAATAACATAGTAAGTACAAAAATACATTTATATAAGAAAAATGATATTTACATAGACGTACTAGCAAAATAATGAAATCAATAAGTCTTCAGATCTCCTAAATTTAAAATTTTATAGTGTTTATTGGATATTTGTTTAGATATAATTTCTCAATTTCAGTAGCATCTGAATGTTTTCATTGAAAATGAGAATAAACATATACTTCTGTATATAAGCAAAATATTAGAGTTATTTACAGTCCAGTAAGTTAATAATCTCAGTCACCTCTTTGATTTGAATTGATTCAGTCATTGTTAGTAGAAATCTTTACCTATATTTCTCTTTGTAAATTCCATTAATGTATTTTTTATGTACAAATTCCTTAGCAATCCACTACTTGTTCATATGACTTCATTTGGAGAAAAAATACTCTGGTATTACCTTAGAGTATAGACTTGAAAACCTAAAAACAAATTGTGTTTGGTAGGTAATAGTAATAAGGGAGTAATAATTTTGTAGGAATTGCATAGACTCATAGATGGATTCAATTTTCATAAGTCAATAACTGATCACTGAATAACTTAGGAGATACCAGTAGTATGATTCTATTCTGAATGATCACAATTTTTAAGAGTCCAAATCCCAAAGAGGTGCTGACATCTGAAACAAATAAAATCAATAAACATATAAAAGAGACTCACCTCAGTATCATCGTTCATTGAGAAGTGATTTTCTTGAATTCTGCATTCTTTCAGTAAACTATATTAACATTTGTTATGCCCACAAATTTCATGTGATTAAATATTAAAACCATATGTACATAAACCACGCAAGTAAGGAGTATCATTGCTAAAGCTAAGCAAAACACATCTACAGAAAATAGAGATGTTTACTCCCTGCAGTCTTTCTCTATCCTTATACTTCTCTATATTTCAACTATTAACCTGTGAAAAAGTTATAATAATTACTTGAAGTTGCTCCATTTCTTACATTTGATCTACTTTCTGATAAATTTGTGTAGCAGTTAGAATGCTTACAGCTGCATATAACAGACTAGACAGCTAAAAGTGGCTGAAAGTTACAGACATACCATCTCATGTAATACAAAATCGAAATGTAAGGCATTTTTAACTTGTCCCAGTATGGTCCAATATGATTGCTACAGTCCTACCGTCAAAAGCCTCCTATGGAGTGAGAAATATTCTCCTTCTGTGTTCTTCCTTTCTGTTAGAAAAAATAAAAGTAAAAAAAATAAAATAAAATAAAAGGGAGTCTCAGATACTCAGCTATCCTGTTAGGTTCTATTTGTACCAGTTTCTGTGCTCATGTGTAAGCTGCAGTGTTTTCTGGGAAAGAAAGTAGCTGATATTTTCATCTATTACAGTGTGAGATAGTCTCTGATAGAAAAAAATAAAATTGATAGGAATAAAATCGCAGGGTTGGCAGATCAGCTACGTACAAGAGTGCCTATTTTCTCAGAGCCTCACCAACATTGTGGATTGTCAAACTTTGAAATTTTCCATTTCTGATAGATGAAAAATGGTACCACAATATGGTTTTAATTTGCAGGAATTTTTGTAATAAAGAGGTTGAACAAACATATTATTTCAATGATCTTCAAATAAGAGAATACTTCTCTAATTTTCATTGGTTTTATATGAGAGCTATTATATAATAACCTCTAATTTTTACAAATGTGATTGAATAGGTGATACATCTACATGTTTGAATATGCAAAATATATAGGTAGGTATGTAGTAAAATTTTCACATGAGAAACTTTTCCATTTTAGCATCTAAAACATTTATTCAGACTTTTTACATAGCTTCATACTGTTACATTTTATTGATATGCCATATTCTATTTCATTAGTCCTTCATTAATGGATATGGAATTGCTCCCTGTTGTATGCTATTATAAACAATGCTGTATTATAAAGCAGCAAACATATTCATTTCACACTCATGCAAATAAACTTCTAGAATGAAATGCTAGGTAAAATTATTATGCATTTGTAATTGTAATTGTCCAAGGTGTTTGTAAAGTCCTATTACACTTCCACCAGAAATATCTGAGAACACCTATCTCCCCATAGATTCATTAGCAAAATGTGTTGCTAAATATTGGCATTAGAATATAATTTATATAATAAGGCTGGGTGAATTTTCATAAGTTATTTTCCATGATTAGTCTCTGGCTATATTTTGCGAAGTGGGGGTTGAACGTCTTTATTCTTATTGATTTTCAGGAGCTTTCATGCTAATTCTTATTGATTTTTAGGAGCTCCTGGAATACCTTAAGGAGATTGGTCCTTTCATGTGCTACACATTGCAAATGCTTTTTCTCAGTGTTTTGTATCTTTGTATCAAATATGATAGTATATTTACAATAATTATAATTTGTATATAGTAAAATTAATCTATTTTTGCATTATGGCCTTATTTATGGTGCTTTTTGCTATTCATGTTGCTTCTTATGTAAAAAAAATTAAAAGCTGGATTTAATTTACTATTGATTCCCCATTTTATCTGAAAGCAAAAACTTAATCCCTTTAGCCTAGCTCAGTTAAACTAGGATATCTTGATCAATTCAGGCATTTTCTTCCTCAAATTTCTAGCTTTAAGTCTAACTTCTAGGAGGCTAACACACTGCCCATCTTTGTGGGCATATCTTCGAATGGCATCTAGTAGAAAGCACACCCATGCACAAGTGACTCAACCCTGTGATCCCAGCACCTTGGGAAGCCAAAGCAAAAGGATTGGTTGAGGCCAAGAGTTAAAGACCAGCTTGAGAAACATATTAAGACCCCATCTCGCCAAAATAAATAAATAAATACGTAATTAGCCAGGTGTAGTGGCCTGTAATCCTAGCTACTCAGGAAGCTGAGATGGGAGGATCGCTTGCGTCCAGGCGATAGAGCCTGCAGTGAGCTATGACTGTGCCACTGCACTCCAGCTTGAGTGACAGACCAGGACTTTGTCTCAAAAAAAAAAAAAAAAAAATAGGAAAACACAATTTTCCACCTGGTCTTTGCTACCTGTCTACATTTAGGTATGCTGAATCATCCAAATTTCTCTGGCATCTGGTTACTGGGCCATGTAGTTCTCTTGCATCTTCTTCTTTAGATCTACTAGTTTACTTTTAGCTGTTCTTCTTGTTGATGGTTTAAGTTTATATGTAATTATACTTGATTAATATTTTCTATTGGGGTAATTAATTTTGGTTCATAAACAAGTCTTTCAATTTTAATGATTATATATTTTTCATCTTATCTTCTAGCCTTATGATGATTTCATTTTTTAAGCATAGTTAATTTTGAATTTATATCATGAGACATTGGAAATTCCTTCAGGTGGCCTTGAACCAATCCAGTTCTCCCTCTTCTCTCCTGTTCTCAAGAATAATTGTAGAATGTTCTGGAACTACAACATACTAAGATAGAACCTCAATGGAATACCTCATGCTCTGTTCCAGCCTCCCTCTAGAAAAGGATTTATTACAAGGCTTTTCCCTCATGGTTCATGTGACACCAGTGCATAAAGCTCAGGATTGACTGCCTTTTGGGATCTCTCAGCTGCAGTTAGTGTGGAGACCATGAAAGTAAGATTCCATCCCCCTTGGGCAGCTTTTCTGGGTCTTGGGGGAGTTCAGTTGCAATGAATCTTAAGCTTCTGTTGCCCCTTCCTTACTATCTGTAAGCGATGAATCTGCTCATGTAGTTTGTGGTGTGGGTAGATATTCTATCTCATTAAACTCAGACAAATTGGTAACTAGTGCACAGTGAACCTGCTCTAAATGAAGTATGAAGAGTCATTCACACTTACATTGCCTCATTATATATATGTATATTTCACTGGTGTTTAGATTTCCCTGACCCTGCTACATGCTTCCTCATTATTCTGTAGATGTATTCCAGCTGAGGATAGAAAATAATTGTTGTCATGTGATCCTTCCATCTATTCATCCACAAAAAGCATTCCATCCTGAAAAGTTTTAAAATTATAACATTTTTAATTTATTAATTATAATTACTTTTAGTAATATTACTTTTTATTAATAATAATTATTACTTTTAAAATTATAACATTCACAGCCACAGAATTATATTTTATATCCTCTTTGAAGCCACCTAAAAAACTTTGTTGAATAATATTCTGACATTGGACTTAGAAAATGTAAGTCTCTTATTGCCTGCCTGCCTGCCTGCCTGTCTCTTTCTCCTTCTTCTTCTACATCTCTTTCTTTCCTTTTGCCTTCCTTTCTTTTTTCTTCCCTCCCATGAAATATATATTGATCAATAACACATGTTTCTAATTTGGTTATATGAGAGCATGCAACTCATTAGCATGCTATACTATAACTAAATACATATTTAATTAAATAAACATTATTGAGCACCTATAATATGCAAGGCATTTAGCACTTTTAAGCTACACTTGACACACTCTTGTGTAAGACAAAAGTCTTGAAATTTTGAAATCCAGAGATAGAAACACCTGAAATCAAGAATGAAAGGCAGCCAAAGCACACTACTTGTCAGCAAAAAATAAATAAATAAATAAATTTTGATTATACAGACCTTCAACTTTCCATGGCTTCCACTTGGTTCAGCATCCTGGACCCTTACTTTGAATATCTGTGTGCCTGTAGTTATGTAATAATATCTGACTCATTTTGATCATTTGACTTCCGTCTTTGACCCATATATGTGATGTGGCACTTGTCCCAGCCCCTCCTGATTTTGTTACTTGGTATTAGCCACCAGATTCACCTTACACCTGTGTTCATTTGCTCTTAAGATTCTGTTTCTAGTGCTATGACATTCTGTCTGCCCTTACAGCTCTTCCCTCAGGCCCCGGTTAAGAATTAACATCTTATTTGGAACTTCTCATTCCACACGTTCCGAACAGTCTTGGTAAATGGTTTCCTATTGTTTCCAGTGCTGAAACTACGGACAATTCTCTAGTACTGGGTTGATTTTGAAGATGTGGGATCTCTACATTTTAAAACTAAGCTCACAGAGTTCACAATGTTCTATCTTAGTATTAATAGAAACAAGGAAACTTTTTAAAAATCTAAAAAGAATGAAAAAGTTGATGCTTTACCTGAATTTCACCTCCTGGCAATTCAACCTACTCTTGCAAATACAGTGTATAACTCCCATCACATTCTTCTTGTTTACAGCAAGAGTTAATTTTTTAAATCTCTCTTAGCTTAGGAACTGAAGTGTCTTTGTTTGAATAATTTAAGTTGGGTCATAATGTTATCCTTCTTGCTGATCTGTTCTTGAGCTGTTATCTTCTTTTCTTTACCAATTCAATCGCCTCCCTATGGAAACTCCCTTTTTTCCAAAACTGAAGATACCCACATTTATTCCAGAAACACATTGTTATCATTGTTTCTATTCAAGACAGATAGTTTTGCCCAGCAACTAAAGTTACATGTGAAATCTTAAGTCCATGGGCATGATAAAAACCATAGTCACATCCTAACATATTCAATTTTCAAGACATCAAGTACTAAAGGTTATTGAACAAACAAGCCGTAATATAAAATGATTCAAAGCAGATTTTATAATTCAGTATAACACAATATGTTTAAAAATAAAGCAGAATTATCAATAGAAAAACAATAGGTTAGACTGGGAACATGAGATGATGAATGACTACAGTTTCTGGACTGCTAAATAAAAAAAAATGCTTCCACTATATATTTTTCTGCCAAAAGAGAGTCTATACGTATTTGTTGAATGTTACATTATTTTCTCCAACTGGTTTTGGGTATTATTTTTATATCTTGTTATATAAAGATATTTTAAGAACATAGCAAAATAATATTATAATCCTGTAGTTTCTACTTTGAGATATATTCACTCCTCTCTATGCTCTTACCAACCTTATTTAAATTCCCATCATTTCTCTCCTGGATAATACAATAGCCTCCTTCCTGATTGCCAACTTATCTCTATTTGTACCTCTATTACAACAGAGCAACCAGCGTGATCCTTTTAAATCTTATGTAAGTCCATATCATCTTTACCCAAAACTTCCAAAGTCTCCCCAATTTCACTCAGTATGAAAATAAACACGTTTAAATAACCTATAATATCTCATATGATCTCTAGAAAAAAATATTAAAAGGAAAAATGAAGATTTGAGATGCTAGAATGGAAAGCAAATAAACTGAAAATTATGCATATAAATAAATGAAACATTATCTGTATATAATGTGTCTAATATGAAGACTTGAACATAAGGACAGAAATAAAATCATGGCAACATTATAGTGTACATGTAAGAAAGAGATGATCAGAATTAAAGTTATTAAACCCCTACTATTTTGAGTGGGAGAATTTAATATACTGATTAAACTATACCGTCATTATAGAAAAAACCTTCTATTAGAGCCTTACATTATCGTACCAAAAATTCATTTTAGGGGAATTAAAGTGTTATGTGTGAAAGGAAAAACTAGAAAAAAATGTATATGAACGTGTAAGAAGGTATCCTCATGGCCTTTTGTATAGAATATACTTTTACAAATAAAACAGAAAAATGTGAGCCGTATAAAAAAGGATAAACTACACACCTGAATTAGTAACTTCTAATTGTTATGATTTTCAAAAAACACCATAAAACAGTGAAAAGACAAGCCAGAAACTAGAAAATAGATGACTGTTCAGAAAAAAAAAAAAAAAAAAAAATCAATCACTAGAGAACAGTACAAAATTGATGAACAGCCAGAATGTTGATAGTGGGGAGGTTGTGCATGTGTGCAGGAACTGGGAAATCTCTCACCTGCTCAGTTTTACTGTGAAACTATAAATGTTCTAAAAAACAAAGGCTCACATTTTAAAAAATTCATGAATAAGCATTTCAATGAGGAAGAAACAATAAAACTCTTAAATATAGGAAAATTACTCACCCATGATAATGGTCAGAGATTTATAAATTGAGACTGCAATGAGTCACTGGTTCCTTTTATTCCCAGGAAATTGGCAAACATTAAGATACCTAATGTTCCCAACTGCTGGTGTTCATGTACATGAATGGAACTGTTCTACACAACTTGTAGGAATGTTTACATACAGCCATTTTGAAGGATAATTTGCCATTGCCTTATAGAAATGAGCATGTGCAATCTTCACAAACCAGTGATTCTACTCTTGAACAGAAGTGCCAAGATACAGGTACTTAGGTGTTGTAATAGCTAAGGCAGGAAACAACTCACATGTCCTCCAAGAAGACAATACACAAACAAATTGTAGGATAGAAATGATGGAATATTATACAGCCATTATTGAAATTATGAGTGAAATTAAATAAACTATAGCTATTTGTAACAGCATAGAATAATATTAGAAGTATATTTGTGGAAAGATATGAATTATAAGCAATAAGATAACATTTTTTTGAACTCAAAACCAAACAAAATCTAACTCTCTCTCTCTCTCCATATATATATATAGATACATATATCTCCATATATATATATATTCTATCCCACAATTTTTTTATGTATTGTCTTCTTGGAAAACATGTGAGTTGTTTCCTGCCTTAGCTATTACAACACCTACATACCTGTATCTTGGCACATCTATTCAAGAGTAGAATCACTTGGTTGTGAATAATGCACATGCTCATTTCTATAACGTAATGGCAAATATATGGTGTGCATACATAAATAAAGTAATAGAATCATTTAATAATAATTTTAAAAGGAAGAAAAAAATGATCAGTGGTGAGAAAATGGCATGGAAGAGGGAAGTTTACACAGGCAGTTTTAAAAGATTGGCAATATTCTAGGTCCAAAGTTCAGTGGTGACAATAAAATGTGTACATTTTATTATTCTGCTTCCTAACTCTTATGAATATTACATTTGTATCAAATGATTGTTATATTTGTATTAAAAAGTAACTAAACTTGATTCAAAGTTGAGATGAATTAGTTTCCACCAAAGTATGTGCTCTTTTTGTTGTTGTTTTTACGAAGCCAGCAGAGAAAAAAAATCAATCAATCAATTTTGAGAAATAGCTGTAAACAATGAGTCCACATTTCCTTGGAACTCTAGTAAACGTCCTTCTTACACACAGAGGGAAAAGGTGACTCTCCTACCCCGGACCCTCAATTACTCGTTGTTAACATTCCATTTCATGGCAAGCCACTGCAGGCCAGTCTGGGAAAACAATTTTGCAACCACAAAGGAATTAAGAGTTATAAAAAAATGCATCAGTGATTTCTCCATAAGCCACCTGACCAGAGGTGTAGAGAAAGTAGGTACAACAGGCTGAGCAAACCTCCTCCTCATCTGTGGGTGTGTATTGTTTAGGCTGAGAATAGAAATTAGGAATATATAACAGGATGCAGAGCTACGATATTTATATAATTTGGTAATTCTTTCTTCTCAACAGAACCAGTGCTGGGTATAGAAGAAAGTGTTTTATAGCAAGTTCAATAAACTTAGTTTGACCTTATGACCATCTAAATATAACAGGTTCTCTTAAACAAAAAAGAAACTCATTGATAAAGACCTGTTACAGTAGAAGTTTGTCATATTACAGATACTGTATGTAAAATTAGGTAAATTCAACTTGCCATGACAGACATAAATACACATACTTGAGAAATCAGCTAAGCATGGAAACAACAAAAGCTAGCAATAGTTCTGGCTAAACTTTAAAAATAAATGAAAACCAAGCGTTAATCTTAAATATTGTATAATTCCCCATTATGTTTAATCTGAAGAAATGCCACTCATTTTCTATAAATGTCTTAATTTTTTTCACAGCTATTAGATTCATGCCTTGAACAGGAATCTTGCTTGCTTCGTCTTTACAGAATCAGGCATAAATGGTCATTCATTGTATGTTTCGACATCACAACTACAGACACACTAACCCTTGAAGCAGCTCAGTCTCCTGAGTCTGATCGCCTCGCTTTTGTTCTTTTTGCCTTCTTCCCAGTACTCTTCTTTCCAAAAGCACATCACAGCCTTCATGCACTTAGGGACACTACACAGCACTTCAAGACTACTCTCAAGGGCCATTTTAAACAGCAAAATCACCAAGAAAAAGCACAAAAGTGTGGAAAATGTCACAGTAACTGGAAAAAGACTCTGTCGTGTGAGAGCTGAAACAAGGCGGAGCATCGCTTTGTTACTCTCAGCTGAGAACTGGGCAACTCTTACAGGGCAATTCAAATCTTCTCCTGCTCTGCACATGTCCACAAATGACCACAAAAGCTCCTCGACTATTGATTTTAAGGTTACAAATAAGTTTTAACGAATAAGGAAAGTCAAAAATACCAAGTCCATGAATGAGGATTGACTGAATTTGTCCTATTTCCACTGCTTAGAGTGGAACAAATCAATCCTTATCCTCATTTGTGTACTATATTAGCCCCTTTCAATTTAAAGATAAAATTAATAGCTAATGCTTATTGCACATTTGATACTTGCCAGACCTCTTTTCCTGGGACTTGACTTGTATGTATTCATTCAGTCCTGACAACAGTTACATAAAATAGAAATATGGTCATCATCTCTGTTTTAACAAAGAAGCAAACAAACACAGAGGGGTTCCAGCGTTCACTCAAGTTGCATAGACAGTTAATAGGTTAGCGGGGAGAAATCCTGGGCATCTCCCCAAAACTTGTTCAGTAAAAGCACTGTACTCTACAGCTCATGCCACTGCCTCCACTACCTCCACCACCAAAGTTTCCTCAACATCCGTGGTGACTTGGTCTCAAGTCTACCATGTTTTGATAGTTAGGTTTCATCTCAATTAAGCTAAAACTGCAGAAAATACTGCATTTATACAACATGGTTTTAGCTCCTTGAAGGACTTCTTTACACAGAGTATCTTGTCCCAAGCTTATTCTGTGAGACATCATACTCATGATATGGAACTTCTTATTTTATTTATCAGAGGATGTTATTGAGGACATTGTTTCTACATTACTCAGTGTTCCCAATATAAAGAGCCATGTGAATAATTGCTTTCAGGCCTAGGGCCAGAACACAGAGCCTCAGTAATTTGCGTGCATTTCATTTTATTTTTAAGACAGCATGAGTCAGGTTCATAATCATGTTTTCTAAGTGGATGCCAGGAAACTCTAAAATAAGACCATGTATCCACAACACTATATGGAGTTGTTCAAACTTACATTACTACATAAGCATTGCACAGTTTTTTTTTTCTCTTGCTCTTGATTCTTCATTCTAACTGAATTTCTACCTCTTACATGTATCTGTGTAAGCTACCTCAAAACAATTTTAGGACAAAACAGAAGAAAGGTATATAAATAATACAGAAATTGATTTCATTCGGAGTCACTTTGTTTCCCTGTCACTGTTTTCTAATTAATTCTAATTTGTACACAGAACTTTAGAAGGGATATCTAAAGCTGAATGTGACATTGCAGATGTGCTTTAACCAACTCACCTTGACTATTCTCATTTGCTTTGGTCAATGTTGGTTACAATATGAAATTTGAGTGTAAGTTTACTTAATTTACTGTGTTGTAGGAGCCTCATATTTTATAAAATTTATACTGATATTTTGGGTAAATTCCTAATGAGGCTTGTATATGTGCTTTGGTGAAACCTTATTTTATTTATTTTTTTTTATTTATTTATTTATTTTTTTTTTTGCCATTTTACTGAACTCATTTTAATAACTTTATAGGATCACTGTAACATAGTAGAAGTTACAAAATTAAACATTATGAAAAATAAAAGGCCAAAAATATGAGAGTTCAATTTAAAAGGAAAATAGTTGACTAGTTAATAAATGATGCTGATACAACTGACCATCACAAAGAGAATTAAAATGGAAACTTCCTACTCCAGCTAGAGTTGAAATAAAGAACAGTTTAGCCAAGACTAAAAATCTAGAAACTATAAAGAAAAGAAAACACATTTAACCACATGGTATTTAAAAAATACTTTGGATTTCAAAAGGTAACATAAAATAGTTTATATTTAAATATGAAAAAATATTTGCACATGATGACAAAAGCTTAACATTCTATAATAAACAAAGAGCTCATTTAAATTGACATAAAATACAACTAATCTCTCTTTTTTCAACAAAGATATAAGTAGAAAATTTACAAATGGTAAAAAAAAAGAAATCAGACACAGTCTGACTCTGTTCCCCAGGGTGGAGTTTAGTGGTGCAACTCGCTGCATCCTCAAGGTCTCAGGCTGCTGTGATCCTTCCACCTCAGCATCCCAAGTAGCTGGGACCACAGGATTGCACCACCACACCTAGCTAATTTTTTATATTTTTTTGTACAGACAGTCTCTTGCCATGTTATCCAGGCTGATCTTGAACTCCTGGGCTCAAGCAATCTGCCTGCCTTGGCCTGCAGATTTGTTTTAATAGTTAAAACTATCATACATATAAGAATTAGTGGTATTTCCTTTGAAAAATTGGCATTTACTACATAGTGAGTGTTTCCAAAAGCCTTGTAACATTTTAAATATCCACCAGCAAAATATGAGAATTTTCTTTACCCCACATGCCTATAGCAGTAAGTATTAATACCCTCATCTAGATTTCGGAGTCTGATGTGTTAACTGAAACCTTATTTTAACATCACATTCATTTGTTTCTACAAAGAGCAAAGTTATATTCAAGCTCTAAAATTAATTTTTTGAAGCATATGCATATAAATCTAAACAAGGCCAAAATGGCACATTTCTTAAGAGTGAGTAGATGAACACGTGTGGATGGGAGTGGAGTTGCACCTGCCTGGACTAGGCGCCAATGTAAGCAAGGACGCTGCTTTATATTTGTTAGGTCAGCCTGGCAGCACCATCACATCAACAAATTCCAGCAATTCCTACAGTTCATGATTGAAGAAGCTGTTATTTTTATTCCTATTTTCTTCTAGAAATGGAATGAAATGAATTACAGTAGGTTATGGCTAAGCATCAAGAATTTTTAAAAGTTAAACAGGAATTGAATGTAATAAGGTTGAGAAGGTGAAATTCTCTATGAACTTGTACATATTAGAATTTTAAAAATAATCCTTAAAACTGTCATAAAGGAACAAGAGGTGAGAATAGACTGCTATTTGTCTCATGTGAGGAATAAGTTAAGCAAGTTGTAAAGTAAAACATGATTCAGTTTCAACAGACATTAATTTTATTTTTTTAAGGGTAATTTACAGTCCAGGCAATCTGATCCACACATTGAGACTTATAAAGGGCTTTACATTTATTTAAGTCAAGAGAAACGGTTTCTATTTATCTATTTATCTATTCTCCAGTGAGGAATATTCTACATTTTGTTTCATAGAATTGTGAATCTGATGTGAATATAATTAAAAAGTAGGTCATGGATTGAATTTTTAACTTTACAAAGTGGATGTTGCAGGAGAGTTAGAAAATGAGAGATAAATAGAGAGATAGATATGTGTAATATACATAAACACACACACACACACACTGGGGTCATGTAATTGAGACTAATAAATTATTAATATAACAAGCGGAATTCTCATTTTTGCAGATGCCCATAGAGTAGGTCTTACAAAAGATTTAAAATGATATAAAATATCTCTACTATATTTTTCCCAGAATTAGCTGGGAAAATATGCTGAATTTTGACATAGTAATTTTAAGTGTTTTCCCAACAGAATACTGGATTTTGAGCATTCAATTTTAGTGGGAAATAGTAATTGAAAACTAAACTTGATTTAAAGTCATAATAAAAATACATTTTAATAAATTGTATGTATATATTACTGTATCTACTCTGTACAATGAATCTTTATAAACTGTTATTAAGGATTTTTTTTATTTTGGTAAAAGATACACATTGTGCCATTCAATAGTCCTGGCATTTGTAAATGTGCCCATACTAACAAGTTATTAATGCTAGCACACAAGAAAAAGCATTTCCCTGAGTTAATTATGTTAATGAATGAAATGACAGAATCTTCCTTAGGTTTTTGTCATATTTTTTTCTTTTAGATGGTCAACAGACTTTAAGTTTTGAAGGCAATGGAGGTATTTTTTGACATATGGCATTTATCTTGGCATGAATCCCTTAAAATAAAATTTATCATACTCAAGCCATGAAAAACCAGGAAACAACTCCTTCTAAGTAATAGTAATAAGTTTATTAGCAAAATAATGAAAAACATAAATTTCACTACCAACATTTTTGTTGGAGAAAATATGTTTATCTATAATCTATACACAGTATAAAGTCATCAAAATAAAGAAACTTGGTCTCTCTGCAACTATTGAGGGACATTATCTGTCTCATTGAATGTATCTACAGTTCCAAAAGTCAGCAGTAAAGCACTTTTACATGTAGGTGACATTTTAATATAGTGCAAAGAACTGTATGTTAGGAAAACAATTATCATGGGGCTTTAAGCCACCAAAAACTTACATTTTTATAATCATTATGTAAAGATGATGGTATTTTTTTAAGTTGTGACATAAAATATTGATTTTAGGGATTAAATATTAAGAATAAAACAATTCACACAAAAAAATGCAAAATATTTATCTTTGGTTTAATATCAGGAGGCATAAAAAGCTAATAGTAATATCCATTCAGTACCTACTGAACACTTACAATGTGCCAGGCACTACTTTAGACAAACATAATATACCAGTAAATGGAGAATGCAAGAATCTTGTTTGCTTTCTCTTCATCCTGACTGGTCTATATTATTTCTTCTTTTCTATCCTACTTTCTTTTGGATGTACTGAAAACTATTATCAATTAATTTTTCCTAATAGTGATTTAATCTTTATTATTTTAGTGGTCCGTCTAGGCATGTGCTACCCAATACTTAGCTACTAACTATAGGTGTATATTAAATTTAAATTAATTAAAATGAAATAGAATTTAAAATTCAGTTCCTCAGTCTCACTAGCCGCATTTAGTAGAGTTATTAGGATTTTATAATAGACTGGGTGAGGGATGAAGAGAAAGAGTACTACTAATTCTAAGTCCTATGGTCTGAGCATTGTCAAGAGTGGATTTGCTATCAATTGAGATGGAAAAGTCTGTGAATGGAGATCAGTAATTCATTTGGAACACATTAAAGATAATGATTTGACAACTAAGTGAAACTGTCAAGGGGGCATTTGGCTGTACAATCTGGTGTTCAGGGAAAAGTTTTTGGTTGAGGATTCTAATTTAGAAGTTAGCAGTATAGAAGTGATATTAAAACCTGGATGAGGTCAACAAAACAACAATACATAGAGAAGAGAAAGGGACTTTCGATATTCCAAAACAAAGAAGGCTGGCAGAAACTGAGGAAAGCATATAGGAGAGTTACGTCCTGGAAGCCCAGAGACGTTTGGCTGTGTCTCCACCCAAATCTCATCTTGAATTGTAGCTCACATAATTCCCACATACTGTGGGAGGGACTCGGTAGGAAATAATTGAATCATGGGAGTGGTTTCCCCTTCTCGTGGTAGTGAATAAGTTTCGTGAGATCTCATGGCTTGACAAAGGGTTTCCCCTTTCACTTGGTTCTCATTGTCTCTTGTCTGCCACCATGTAAGACACGGCTTTTGCCTTCCACCGTGGTTGTGAGGCCTCCCAGCCACAGGGAACTGTGAGTTTATTAAACCTCTTTTACTTTATAAGTTACTCAGTCTTGGGTATGTCTTTATCAGCAGTGCGAATACTGACTAATACACCCAGTAACAAGGGTGTATCAAAGGAGGAAATGTGATCAACAATATTAAATGCTTTGATAAGAAAATTGGGGTGAGAACCAGAAATTAATCATTAGATTTTATCAACCTGGAGGTGAAATTGACAGAAGCAGATTGTGAGGAAGGCAGGGATGAAAGCTTGATTAGAATGTGTTTAAGAATGAACTGGAGAGGCGTATTTGAAATAGGGCTTCCAAATGACTTTTGGAATTCCAAGTGACTTTAGGAATTTTTTTTTTTGTTATAAATGGAGTGGTAGCTCCTGAAGGTTGGGTCAAAAGAAGATGTTTTAAATTGGGAAACAATAGTTTGTTTATATGATAATGGGAATGATCTGATAAAAAGAAAACGTTGGTAGTGTAAAGAGGAAAGAGAATAAATCATAGAGAGAGGTTCTTGCTTAGATGAAGGAAAAAAAATCTATGCTCCCATAAACTGATGGATTAGTCAGGCCTATGAAATGTTCTTTCCCAGTAACGGATAGAATCAGAGACCATGCACCAACAAATAGGTGCTGGAAGTGTCTACATAAAATGGAAAGAATCCGTGGAAGTTCTCTCCTAAATGCTTGCTTTTCTCAGTGAGATCGGTCATTGAGAGTGACTATAGGGAAGAGATATAGCGGGTTAGGGGCAAAAGATGAAAGTAAGGGATAGACAGTCGGTGATGCATAGCATCCCTGCCTCGCAATACTGAGAGGACATCAAGTGAGATAAGACCACATTCTTGTGTGATCTTTTTCCTGCTTTCATCTGCGCAGATGCAGCTGTGGAATAGGACAAAGTAGCATTTAACCACGGTTGTGACTTTCCCAAGCTCGCATGCCAAAGAATTATATGTAAGGAAATTAATACTATATACAAGAAAGTATTTAAGCTGGGTAGAAAGCGGACAGACAATCCGAGGGAGTGAAGGACGTTGTAAAGAGAGTTAGATCTAGAATAGTAGTCCTCAATGTATGGTCATGAGGTTCTCAGTGATCCTTTCAGGAAATCCAGAAGATCAAAGTTTTCATAATACTGCTAAGATATTATTTGCCTTTGTCACTCTTATTGCTGATGACTTTGCAGTGGAGTTTTACAGCTCATAGTAGGTGATATCACAACAGATTTAATGCAAAAGAATAATGAGAATCCAGCTGCCATCTTTTAAACCAGACAATAAAGAGACTTGCAAAATGTAAAACAATGCTAATACTGTTTTCTCTAAATTTGCTTTTGCTTTGGAAAATATAACAATCTCCCAAATATAAAATTTTATGTTAAAATGGGTTGTTCCTGTTAACATAGAACTAATCTATTTTTGCTATTTTAATTAACATATAAATTATTTTTAATTTTCACTTTAAATTGATAATACAACAAATAACAAAGTTGTTACTCACATAAATAAAAGCTTTTAAGCATCCTCAGTAATTTTAGGAGTGTAGAGTTTATGAGACTGAAAAGTTTGAGAACTGATAAATTAGAGGAAATGATAAAGTCAAAACTTTTTTGAAGTCATTGTAAAAGAAAGTGAGCTTAAAGATAGGAAGTGATAATAAGAGTACAATGCAGAGAATTGAGATAGGAAAGCAGTTAACATTATTGAATGCAAGGTCTACAGCAGTGCTATTCTATAAAATTCCCTGTTGTAATAGAAATGCTCTGTATCTGTGCTGTCCAATATAATAGTTACTAGCCACAAAGGGCTAATGAGCATTTGAAATGTGGCTAGTGCAACTGAGAAACACAATTCTAATTTTATTAATTTTTTGCATTTACATTAAGAATAAATAGTCACATGTGTTTACCACATTAAACACTTCAGCACCGCTGTAAGTGTGTCTGAAAGAGGTATGAGGACAAGATTAGCAGAGAAGAAGTATTCAGTAAACTGAGAGGCCAGATTATTGAAAGCATCTATGAATACATTTTGTACATTGGAATCATCAATAATTATTATATTAATCATCAGAACAAGTTAATATTTATTGAGCACTGTATTAATCCATTTTCACACTGCTATAAATACCCAAGACTGAGTAATTTATAAAGAAAAGAGGTTTAATTGACTCACCATTCTGCATGACTGGGGAGGCCTCAGGGAACTTAACAATCATGGCAGAAGAGGAAGCAGGCACCTCTTACATGACTGCAGGCAGGAGAAGTGAAGTGCGAGCACAGAAAAAACTGCCACTTTTAACACAATCGGGTTGGGTGTGGTGGCTGGTGACTGTAATCCCAGAACTTTGGGAGGCCTAGACAGGCAGATCTCCTGAGGTCAGGAGTTGGAGACCAGCCTGGCTAAATGGTGAAACCCCGTCTCTACTAAAAATACAAAAATTAGCTGGGCGTGGTGGCAGATGCCTGTAATCCCAGCTACTTGGGAGGCTGAGGCAGGAGAATTGCTTGAATCCTGGAGGCGTAGGTTGCAGTGAGCTGAGATTGCGCTGTTGCACTCCAGCCTGGGCGACAGAACGAGACTCCATCTCAAAAAAAAAAAAAAAAAAAAATCAGATCATGTGAGACTCACTCACTATCATGAGAATAGCATCAGGGAAATCATAATCCAGTCACCTCCCATCAGCTTCCTCCCTTGACAAGTGGGGACTACAATTCAAGATGAGATTTTGTAGGGACACAGAGCCAAACCATATCAAACACCTAACATGTACCAGGCTAATACTTTCGTTTGTATTTGCTCTTCAGAATGACTCACATACTATTATTGGCTCCATTTTACAGATAAGAAAACAGAGGCAAATGGTCATCAGGTAATACGTTTTGCAAGGTAACTCATGGTTGAGGCAGATTTAAGCCCAGGTATTCTGACTTCAGAATCCACTCTTTCAGACAGTGCATTATACTGCCTTTCTTATTTGAGGTTGCTAATCTTTTAAAGTTATTCTTTAAATGTTGCAGGTAGCTGAAACAATACGAGGTGCACACTATGCTAACTGATGCTACAGGAATCCTATTAAAAGGGATTGTGATGCAAGTCAAGCAAAACTCCACCAATGGAAAATATATCAAAAAATAACTTAGAGGTGTGCCCTGGCAAATGTTCAATGCATTTTTGTACCTTATCCCTAGGAAGTTTATTGATGACAAAAATTCAGTTTCTAAAAGGGGTGCCAAGCTTACTGAATTTACATTTTCAAACTGAGCTAATTAGTCCCCAGCTATTTCAGTGGTGTTGACAACTATAAACATTGAACAAATTATTTGTGATAACATGGAAACACTGAGTAGACTTTCTTTCTGAGGTACATTTATGTATCTGCATGACAAAGGTGAGATTGCTTTATGAGGACATAAGACTATGCCACATCAGCTTTACAAAATCCTTATCCCTACCGATGATGGTAGATTTAGAAAAATGTTTTGCTTATAAACACATTTGAGTTAATAATAAAATACAACCTTTAAACATCTCTAGTAACAGAATAAGAATGATATCACATTTAAAAGAAGACTTCAATTGCTTTTTATTAAACATTTTGTTACACTAAGAAAAAAGTAGTCATGTGAATTACCTTGTAGTTAATATTTATTTATTCAACTTCTATTCCTATTTTGTATTAAGCACTTAATATCTAAAGCTAGTTGCTGAATCAGAGAAGAAGAGTTGGAAGAAGAGTACCAGCACAAAACACAGACAATACTAAAGGAATTAGGCTCCACCAAATTTAAAAATCATGTAGCTAGAAATCATTACTGAAAATGATAGTCCTAATATTTAAAAGGTCTTCTTGAAAGTTAGGGTCAGGGAACTGAAGCTAATGCATATGAAATCTATGAATATATGTTGAGTTTTGTAGTGTCCTGGGCACCATCCTAGTTAATGGAGATCCGGAGGTGATCAGCACAAGCATCGCCCATGCTTTCCCGTCACAAGGAATAGTGTTAGAAAATTAAAGGAACCTGAAATATTCAAGCTTCCATAAAAGCTGAAATATAATAGTGAGGGGTACTTATCAAAGTCAATAAAAATTCACAAATCTCATTATATAACTTTTAAAAATAATTAGATTAGCTTTTAGGAGAAATTTGTCAAGGGTAATGTGAATTTGCTTATATAGTAAACAGTATTTAAAGGCCTAATGTTCTTCTCTATATTTTCAGTGCCTCTATGGTGACAACAGGAGTTATTGAACTTCTTTGTACCTTTTATTTTTCTATCTGTCAAATTATCATAATGACTCATATCAGTTAAAAATTCTTGAGAGTATAATTAGCCATGCTTACTCTTCAAAGAGCTTTGAAAAAAAATAACTGTCATCATGATTTGATACTGCTAAAAGTTTGGAAAACTTTGTTCATATTTATTATCATATATTTAATATAATCTATTATTCAAATAGATTTTTCAGCTATATTTGTTTAGAAGTAAGCATTCTCACCTGTTGCTATGTAAACATCTGTAGTTACCTAAGTTATCTGATTAGTTTATACGAGAAACTCCTCTGGTTACTAAAATTAATGATGCAAACTTTTTCTTCTTTATCAGGGAAACTTATTTGTTTAATTTCTTCTATAAGATATAACTTAATAAGCTATATTATAGCTATTGTATTCAGTGGACATATATTTAGTACTGGCATGTATAGCTAAACTGACATGTGGAATACAAAGAAATATACTGGTGTTTCCTATGACCCAGCAACTGAAAATTTAATTAAAGAAGCAAGAAAAAGAAATAAAAACCAGATTGTAATATAACCATATTGTATAGTATAGTAAATATAATGCAATAAAATTAATGAATATCACAATGTACAAAAATAAAGTGTAGCTCATTATTTATAATTTATAAATATATAAATGCAGAGAACTGTCTGGTTTGTTTGCTGTAATTTTTAGATCTCTGAATTCTGTTTTTTTTTTCCCGTGCATTTTGTTGTGGCCCTTTTCTGAAATATAATTACTTAGTTAATTGTTGTTTTAGAGATTCTTTATGAAAATGTTATTGTATTGCTCTAAAACTAAAATGGTTTCTTGGGATCATCCAAGTTTTGCCTTTATATTCGAAAGTTTCCTAATTTTGTGTGTTCATGTGTGTGCATGTGTGCGTGTGCCTTTATTGATTGTATGAGGTATTGGAGTTCATGGTAATCAGACCCTAAAGAGGTGATTTTATTATTTTTTATTTTAAAATTCACTTTGACAATCAGCCTAAAATCTTCATGTTGTATGATCAGTGGCAGCTGACCTCCAAGTAGAAAAGCTCACGTGCAACAGTAAGATAAAATTACCCTGTGATAGCTGGTCAAATAAAAGGGCCTTAGACACAATGCTTTCCAGTTTGCTGCTATTCTCCCTTTTCCATTTAAGGATACATCTTCTAACTCCTTAGAACACTTGTGTTAGGAAATACCAGAACCTCATCACAATAAAAAAAAAAAAAAAGGTCTTGACCAATACTTCCTGATGATCTAGATCCATATAGATCTTCATCTTTTTGTATTTTAATAAACATGTTACAATTTTCAAAATTGCAACATATTGTAACTTAGTTTTATTTTATGACAATTGCTTCCTATTATTAAAAGGGGGTCACCACCTAGTAATCCATTTAAAATTACAAGTGGAGTCAGTTATTTCCAGGAAGAGAAAACAATAGATAAATCTACTCTTTTGTGCATCAGCCTTCTCATATCTTTTTTGTTTTAGTGTTTATTTAGCTCTTTATTTCCTAATAGTAAAAGAAAAAAAAAGTTATTTCTATATTAAAATATTTTTCTGTAATAGTAACTGTGATGGTTAATTTTATGCATCAACTTGACTGTAAAGTTAAGAGATGCCCAAATGGCTGGTGAAACATTATTTTTGTTCGAGTCTGTGAAGGTGTTTCCAGAAGAGATTAGCATGTGAATCAATAGACTGAGTAAAGAAGATCCACCTTTAACAATGGGGGTAGGCATCATCCAATCTTTTAAGGGCCCAGATAGTAGAAAAAGGGCAGAGGAAAGGCAAATTCTCTTTCTCTTCTTGAGCTCCTGGTTCTCAGGCCTTCAAACTAGGACTGAATTAAGCAACCACTTTCCTGAGTTTCTAGCTTCCATAAAATGTACTGTGGGACTTCTCTGCCTCCATAATAATATGAGAGAAAATTCCTACACTATGTCTTCTTTTATATATCTATTTATATCCTATTGATCTGGAAAACCCCAAAAGTAAGATGGCTTATGTTTTTTGTATATATTTAGGAATTTCCCAACTGGAACACACATTGATTCTCTAAATTTTTACACAGCTTGAAAGGTTTTAACTTACTTACTTTATACAGCTTTTTTTTTTTTTGTAATTTTATATATCATTATATATATATATATATAGAGAGAGAGAGAGAGAGCTTATGCTTTTAATACTTCACAAACACTCAAAACATACATACTTTCTGAGAGATATTTAACTTTTTAGTGACCTTAACCTTATACAGATAATTCACATTAATGATGTTACATTTGTGTACTGATGCTATTACTTTGAAGATGGCTGTTCTTTAACGAGCAACATGTTAGAGATGTTTGAAGATAGAGAGAGACTGGCACTGCTACAAGACAGATTCTACAAGATATAAATGTTAAAAACAATACTTTAGACAAATATTTTTCTTATTGAATGACAAACATCATAGACTCTTTAGCATAATCTTTGGCATATACAATGCTTGGTATTACTCTCATTTGATCTTTGTTGAAAATGTGAGGTTTCTTTCTCTACTTTGCTGATTCTCTATGCTGATGATCTTTCCTTTAGCTGAGAATGACAGATCCATTACCATGGACACAGCACAGGCCAGAATGCTAAAGACTACTCGCAGATCAGAGCTCTGTAACTACGTGGAATTTTTCCCATTACTAACACTATCCTTATACAGACATTCTTAATATTCAGCGATTTCTTAATGTTCTTCCCTGAATATAATTTTATCTTTTTAAACCTTAATTCATGCAGAGATCTCATCTAATCACATGGTTCCAACTACCTATTTTCACTATTCTGATGAAATCCAAATTTGGGGGGTACTTGTAACTCAAGAATGTGATAGTGTCATGGGAGTAGGCTTTTCATATTTTCTTATTTTCCTGAAGGTAAGAAGCTGCATTTTTGCAATAAACAATGTCATAGAGACTGAGCTGCCATGTTAAAGATTTGCCACCTAGATAATAGGCCATAATATCAAATACCTATTTGATCAGTATTGTATTTTTTAAGAAATCAGTTTTTGAGAAGCTATTTTAGAAATAGCTTCTAGAAATAGCTTCTAGAAATTAAAAGGAAATTATATATTTTAATTAAGAATTCTGAATAAAACATTCTATTTTCTTCTATTTCTAATATAAGCTTTTTCCAATAAAGATCAGATGATCATGTCAAAAGCTAAGATTTATGATAATGTCCCCCAAGAAATACAACAAACCAGTATTACAATGCCAACTCAGGTCAACACAATCTTATTTTATTAATGATCAGTGCTTCACATTTCAACTCTACTTAATAATGAAATAATTGGTACCCAACTTAAAGTTTTGCTTTTGAGTTTAAAGTTAAAAAAAAAAAAAAAAAAAAAAAAAAGATGAAATCAGTATTAGAAACTAGTTTGGTACCCAACTTAAAGTTTTGTTTTTGAGTTTAGAGAAAAGTCAAAAAAAAAAAAAAAAAAGATGAAATCAGTATTAGAAACCAGTTTGATACCCAACTGAAAGTTTTGGTTTAGAGTTTAGAGAAAAGTTAAAAAAAAAAAAAAAAAAAAAAATGAAATCAGTGTTAGAAACCAGTTTGGTACTGAACTTCAAGTTTTGTTTTTAAATTTAGAGAAACGAAAAGAGAAAAGATGAAATCAGTATTAGAAACTAGTTTAAGGACAAGGCTGAAATAAATTGAGAGAATAACATTGAAAAGGGAAATTCCTGACTTTACAGAATAGAAATTGCCTTAAAGAACATCTGTTCTTATGGTAACTGCACTTTCTTGCCCCAGTTCTGAGAAGTTAAGTTCACAATTACTGTCAGCATTCTCAGAACAAACTGCCATTCTACATCGAGTCTCAATTTGTGGAGGACATCGTAGATGGGAGGCCATTTGGGACTTCCGTGATTTTCAGCTTAAAGGAAAAATGTTCCAAAACATACTTTATTTTGTTCCTCTATATTTTGAATAGCCTATTTTTTATGTAGGTCCCCAAGAGTTAAAGATAAATAGTTAAATTTAATTTTACTCACAGAACTAATGTGGTATTTAGTATGTAACAAGCTTAAAATATATAATTTATTGAAAAAAACTAATCAGATAAATTATATTACTTTCCAGCTTTTCCTCATTTATTTAATCTCACTAATAACAATTAAGTATATATTATTGTATTTTAATGACTCAACTTTAATATGTTAAATATACTGTATATGATTTTATATTACTACTATGGTATATTATATTAATAGTATATTATATTATACTATAAAGTATGCACTGTAATTATATTTTAAATGAATGCAATCATGACATACTTTATTATAATATACATCTTTAATATTATATAGTATATTACTTTGTTATGCAATTACGTAATTATAATCATGAATGCATACTTCGTTAACACCACATTTAATATCATCACATTATTGCATTAAAAACCCTTATTGAGACTGGGCAAGGTGGCTCACACCTGTAATACCAGCACTTTGATAGGCCAAACCGGGCAGATCACAAGATCAGGAGTTTGAGACCAGCCTGTCCAACATGGTGAAACTCCGTCTCTCCTAAAAATACAAATATTAGCCAGGTGTGGTGGTGGGTGCCTGTAATCCCAGCTACTCAGTAGGCTGAGGCAGGAGAATCACTTGAACCCAGGAAGCAGAGGTTGCAGTGACCTGAAACCACACCATTGCACTCCAACCTGAGCAACAGAGACTCTGTCTCAAAAAAAAAAAAAAAAGAAAAACCTCATTGAGTACTTACCATGTGCTAGCCACTGAAGTAAGCACTATATAGCAACTAATGTAGTCCTCGAAACCAACCTCTAACATTTTGTTCCCATTTTAAAGACAAGAAAATTGAAATAGATTAATTTGTTTGCCTGGTAAGTGAAAGAACTGGAATTCAAACTAAGGTATGTCTAAATCTAAAATTGCTTCAGTGGACACATCTCTATGCTACCTACTCCTACTTTACATTTTTTTAAGAAATACCAAATATTGTACAAGTATGCATTTTAAGGGACTGTCTTTAGATTCCCAAATAAAAACAGTATGTCATCTAACATAAAAGTTTCTATTTCAATGCATCAGCAAAATAATCATAATTATATTAAACTACACATACATAGTTTCCATACATTTTAAGTTATGTTATATTTATAATAATAAAACTGCTATCAACAACTGAATTCACCAAGGAGAAAAACAGACGAATACTGACAGGGTTTGGTGCCATCTCTTTTCCTAAATTCCAAATTATAGTTAATATTAGAGTAGGAATAACAAGCTAATTAAAGTCAATAATCAGTTGATTTTTTTTAATGCCCAAATGACAGCACTGATGGTCTGTCACCAAATGTGACTCTAGCACTTAGAATTCCTGAAGCTACTATGAAATGAGAGAGGATGTGAGAAATGTTGAAGAGGTGCTGCCAACTCTAGTCAATCTCAATGCTCAACTTTGCACTCAAGTGTTTGAACATTGAGTAATGAAAAGATACGGAGGCCTGCATCTATCCTTCTGCTGAAAATGGAACCCATGGCTAAAGCTTGAAGGTGGTTTAATTAGCTCAGAGGGAGTGCATAGCATTGAACACCTTGTAACTGTGCCTTCTGCCAATCAGTATGCCACCAGTAATTTCAACTGGCTATAATTAGCGAGTAAATTATGCCACAATATTGAAAAAAATTGTGGCAATTTTTTTCAAATGGATAAGAATTGTATTTCTCTTCTGTCACAACATTCTGAATTTATTGCAAATTTTTCTCTTCTATGTTCTTTTCTGCTCCTGTAATTAGATAAAGGGCCTCACGTTTTGACAGAAGCAGGAGAAACCATCCAAGAGGCTTAGTTTCTACATTTTTATTTATTTTTTCTAGATAGGGTTCTGATGTCCTAAATCCTATTGTTCATCTGCAAAAGTAAGGGTTTGCCATGCACTTCCCTATCTGAATGAAGGCATTATATTTTAAATTTATTTGCCATGTATTTTTTTTCCTAAAACCTCAAAATATTTCTAGCCAAATATTTGATTGAATGCCAAGAAACCATGAACACAAATATCTAATTCATGTAATTAACTCACAGGCAGTATTCTTTCAAGAAATGACATGCAAGTTCTGTGTAAAAAGGATTAAGTAATTTAAACACAAAATCCCTAATAGAAGTAGTTAAGGTATTCCAACTTTTAAATGTGTTAGTTACTTAAAACCAATTTAAACTGAGATATAAAGATTAACATTCCCATTATGTAATTTAAAAAAGAAACAATAAGGATCACATCCACAAGAATGTTAAAGAAAGACCTTTTATTTTACTCATGAAAGACACCTGTTCATTTCACTTTAACAATGAAACATCTGTTTTTCAACTAGTATCTATAATCTAGTAACAACTCAGAAAATAACAAAAAAGAAAACAACATTATCAAGATACAAGACGTATTGTCTTTCCATTCTGGAAAGACAAGGAACATCTTTCTATACTAGTCTGTTACCCCAAGAAAATGAATATAATATGACTCAAAATTTTGAAGAAGTAAACTAATCCTATACATTGATTAATGCACATTTAGAAAATGTGTAAGAATATAACACTTATTAGTCACCTGAAAACATTAACACTGCTGTAACAAATGTTGAGTTTTGTTGCCTTACTTAATAAAACTACAATTCTGAGGTAGAGTCCAAAGTCAGTGGGTGAAGATAATAAAGTATAAAATTAGCAGTGAAATAGAGAGTCCCCCATACGTAGCAATCGGTAGAACGAAATAGGAAATGTTTTCGTGTTTTCTTTTCCCAGAATCTAAACTTTTACAATCGAACCTAGTTTGTGTTCCCTTGTTAAGATGTAGAAGTGCAGAGATGTGGTTGAAACAGAGCTGATCACACCAGTTCTACCAAAAAATAATATGACCCAGAGCCCTCCTCAATGGATTGAGAAGATTGTTCGCAACGCCCTGACTGGACGTGTAAATAGTTCTTAGGAATTTGCAAAATAATGGCTGAAAATAAACAAAAACTTAGAAATAAACACCTCTTCAGCTATAGTTTATAAAGTTAGTCAGAAATGGTAAAACAATAATTTTTGTTAGATTGGCTTTCCATAGTAAATATAAAGATTTTGCCACAATATTTTTCTACTTTATTTAAATATAAAGATACATTAATTTCATCAATAAATGAGATTATATCATCTCAACACACATGGCATAGTGTTAATACAGCATTTTCATAGACGTTAATACAGCTACTCAGCAATTGTAAAGAATGGCAAACGGTGAAGGAAATTAAATAAATCACATGGTATCTCTAGCTCCTTCCATCTCTATGTAAAGAAGCCTACCAAGTTATAAAAAACACACATACACACTCTCACAAAATCTAGCCAAACACAAAATAAGTAATAAAAAAGTTTACACAGGCCTTAAGTAGGCAAGGCTAATAATAACTCAACAATAGAGTAAGCGTTCCAAAATGGAAAATAATCCAAACATTCTTTATATTTGATATTTTAATTTATCTTTCACTGTTTGATGTTATAAAATATATGAAATGGCATAGTATATAAGATACTCTATAAAATGAGAAGTGATTTCTTATATGAAGAAGTCTGTTGATTGGAGACTACATAAACTCCAAATGATGACTACATTTTACAGTCCTCTTATACTAAAATAACAGAGGCCTTAGGCTCTTTGATTCTATAGCAATCCTGTGGCAAAAAAGGCTAATTTTCTAACAAACAAAAGGACAATACTTTTGTGTACCACTAGCATAGCTATCCATAGCGAGTGAAAATAAATTAAAATTACAAGTGTTTCACGAGATCAGACGAGATCGGGCGCGTTCAGGGTGGTATGGCCGTAGACTAAAATTACAAGTGTTTCAAACTTTACTTATGTCAATTGAAAGTGAGGAGTTCATAAAAAAATGAAAGTAAGGCAGAGTTCATAAAAAACTGAAAGTAAGATTTGCTAAATAAAACTTGACTTCAAAATTTATCAAAATGATTGTGTTTAATAACTAAAAACACATTATATAATTTACACAATAAATATTCCATAGTAGCAATGAAGATAACACAGTAATTTCTACTTTTGTTGTTAATTTTATTTCAAAGCCACTAGATGGCTAACAAGCATAGATATACAGATTCGCATGTATGTGTTCATGTTTTCTTACATACCATACATATTCTTATAATGTGGTTTTCAAAATTTCTGCTTGAGCAAATTCATATGAACAAATGGCCAATATAAAGATTATATGCAAAAATTGCTTGCAAAATTTTAGTTTGTTTTAATCTGAAGAAAAAAAAGTTTAGAAATATAGGCTGCTATTTTTTTTGTTGCCATAAAGATTGTTTTGCAAAGTTGATCATTTCCAAAAGTACTTGAGTTGAAAATAAAAGATGCCTAATCAGAGAGCTAAACACAAAGAAAGTAAATTAAAGATTTCAAATCTCAACTTCAATCTTAATTTTTAACTTAATTTTACATAAATTACATGTCTTTCATAATTCAGTTTCTTCAGCTTTCAAAAGGTCATATTAATTTTACCGATTGCCACTTGTGAAGATAATTTTGACACTTCAAGTCAAAGTGTTTCGATATAAATCTTGAGCATTCACTGTAAAACTTAATGAATACTATCACTGAGTATAAAAGTTCTTATTTTACATAAAAGTTTTAATCCATATTTAATTATAATTAAAAATATTAATAATAAAAATAATATGCCCATATGCTTTTCCCAAAACTTTTAGGCCAGATTTCTTTTGGAATGAAGGATTTTTAATATTTGAAACAGTTAAATGGTGCATATGCCATACCTCATGTCATATTGCCTCAGGAGTCTAGGACTATAATTCATAATGAAACTCATCAAAATGCCTGCAGAGAAAAAATATATTATTTACCCCATATCATTCACACCTATTATTTTCAAAGTATTTGGATTTCAGAATTGTGAACCCACAATATTTACCATTTCTACACACTGCTATTTTTTTAATGCCTATTTAATCTACAAAGCGATCTTGAATGCTGGCATTACTAGCTCCACTTCGTAAATGAGGAAATTGAGTTTCAGACAGAATAACCAACTTGTTGATTCAAAGCCACATTTGACTGATTCCAACCATGTGATCCTTCTACAAAGACCTGCTGCTGTGAAAAATAAGCATTAAGGGATAATGTGTATGTGAGAGACATTAATGTGCCTTTTCATGCTGAAAGAAGAAAATCTCCACACCTCTCCCCACATTTATATATTACTAGGAAAAAAAAAGTCACCATGTTTGTAGAAAATATTGTAACTGTGATAAAAGTACAAAATGTTTCTTTCTTTGTTTCTTTTTTTTTTTCAGTGAGGCATCCCCTCTCCTCTTCTGGAGAGTATGTGTTCTATTCTTGGAAAATGCAAAATTTGATTCAAAATCCGAATTTTCTTAATAAAACACTTGAAATCTCAGTAAGAAAATGCTTAACAAGGAAGGTCGTATGTTGTAACAGAAATTTGGAGCTAGATTCAGGTGAGATTAATCTCAACCTGCTAGCCACATATTGATAAACAATCACTAAACCTCAGTTTCTTAACATAAAAAGTTGGGATAACAATCAAAATCCAAAAAGGCTCTTGTGAAGATAAGATAGGTGCTTAGTAAATAGTCAGCACTCAGTAAAGAATAATCATGGTAAGTCTCATCTCATAAATGAGGAAGAAGCAGCGTTAAATTAGGTGACTTTTCCAAATCAAGTAGATCTCAAATCATCTGACATCCAATACAATTGCTTAAAAAAAAGGACATACAGAGTAAGAAATAAAAAGTGTTAATACTTCCTTAAAATTATTAATATATATTTTCACTTTATTTTTCTTTAAAAAAAAAAACGGTAATTATGTTAAGAAAGACTTCAGCGTCTCTCATGAGGTTGCAATCCAGCTTCCTGCCTTCTTGAGCTGCAGTCATCTCAAGGTTCACCTGGGTCCAAAGGATCAGCTTCCAAGCCCATTCTTGAGGTTGTTGGCAGGCCTCAGTTTCTTACCATCTGTTGAACTGAGAGGCTCAGTTCCTCTCCGACTGTTGGCAAAAGGCCTTCCTCAGTTTCTGGCCATATGGACCTTTCCATAAGTCCACAGGGCAGCTCACAACATAGAAACTGGCTTCCTCCCATGTAAGTGATCTGAGAAAGAACAAGAAATGGGAGAGAGAGAGTGCTCAGGCTGGAGTGTGATGGTGATACCACAGCTCACTGTTGCCTGGAACTCCTGGGCTCAAGTAATCCTCCTGCCTCAGCCTCCCAGGCAGCTGGGACTACAAGCATGTGCCACCATACCTGGCTACCACAATCTTATATAACCTAAACATGTAAGTGACATACCGTCATTTCCACAATGAGCTACTGGTTACCTGACCGACTCTGGTACAAGCGAAATGGGACTACAAAAGGGCATGAATTCCAGGAGGCAGGGATTTCTGGGTTTATCTTGAAAGGTGGATACCTCACAAAAATTTTGAGAGTGCTCAACTAAAAATATTATTTTTATATTTGGGGATCAAATGTGTATGCTGAGATAGTGTATAAAATGCTTACAAAAGTAAGTCATTTATTCATTTATTGGTATTCAATAAATAATTCACAATTTTTGAGTGACATCATATTAAGAAATTCAGCTATTAAAAAATTTCCTAGTTTGCTCACTATTTTGCTACTATTAAATGAAAATAATGATAAAAATTGAAATACGGAGTTATTTCCATAAGTTTTTAAACAAGCCAAAATTAGAAATAATTTTATTCTTTTATCTTTTAACATTTTCAACCTATAGTTTTCAACCTACAGTTAACTAAGAGATTGGTTTTAAGCTATTTCCATCTTGTGATGTAGCATTTTCCATGATGTTACATATCAGATTGACACCCATTTACCTGTACACACAAATAATAAATTGCAGGGCTTTCCTCTCATATAACTTGCAAGGCAAGTGATCAAGTAAATGAAGGACTAAGTGAGAGTACCAATACTAATTCATGTGCTGTATGGATTGTTAAAGCTTCATTTTTTTCTACTTTTCTACCAAAACAATCACATAAATAGAATTTCAAATATTTTTTAATATGCTAACAGACTATCTTGCACACTTCCCTCCACATTACTTTGGTGACTGCTAATGTAATGAACCCAAAATTTATCTCTGTATGTCCTTGACTTGTCAATTGGTAGAATTTTTTTTTTTTTTTTTTCATTTCTGGCTCAAAAGCAGCAGTAAAATGTCAGTAAAAACTTCTTTGAAATAATTCAATTACTTCTGCCATTTATCTAACCTTTCCAAAACAAATGAACCTACCAAAAACAAACAAAAATAATAGCAACAACAACACAAACCTCAGAATTCTGTTGTCACTACTCAAATAAACTCAGCTACAAAGACAATTGGGATCTGCAAAAAAGGCAGAAGAAAATGTAGGTAGAAGAGGAAAAGGTGTAGTTAAGGCATAGTGAAATAACCTCGGTTAGGGCAGGCATCAGGGGAGGCCTGGAGTCAGCACTCTAAATCCGTGTTCTCAATCTTGACTGTCGATGAGAATCATTCACTGAGCTTTTAAAAATTCCACTGTGCGGGAGTTGAACAATGAGAATCCATGGACACAGGGAGGGGAACATCACACCCCCTGGCCTTGGGGCTGGGGGGCTAGAGGAAGGATAGCATTAGGAGAAATACCTAATGTAGGTGACGGGTTGATGGGTGCAGCAAACCACCATGGCACGTATATATACCTGTGTAACAAACCTGCACTTTCCGCACATGTACCCCAGAACTTAAAGTATAATAATAAAAAAAAATTCCACTGTGCATGCTACAATGCATATCAAATTAATGAGAATGTCTGAGTCTGAGACCAGACATAAAGAGTTTATAAACCTTCCTGGGTGAATCCAATGTAGACCCAAATTCAAGAGCCAGTGCTCTAAGTCATAGAGAAACAGACTTGACCCTGATAAATGATTTCTCTGTTGGATATAGTTCAATGGCTGGCATTTACAAGTAGCAAGATGCTCAGAGACAGGATAATAGTACAGCAAATAGTCTTTGAAAGGAACACCAGGCAGGGTAGAAGTAAAACAATGAGGGAAATCCAACTTCGGGGATTAGGACTTTGTATGACATTAGGCCATGATTACATTGCTATGAATATCTGAGACTGAGAAACTAATAAAGAGAAGAGGTTTAACTGGCTCACAATTCTGCAGGATGTACAAGTATGGCACCAGCATCTGCTTGGCTTCTGATAAGGGTCTCAGAAAGCTTACAATCATTGTGGAAGACAAAGGAGGAGCAGGCATGTCACATGGTGAAAGCAGGAGCAAGAGAGAGTGGAGGGGGAGGTGCGACACACTTCTAAATGACCAGATCTCATAAGAACTCACACTATCCTGAAGACAGCACCAGGCCATAAGGGATCCAACCCCATGACCCAAACACTTTTTACCAGGCCCCATCTCCAGCATTGCTGATTACAATTCAACATGAAATTTGGATATTAACAAATATTTAAGCTATATCAGATTTTAGGTGAACCTGGTAGATTTTCAAGAGTGTGAACACACTAGATAATGGTCTGGACCTCAGTCTCAGAGAAGAAACCAACATGCAAACCAGGACAGCAAGACAGAAAACTCATTCACATCATCTAGGCAGACATGGTGCTTGCTGACACAATAGGAAAGCTTCAGTTCATTCAGCAAATGGTAACCTGGGGCCACTATGGCAGCCACATACAATTAGTTGTTTAGAGCACCTGGACTGGTCTGATTCCCTACTCACTGCAGAAGTGGGAGTCCTCGTTGCCTATTGTTTTATGAGTGTCAATATATTTTGCAGTTTAACTTCAAGATGGACTAGAGAGCCTGCAGTTGGATTTTGAGGAAGGCATATCTTAGCTTAAAAATGCATTGTTAAAACTTTTCAACAGTACAAAAATCAGAACAGTGTGGACAAATGTATTTTGTATATAATAAAATACTTAATACCTTCAAAACACCAAGGATATAAATGCCAATTGATAATGATAGAACTGAGCTCTCCTTTCACATTTTGTATGATAAATGTCATAGAAATTGCACAGAAAAGATCAACCAATATAATTCATGCCTGAATAAGAATACCACATATAGGTTTTGGGATGTGTGGTTTCTAGAAAAGTAAAACTGTAGAAACAAACTACATAATGAGATATGCCAGCTATACCCCGGAAGTCTCAGCCTGGATGCAAAATAATTAGCTTAAGCACTTATTTTAATTGTTTGTGAGCAAGTTAATTGTTCAAAGTGAGTTCAATTTGCTTGCTCCAGGCGTAGAACACTATTAAAGTTTGGTTGTATAGGAAATACAGTTTCCATTTTGAGTATTGCTGAATATGAAATAATCCAAAATAGCTTACACTCAGTGATTTGTCTTCCTGTTGCTTTTTACATTTTTATTTTTTGCTTTTTCTTTTTAGTCAAATAATAGGGAGAAGAAACTCATAATTACTGACTGATTACTCTCTTGGACATTTAATGCAATACCTTATTTAATTGAGAACACCTTATGAGGAGGTACGCTTTTCTATGGCTACATTACAAATGAGGAAAATTAGGCTCTGGAATATTAAGAGACTTGCCAGAGGTCACACAATAACTGAAGAAAGTCAGTTAGTCTGACTCTAAACCCCATGTTTTTATTTCTTAAATTTCAGCTTTTATTTTAGATACAGGTGATACATGTGCAGACTTGGTACATGGGAACATTGAGTGATACTGATAAACCCCATGATTTTAATCCATTTAGGCTTCTACCTTCCTGATTATTTGAAGATTTGTTGGTGATTGTCAGAATGTATTTTGTATGAAGCAAACTCGGTGATTACTTAGCATTAAAAAAATAATAATTTAAAACCTATCATTTTTAAGATATTCATTTAAATGTTGCAACAGAATTAGATTTCTTAAAAATAACAATAATTGGGCCAGATGCAGTGGCTCATGCCAGAAATCCTAGCACTTTGGGAGGCCAAGGCAGGTGGGTCACTTGAGGTCAGGAGTTCAAGATCAGCCTGGTCAACATGGCGAAACCCCCATCTCTTAAAAAAAAAAAAAAAATGCAAAATACAAAAATTAACCAGGCATGGTGGTGCATGCCTTTAGTCCCAGCTACTCGGGAAGCTGAGGTGGGAGGATCTCTTGAACCTGGGAGGTGGAGGTTGCAGTGAGCCAAGATTCTAGGACTGCTCTCCAACCTGGATGACGGAGCGAGACTCTGTCTCAATAAAAAATAAATAAATAACAGTTACTTATCATAATTTTATCCCCATATTGAAATATAGAATGTAACTTATTGATGTTTTCCACTGCTTAGAAATTCTTCACTTATAAGTTTGGTGATTTTTCACACTAAAAATATTAAAAAATAAATAAATAAAATATTGAAAGTAATGGCAAAAACCACAATTACTTTTGCATCAACCTACTATTTATGAAAAGGTGCACTACTCTCATTTTTCAAGAGAATAAAAAATTACCAATCAAATGATCTTTCTTCTAGTAAAATGTCTGGTATAATATAAATATAATAAACATTTTAAGTAGCTTGGCTGCTGTGATCTCTGATAAATCACTCTGAGATAAAAAGAGACACGTACAAAAAAGAGATACAAAATTCCACTCACCATATGTTTCTGAATTAACTTAATGTACATAAAGCTTATGGATATTGTTCCCAAGTGAAAGATAATTCTTCATCAAATTGTAGATAATCTATTTTCTTAAGATGCATATAATTAACGTGAAATTTAGATACTGTGTAGAACACAAAACCACCACTTATGAAAGACCGTAAAGACAACAAGTAGTAGAATAAAGTAGCCAATATGGTTGGAAAGCTTTTACAAGGTCAGAATTGCTGACTAGATGAAATAATCTGAGATGTCAGAGATAAGATTTAAATTAACATTTATTAACAACTCTTAGTGTACTCTTATTTATAACAATACTATAAACAAACTTTAAAATGCATTTTCATTTACTACAAATAATTTTTTTTTTTTTTTTTTTTTTTTTTTTGAGACGGAGTCTTGCTCTGCCACCCAGGCTGGAGTGCAGTGGCCGGATCTCAGCTCACTGCAAGCTCTGCCTCCTGGGTTTACGCCATTCTCCTGCCTCAGCCTCCCGAGTAGCTGGGACTACAGGCGCCCGCCTCGTCGCCCGGCTAGTTTTTTTTGTATTTTTAAGTAGAGACGGGGTTTCACCGTGTTAGCCAGGATGGTCTCGATCTCCTGACCTCGTGATCCACCCGTCTCGGCCTCCCAAAGTGCTGGGATTACAGGCTTGAGCCACCGCGCCCGGCCTACTACAAATAATTAAATATTGAGAGGAAGTTTGTTCATGAATAAACTTGGTTTATTTTAATAATACTGTGCAATTAAAAAACTGTAACACATTAGTGACTTGCTGCTGTTAACACACTTTAGAAAACTAAGTATAATTTTCTTAAAATATGAACCCATGACAAACTAATATTTAATTATAGAATACTCAATTCAGTTGCCTTTCTGTATCCCTCAGTTCCACATCCATGTATTCAACCAATGGCAGATCAAAAATATGTGGCCAAAAAAAAAAAAGATGGTTGCATCTGTACTGGACATGCATAGACTTTTTTCCCTTGTCATTATTCCCTAAACAATACAGCGTAACAACTATTAAACAACATTCACATTTCATTAGGTATCATAAATATTCTAAGGATGATTTAAAGTATATGGGAGGATATGCATAGGTTTATGAAAATACTGCTCCATTTTATGCAAGGAATTTGAGCAAGTATGGATTTTGGTATCTAGGCTGGGTTATGGAACTGATACCTTACGAATACAGAGGGACAACTGTGTTTTACTTTTTGGGATCACCTAGTTTTTTACAGCATTGCCAAATTAAAATAATTTTTGACATCAAGTAACAAAATTCAAAATGTAAATGCATTTTCTATGTTACATAAGTGTTCCAGACTTAATTTCATAAATTTTGTCCCTATTTTTGAACATTATTCTTAACTAAAATTAATACCCAATGTTATTTAATTCTGATGTTTCTAAATGAATGAAATTCAGGAACAGAATGAAGGGAATATTGCCATGATTTTTTTCAAAATAGTTTTTTAGATCATTTTTGTAACCATATAACTATATGCATATTGTGAACCTAAATAAACTTTACATGAAAAGGACCAAAAACACCTTTCATAAATGCAAATACTGTCCTCAAACAACTACTTAAAAGTCCATGCTCAATAAATATAATGATAACCAGAAGTCAAAGACATATTTTCTGATTATTAAGTCATCGCAATAAATAAAATTACCTGACTCAACCAGAAGTAAGTACAATTATTCACTGCATATTTTCACCTTTGAATGTCTGTTACTAGTAAGAATATTAGAAGTGAGTTACAAATCATTTAAAAATCAGTTTATAGGGAAAACATTTTAGATATTTGTTCATCTAAAGATGTTACAAAGAAAAATAAATGTCCATACTTAAGGAAGTTGCTTCTTGTAAAAACATACATTTAAATTGGTCAAAGTTGAAATATTCTATAAGGTTAAACCCTTTTCTATATTTCCAATTAAATAATACATTTAACTTAATCACTACTGGCCTTTCTTGAATTCTTACTTGTTTCAAGAACTATAGGAAATAAGCACCTTATATTCACTATCTCATTACCTAATGTAGATCTCTCAACAGCATGAGGTACAGAGAGTTTTGTTATCTGTATTTTAGAGATGAGAAAATTGAAAATGAGAGAAATTATGAATTCTGCCCAGTTAATTTAGATGAGGCAAAAAAGTGAAAGCCAGCATTGAAATTCTTACCTTATTCCAAAGCCCACATCCTTTAATTCTACACTATGCTGCCACTTAGAACACAAATTGGTAAAATTATCTTCTAGTTCAATTGAAAATTACATAGTAAAGATTTCTACTTCATAGGATACAGAAATAGAATACTGCTGATAAGTAGTAAAAGAAAAGTGACTAAGGTCTGAGTAATAAGAGAAACAACATTGCTCTGTGAGGATAGACTAAAGCGTAGAATAAAGGCAGAGGAAGAATGACTACTAAAATAACCTAGGTGGAAGCTGATGGAAGTCAAAAGCAGAGTTGTGATAATAGAAAAAGGGAAGAGAGAAAAAGACATATGCACACGTATATTTATTGCAGCACTATTTACAATAGCAAAGAATCAACCCAAATGTCCATCAGTGATAGACTGGATAAAAAAATTGTGGTACATATATACCATGGAATACTACTACGCAGCCATAAAAAGGAATGAGATCATGTCCTTTGCAGGGACATGGATGAAGCTGGAAGCCATCATTCTCAGCAAACTAACATAGGAACAGAAAACCAAACACCACATGTTCTCACTCGTAAATGGGGGTTGAATATTGAGAAAACAGGGACGCAGAGATGGGAACAACACACACCAGGGCCTATTGCAGGGGGTAGGGTTGAAGGGAGGGAACTTAGAGGACAGGTCAACAGGTGCAAGAAACCACCATGGCACACGTATGCCTATGGAACAAACCTGCACGTTCTACACATGTATTCTGTTTTTTTATTTTTGTTTTTGTTTTTTACAAAAAAAAAAAAATTAAAAATTCCAACCAATTTTGCAAGTTCAACATTGCAACAAGAGTTTATATTGCCGTCTTGAAAACAAAGATAGTCTAGAGGCAGAATTCCTTCCTCCTAGTGGCCTCAGTCTTTTCTCTTAAAGCCTTCAAATGATTGGATGAGGCCCACAGACATTATGGAGTGTAATCTGCTTTACTCAGGAAGTCTACTGATTTAAATGTTAATCATGTCTTAAAAAATACTTTCACAACAACATGTAGACTGATATTTGACCAAACAACTGGGCATCATAGCCTAACCAAGTTGACACATAAAATTGACTATCTCATCAGCCTTCTAGTCCCACTCATTAGTTTACTGATGTTCATGTTGCTTCCACTCTAAAGGCAAATGATTAATTATAAGTCCAGTTATGCTTCCCTTGGCTTTTTAACAAGCCAGAAAAAACCAATAACTTAATAGAGTGCATTATTACTATTATTTTCTTTTTTTTTTTTTCTTTTCTTTTTTGAGACAGAGTCTCGCTCTGTCACCCAGGCTGGAGAGCAGCGGCGCGATCTCCGCTCACTGCAAGCTCCGCCTCCCGGGTTCACCCCATTCTCCTGTCTCAGCCTCCCGAGTAGCTGGGACTACAGGCGCCCGCCAGTCACCACGCCCGGCTAATTTTTTTGTATTTTTTTTAGTAGAGACGGGGTTTCACCGTGTTAGCCAGGATGGTCTCGATCTGACCTCGTGATCCACCCGCCTCGGCCTCCCAAAGTGCTAGGATTACAGGCGTGAGCCACCTGGCCCCGGCCTAGTGCATTCTTTTTGACTGGTGCCAAGGCATCAAGTCAGACCTGTCAGAACAAATGTATATCTAGTGTTTTCTATTTACGTAATTGGTACGCCACTATTTACCTGAGATTCAATAGAATTCTACTTGTAAGCCAGCTGCTTACGTGAAAATCATGGATTCTATAAAATACTTTGTTCAAGATACCATAATTTTAGGAATGTATATGTTAATGGTAGTATTCTGGCATAAAGAAGCCACAAATATAACTTTTTTAGAAATATAATTATTTTTTTCTCTGTAGCAATTTATAGCCAAAAAAAAAAAAAAAACAAATTTTATTTTATGTTAGTCAAGTTCCCAAATCAATTTGCTTAACAAATTGAGATTAAAGAAGTTCAATATAAAATATAACTAACCTGAAATTATATAATCAGATTCTACTCTTGTATAGTTTTCTACAATCTTTAATAATATGATTTTGCAAATATTTAAAATAAGGAAAGCATAATTTCACTGAAACACCTTTGAGAAAACAATTTGAAATATTAATATCCACACTTTCTCAGGAATATTTTTCTTTGTTATTATGAAAATTTACAAACTTTTGTATCAGTTTAAAAAAGGTTACAGTAAACAACTGTATTAGTCAAGATTCTCCAGAGGTACCGAAAAAATGGGATACAGAAAGGGAGAGAGAGAGGGAATTTATTAGGAGAATTAGCTCATGTGATTATGGAGGCTGAGAAGTTCCCACTCTAGGCCATCTGCAAGCTGGAGACCCAGATGTCAGTTGTGGCTCAGTTCAAGCCACAAGCCTCAGAACCTGGAAAGTCGATGGTATAACTCTCAGGCTGAGGATAAAGACATGAGAGCCCAGGGGCCCACTGGTCCAAGTCCCAGAGTCCCAAGACCAGAGAGGCTGGAGTTCTAATGTCCATGGACAAAAGAAGTATGTCCAGCTCCAGAAGAGAGAGACAAGAATTTTTGCCTTTTCTTTGCCTTCTTGATCTATCCAGGCCCCCAGCTGACTGAATGGCCATATTGAGAGCAATCTTCCCCACCCATGACTAACATGCCAATCTCCTCTGGAAACACCCTCACAGACACATCCAAAAATACTGCTTTATCAGCTCTCTAGGTATTACTTAATCCAGTCAAGCTGACACATAAAATGAACTATCACGACAGCATAAATATTTTTTTTTTTTTTTTTTTTTTTGAGATGGAGTCTCGCTCTGTCGCCCAGGCTGGAGTGCAGTGGCCGGATCTCAGCTCACTGCAAGCTCCGCCTCCTGGGTTCACGCCATTCTCCTGCCTCAGCCTCCCGAGTAGCTGGGACTACAGGCGCCCGCCAGGTCGCCCGGCTAGCTTTTTGTATTTTTAGTAGAGACGGGGTTTCACCATGTTAGCCAGGATGGTCTTGATCTCCTGACCTCGTGATCCGCCCGTCTCGGCCTCCCAAAGTGCTGGGATTACAGGCTTGAGCCACCGCGCCCGGCCAGCATAAACATTTTAACATGCATATTATTAACTAAAATTTTCAATGTTTGTTTATAGTTCTTTTTTAGGTAAAATTTATATGCAATTAAATGCACAGATGTTAATTATATCCTTCTACAACTTTTGTCAAATGCGTACAACTATGTAATATAAATAGCTTTTAAACATAACCTTTCATTGGATAAGTTCCCTCATGCCCCTTGCCACTCCATCTTTGCCTGCACTTCGTAGTACACAAACACTATTCTGATTTTCCCCCACCATAGATTAATTTTGCCTGCTATAAAACTACCTCTAATTAGAATCATTCAGTTTGTGCTCTTTTGTATAAGGCTTCCATCACTCATGTTGTCCAAAAGACCACCAGGATGGCTAAATAGTAGAAAGGAGAGCTTTGTTGGTGATAATAATTTGCAATCTGGGAAAAGAAAGTCTCTACTATGGGCTGAAGGTGTTTCCTCTTTTAAGAGGGAAAGGGCAGATTGGGTTTTATGCCTCACAGGGCCTGTATCAGACAATAAAGCCATACATATTAAGCATGCTTGGGGGGAAAGTTATACATATTTATGATGGGGTCCTGCAAATGTGCAAACATATATGTAACATAAACATCCCTTGTTCACCTAGGGGTGGGGTTTTAACACTGCAGTGAGGTGGAATTTGGCTCTTTACAGCAAAAGGTGAACTACAGGACACAAAGACAGTTTGTGCACAGTCTCCATAAGCTGACCGAACAGGCTTAAGGTCTGCAGTTGCTTATTAGAAAAGAGCACAAGGCAGGTCCTCTGTCCAATCAGAGTTTTAGTAGTCTGGGTTCTAAGTCAGAGTTGGGGGTATCTGATAGCTTCTGTTTTTTGGGAGTTTAGCAAGAAAGGCTTTTTTTTCTTGTAGTTATAGGAATTTAGGAAGTTATCATGCAAGCCGAGACCTGAACCCTCAACCTGTAGGTAACTTGAGTTTTCTTAACCATAGGATCTGTCTTAGTTGGTAAAGGGGCATCTATTTTGGTCTTTCATAACATATTTAGCATATCTTGGGAAAATTTGGACTGCACATCTATTTTTGTGTGTGTTGTCTTCTGTCAGGTTTTTGGCATTATGTCAAGTATATTTCTTATGGTTTACCACATATGAATTATAAAACACCATGTATTAACTCACATAATAATTGTGAGCACCTGCAGTAGATGAATCAATGTATTTACTCTTTAAGTGTATTCAATGACTATATATTTGAGTGTTTATAGTTTAATAAGAGAGACATCAGAAAGCCAGCTATATCAATTCCATTTGAAAAAGTTAGCATGGATTACTATAAGAGGAAAAATATATACAATTCACCTAATTTAAGGGATCAGAGTTGTCTACTTGTCTGTTCTAAAATAAAAATAATGAATTGTTTTATTTCTTAATATACGTACCTGAAATAACCAATGACAACATCATAAGAAAAAAATAGACACATTATTATTCATTATTTTAACAACTATTCAGGAGTTTTCTAAAATCATACTACACCAAAAATAAATTTTGTGAATTCAGTTAATTTTAAATAAGTGGAAAGTGGATTACCAGAAAGCAATTGTGAAATCCTCTGTATTAGTTTGTTCTCACATTGCTATAAAGAACTACCTGAGACTGGGTAATTCATGAAGAAAAGAGGTTTAATTGACTCACAGTACCACATGGCTGAGGAGACCTCAGAAAATGTACAATCATGGCAGAAGATACAGGGGAAGCAAGACACATCTTCATAAGGCATCAGGAGAAAGAGAGAAAAGGGGGAAGTGCCACACACTTAACAACCAGATCTCATGAGAACTCGATCACGAGAACTGCAAGGGGGCAGTCTGCCCCATGACTCAATCACCTCCCACCAGGCCCCTCCCCTGACACATGGGGATTACAATTCGACTTGGGATTTGAGTGGGGACACAGAGCCAAACCAAATCATCCGCCTTACTTGCTCCTTTTATAAATGGTTTATAAAATGCCCCTTTTATAAGTTGTCTATAAATGTCCCTTTTATAATTAGTTTTCCTTTCACACAATAAATATCTGACTGAAGTATATTTTAATCAGATCCAAGAAAAGATTACATTTTAAATGATGACTAAGAAGTTACCCAGTTTATACCTAAGATTACCCAGGATTTTCAGAAAATATTATATTTAAAATCATGACTAAGAAGTTACCCAATTTATATGATAGCCAATCTGTTATAAAGTGACAACAGTTGCTGGGATAAGAGCATATCAGAGATTCATCAGTCTGGGAGAGATCAATATAATATTTATTCACACCTACATCAAAATAAGACCTAGGGTTTTGTTTCAAAAATATAGCAATTTTATATTTTAAAAATGATTTACATTTAAGCAATATTTTTAAGTTCTTATATGAAAGAGTAAAGACAAAAATGATTGAACGTGTCATTTAAAGAAATCAAAATGTGTACATGACTGCAAATCTCAGAGCTGACAAAACTGTCAAGCTGGAAGCATAATGTAACAGATTGTGTATTATCTCTCACTTCTCTCTAAGCATTAATAATAATTTCAAGCATAGAGAATAGGATAATTAAAAACCATAAAATAGCTATCTGAAAGAAAATATAAATGTTGCCTCAAATGTACATAACATTTAGACATATCAAAACATTACATGAGAAAAACACACTAACAATGTTGGCTCAAAAATTAAAGAATCCTATTATAATTGCATGACTCTCTTTGTTGCTATACTTAGAGTTGATCAGTGCAATTCCTATGGCCATGTATGAAATTTATAAAATATGCTCATTCATTTATGTATAAATAAATTTAGCATCCACTGTATGTGAAGCACCACATTAGGCACTTGCAATGTACCGTTGAAAAATTCAGAACTTACATTTATTAATAATAACTGATAAAATAAAACAAAACCAATAAATACATTATGAAGCATGTTATAGGTCCATTGTTTTCGACTGAGTTCCTGCACTAGGACTCAACAGAACAGATGAAATCAAAATGGTGTCATTCTTATTAAATGCCACATGATCAAACTTTAAGGAAGCAGATAGTTCCTAAAACAGACCAGTTTTTCCTAAAAACAAGATTCCAGTCTACCTGAATTAGTGTAATAAGGAAGACCCCTCTACTTTGACCTTTTAAAAAAATTAACTTGACCTAACCTGATGTTAACTGATCACTCTCTTTTTTATTCGTTTTTCTTGTTTCCACCCTACAAAACTCACTGTTCTGCCTGGCCCTTTGGTTGCTCTTATTCTATTTTGTAGAATAGAGGCTGCTCCCATTTGTGATTTGTGAATAAAAACCCCATTAGATCCATAACTAAATTTGTTGTAATTTTGTCTTTTGATAATGTTGCAAGGTGACCAGGAATGTCAGGTGGGGTGTTAGGGCAATAATGCAATTTTAAAAGCATGCTCAGGGTAGCCTCCATTGAGATGATGACACTGAAGCAACAAAAATAAATTGAGAGAGCAAGTCTATATAATACCTAGAAGATAATTTAGGCAAAAGGAACAGCCACTGCAAAGGCCCTAAGGCAAAGAGGCCAATATAGCTAGAACAGCCTGAGTGAGGGGAACAAAAGTTAGAAATATAGAAGAGATGTGAGGGAGCCAGCACATGAATTGTATTGTAGCTTGTATTAAGACATTGGCTCTGACTGTGAGTAAAATTGGGAGACAGGCTTTTGCATAAAAGCATGATTACAATAGTTGGGGAAGGATTAAGTGGCGTTTGTAAGAGAAAGAAAACAATCAGAAGTGACTCCAAGTTGTTTGTTTTTTATCTGAACATTGAAGCACGGATTTCCAGGTTAACCCTACATTCCGGTTTCCTCCATCCCAACTTGTGCCTGTAATCTAATATAGTATGCCTTTTTACTTTGAAAGCAACTAGTTTAAATGACAAATTATATGGTTGTCCTATGGTCACTGAAATGAGGGATACTGGAGGAAATAGAATTTTGAGGGAAGATCTGCAGTTAAGTTTGAAAAATAATTAGCTTGATTTGTCTACAGGAAATGCTAATGGAAGGTTGACTAGGCAGTTAGATATGAGAGTTTTAATATCTCATATCTCATACCATCTCATTTGGTACTCATTAGCACATGGATGACATTTAAAGCTGTGAAACTACATCAGATCATCAAAAAATTGGAAGACAGATAGCACGAAAAGAAGGCCAAAGGCTGAGTCTAGTGATACCAGCATTAAAGAGTGAGCAAATCAGCAAAGAAATGACCATCAAAGAAACAAAGACTCAGTTGCAATGAGGTGGGAAGAAAACCAAGAAAATGTCACAGTCTGGGAAACAATGTGAAAAAATTAGAATAAGAAGGAGACTATGTGTTCTAGGTATAGATTGGTGTGACCTAAAACCACCTTGAAACTTAGATAGCTAAGACAACAATTATTTTATTAATATGTCATTAATTTTGTGAGTCAGAAAATAAGGTAAGAAGCACCAAGAGGATTTTTTTTTTTTCTCCTCATTACATTGACTGGGGTCCTTAGTGGTATTCAGCTAGTGGGTGGCTAATTTGGAGGGTCCAATACAGTTTCCTTCACATTTCTGGTTTCTCAGCAGTGATGTCTAGAAGGCTGAGCTCAACTAGGACTGTCTACCAAAACACCTATAAATGACATCTCCAAATCTCAGCATAATCAGTCTTATTACGTACTGGCTTAGGGTTTTGACAATGAATGTGTTCTTTATGACAAGACGTAAACACTGCCTGTGCCTTAAGATTTGGGTCCAGAAACTGGCAGTGTGTCCTCTACCATACAGGAGAGGGTCTATAGACCTTGACTCTCACTGAAAGGAGTGTAAAAGAATTTATGATTACTTTTAATCTATTGTAGAGTGAGTAAATGTGAGTTTTGGGTGACAGCCAAATAATATGAGGATTGAGAATTGACAATTGGATTTCATAACATGAAGATCATTGGTTTCTTTGTAAAATAAGTTTCAATGGCATAATGATGATGAAAGCTTGATTGGAATGGATTTAAAATAGAATAAGAAAGCAAAACACAATAGATGGGTTCTCTCTTCACCCGATGATAAGACTGAGCACATCTGAAAATACTGTTGCAACTTAAATCATTGCGAATACATTTCTAATGCCAAAAAGTAAGTATTTTAGAGTAATAAACATTTATCTTAAAACCCAAATAAAGCCTCTTTAAGTATTTATTGTCTTTCATTCCCTTTTAGCTACATCATTAATGTAGTAATGTTGGAACTGTCTTATAATAATGGAATATCAACTTTTTTCATAAGTTAAGCAAATACTTTGTTTTTATATTTGTTCACATTCTTAGTAGAACCTAGCTCAAACCAGACATTAGAGAGTAAAAATGCAAAAGCAAAAACCATCCTTTTCCTAGTCCAACTAAAGCATATTTTATGTTTTATCTTATCTTAGTTTGTATTAATTTTGCAATTTTAGTTTTAGTTTTAATTGTAATTTTTATAATTTTAAAATGTAGCTTTTGCTATTGAATTTACAGTTTTTAAATAAGTTCTTTTTTTTTTTTTTTCATTTAGGAACTAGTTAGAAAATAACAGTAATGAGTAAGCCATTTAGGGGCAAAAATGCATGACTTCAAAACCCTGATGTTATGACACTTAGATTTTGAGTATTTTAATTTGCTAAAACATCACAGTTTGATCAAACGCTTTAATTAAAAAATTGTATCATACTGTTTGAATAATATTGCTGTAAATTGTGTGCCATAAATATTTAATACTAAGTATGAATATTTAATTAAATGCCCAATGACAATATTTCAAAACTAACAGATTTGAATTGAAAAAACCAATATTTTCATTGCCTGGGTTATTACAAATATTAAAATCTATAAAAGAAATTTGGGTATAATATATAGTCCAAAGAACACATACTAACTAAATAAGGTGTTTCTTGAAGCCAAAGAAATATATTCCATGCATTTCAGGTGATGTAATTAATTTAGATGATGGAGAATGGAGAGCTCACCTTTAATTGCAGGCACTCATTTTCCCTAATTAGAATTTTCTCTAGCTCTTTGCTTTTGTTACTTTTACTTAAATAATTTATGCCTTAAAATTGTCACAACATATATTGGTTAAATTATGTTATCAACTTGGTCTTAAATAAAGTTGGGCAATTCATTTATTGCTAAGTAAGTGGTGAAATATCACAGGGGAGTTTACAGAAAGTCATGTAAAAGATTGGAAAGATTCTTATATTTACTTCAAATTGAAAGATTTTCAGGGAAGAAACATGTATCTAAAAAAGCACTTTTGAGAGCTATATAAATTTGATAAACAAGCACTAATAATTTCCAATAACTGCCATTTTCACTCACCTATACAAGAGAATTAAAGACTATAACACATAAGATACATTTTTTAAAGATGTATGAATTAGTATTAATATTTATTTACAGTACTTATGCTGGCAAAAATTTTGAAATAAACCAAGGTTATTCATGTTTTCTTTAATTGTTTCTCTTATCATCTTCACTGACAATTCATCAACTCTTTTCCTACTCTTATCATTACCTCAAAGCATCTCTGGCTTCTGTTCTCCTTTCAGCTCATCTGCTCTGAATATTCATCTGGATCTGTTGTACCTCTTTCTGTGTAAAATGTCCAATAGTTTTAATTGTTTTGTTTTGTTTTGTTTTGTTTTGTTTTGTTTTGTTTGAGTCAGAGTCTCGCTCTGTTCCCCAGGCCAGAGTGCTGTAGTGCGATCTTTGCTCATTGCAACCTCTGCCTCCCGGGTTCACGTGATTCTCAAGTCTCAGCTTCCTGAATAGCAGGGCTTATAAGCATGAGCTGTCAAACCCAGCTAATTTTTGTATTTTTTGGTAAAGACAGGGTTTTGCCATATTGGCTGGGCTGGTCTCGAACTCCTGGCCTCAAGAGATCCACCCGTCTCGGCCTCCCAAGTCTGGTCAGTTATTAATATGTCTTTGTTCATAGCTGATCAGACTGAAAAAGGATGGGTAATTTTATTTACATCAAAGTGTTAGTAATTTGGCACTTATTTCTTGCTTGACAGCTAATATTAGTGTTAACCACCATAAGTTGTAACACTGAGATGACCACGCAATACAACATGAGAAGCAGATATTTGTTTCTTTGGTTCTTTGTATACAAATTATTAGTGTCCAGGGAACAGATAGATGTTCACAAAAGAGGAATTGTTTTCAGGGAAAGGAATCTCTTTATAAACTAAGCTTTCATATATTTCTAAAGTTATCATCATTTACAATTCACCTTAATGAATTTTGCCATATCAGCAAACTGCATGTTCTATTATTTAGTTTTTAAATTTTAAGCCAACTTACTGTTTAACTATAATCCATATGGAAAATAAAATGTATATCACAGTTGTAAATATAAACCAGAGTCATTTGCGGTAAGTAATAGATAAAAATTAGTATCCATTAAAATAAGGTCATAAATATTAAAGTTAAAATATTTATCCATGTTCTATCTAAAACATCACAAACACTAAAAAAAAAGAACAATTCACATTCTATTATTTAAAATATAAACAATCTTATAGCAGTCCAAAATAGCAAATAAAAAGATCCATTGACATAAATGCTCTTTAAAATTTTTTAATCTCTTTCTGTGAATGTAAAGAAAATTATAGAAAATTATAAATTGACAAGAAAAAAGAGAATGGAAAAGAAGATAATGACAGATACCAAAAAAAGGGATTAGAAGGTATGTAATCCCAGCAATTTGGGAGACTAAGGCAGGTGGATCCCTTAAGCCCAGAAGTTTATGACCAGCCTGGAAATCATGGTAAAAGCCTGTCTCTACAAAAAATACAAAAATTAGTTGAGCGTGGTGGCACGCACCTGATTTAAAAATATTAATGAAAACACATGTGGGTAAACTTGAGGAAAATTCACAGAAATTAAAACAAAAGGACTCAGTAAAATAGAAAAAAAAAGGTAAGGCAAATAAAAACAATTAGAGGATTATTCCAGCAGGGCCCATATCCAAATTATATGAGTTATAACAAGAGAAATTAGGGAATATAGAAAGTGAAAATTGTCAAGGAAATAATTCAAGGAAATAATTCAAGGAAATAACTCTGAGAACATGAGATATTAGATTTTAATGTCCATAGTGCTCTCAAAAAAATATAGCAATATAAAAACACATAAAAGCATATCAACACATTTCAGAACATAGGGATTCTATAAATTTCAAGAAAGAAGAGGTTAGGGTGCTTTACACTTCTAAAAAGAATTCTAAAAATAAAATACACTTCTAAAAATAAGATAATGAACTAATGGTTTCAAAATTAGGAGGATGTCAAAAGCAATTGCAACAAAAAATTGACACATGGTATCTAATTAAACTAAAGAGCTTCTGGAAAGCAAAAGAAGTGAACAGACATCCTACAAAATGGGAGAAAATTTTTGCAATCTATCTATCTGACAAATGTAGAATATCCAGAATCTACAAAGAACTTAAACAAATTTACAAGAAAAAAACAAGCAACCTCAGTAAAAAGTGGGCAAAGGACATTAACAGGTACTTCTCAAAAGAATACATTTATGTGGCTAACAAACATATGAGAAAAAGCTCAATGTCACTGATCATTAGAAAAATGTAAATCAAAACCACAATGAGATATCATCTCACACTAGTCAGAATGACAAATATTAAAAAGCCAAGAAACAACAGATGCTGGTGAGGCTGCGGAGAAATAGGAACACTTTTACACTGGTGGTGGGAATGTAAATTAGTTCAACCATTGTAGAAGACAGTGTGGCGATTTCTCGAAGGTCTAGAACCAGAAATGCCATTTAACCCAGCAATCCCATTATTGGGTATATACCCAAAGGAATATAAATCCCTCAATTATAAAGATACATGCATGTATATGTTTATTACAGCACTATTTACAATAGCAAAGAAATGGAATCAACCCCAAATGCCCATCAATGATAGACTGGATAAAGAAAATATGGTACATATACATCATGGAATACTATGCAGCCATAAAAAAAAAAAAAACAAGTTCATGTCTTTTGCAGGGACATGATGAAGCTGGAAACCATTATCCTCAGCAAGCTAACGCAGGAACAGAAAGCCAGACACTGCATGTTCTTTCTCATAAGTGGGAGCTGAACAGTGAGAACACATGGACACAGGGAAGGAATGACACACACTGGGACCCATCAGGGAGTGGGGTTGAGAGAAGTGAGAGCATCAGGATAAATAGCTAATGCAAGCTGGGCTTAATACCACCATGATGGGTTAATAAGCACAGCAAACCACCATGGCACATGTTTACCTATGTTACAAACCTGCACATCCTGCAAATGTATCCCAGAAGTTAAAATAAAATAAAATTTCTGAGGAGAAAAGTATTTCCAACCTAGAATTCTGTACCCACTTAAAATGTCAATTGAATATGAGGTTAGAATAACGCAAGTCTCTGTGAATAGTCTCAGGAAGCTTCTGGAGGTTGAATTTTAGCAAGACAAAATAATTAACCTCAGAAGAAGAAGGTATGGAATACAGGAACCAGGAGATTCAACACAAGAAGGAAGTGAAGTGAAAATGCAAGATCGTATATGACAGCTATGCCCCCAGATTTTGACAGCAATGAACATAAACCAGAGTCACATAACTTAAGAAAAAAGGTGAAGTATAGTGGTTATCAGCAAGATACCTGCGCCCATTGATTTTTTGCCTGAGGACAGAATTTATGGATAAGCCTAGCCTAGGTTTTTAATCTATCCTTGGTTTGTCTTATGTGGTAAAGTTACTGCTGTATCATGCATGTCTGCTGTCTGGATCAGTTGGGTCATTCATTTCACTGCAAATATGTTTTAATCTGACATATTCCTGTAATGCAGAGGAGGGCTATAATAAGAATACTCATAATAACAGAATAACTAGAGCCACCCACTCTTTCTTTCTGTGGTTCTGTTGGATGTAGTCTACCAGGTCCACACCACAGTGCTGCCCCATGTGTACTCCAGGCCTCACTCATGACCCTGTCCATTGACTTCCCTGAGGGACTCTTAGACAATCTCAGGAAAACTGAAGCCAGTCTGTTACACAGATAGTCCATTAGCTTATCTTTTCCTGGGAACTTCATCTAATATTTATTAGAAAATAGTAACATCTCATTATATAGATTTTTGTTTACAACTTAATTTTTCAGCCTTTACACACACACACATATATATATGACACACACGTTTGTTCATGTTTTTTTCATATATTTCATTATTTCATACATATACTCACATATATATGTATGTGTGTGTACCTCCAAATATCTGTGTGATGTATTTCATAGTAATAATAAAAGGTATCTAAAATTTATTCAGCTTAAACATTATTAGCTTTATATATTTCTAAGTAAGTTCATAGAAAAAGAAATCTACTTTATTGGTAAGCACTATTATTTGTTTAAAAGTGTTTATCTTGACCACTTAAAGATGCCATCAAATCAATTAACACCAATTTGAATATTGAAATGTCAAATGTTTCATTAACATTGTATATATATTTCATATTTTAGTCACATATTTACTTTGAACTTTCTTCAAATTAATAACTCATTCATTCAACATTTATTAAGGATCTGTTATGTGCAGGCAAAGAGGTAGATGCTATGAATACAAAAAGGAATAGAACAAAACTCTATAACTTCCTGCCTTTAAGGAAATTATAATTTAGGAGAAAAGAGAAGTATTTAAATAAATGTGGCAAATTCTAAAAAATGACATTTGAAGCAAGGTTAAAACATGAGTAGAAGCTTTAAGTGGATAAGGAAAGAAAAAATTGCACATACTGAGCCAAAAGAATAGGCAAAGAACAAGAAATTGGGCAATATAAATATTTTTCTACATATATTTCTACATATATTTAATCTACATTAAATTACATATGCAATAATATTTTACATGTACATACATAAAATAGAAATTAATTTTCTGTGCTTATAAGGACATACAGAGAACATATAATAGGCACAAAACATTTAAAAGGAAAAACCAAGTTTAAAAGCTTACAGTACCAAAAACACACATACACTTGTATGTCCATCACAGCACTATTCACAATACCAAAAACATGGAATCATCCTAGGTGCCCATCAGTGGTGGATTGAATTTAAAAAATGGTACATATGCACCATGGAATACTACACACCCGTAGAAGAGAATGAATTGATGTCCTTTGTAGCAACATGGACGCAGCTGGAGGCCATTAATGCATTAAGGCATGAATAGAAAAAGCAAATACAACATGTCCTCACTTTTAAGTGGGAGCTAAACAATGGGTACTCAAGGACATACAGATAACAAAAATACATTGGGGATTGCTAGAGGGAGAAGGCAAAGAAGGGGTCAAGGATTGAAAAACTAACTATTAGGTACTATGCTCAGTACTTGGGTGATGAGATCACTTGTACCCCAAACTTCACCATCATGCAATATACCCAGGTAAAAAAAACCTATACATGCACTCCCTGAATCTAAAATGAAAGTGGAAAAAGAAGATTTAGGTTGTCTGTCACAATACTTCAGATGACTACAATTATAAAGCTGTTTGCACACAATTACCAACCATAGTGATATATGTTTATACACCTTGCTTTTGGATCTTTTTAATGAGTACTGTTCATCTGCTCATAAATGTTATACTCACGTGTCTGTCATTAGTAGAGTGTATGTTTGTGCTTACAAAATAAGTATGTTATTATTGCCTATTTTATTGTGTAAAGTGACCTGTGAAGTGTTCTGTCATGTTTTTCTGTTGCTCAAATAAACCTTCTTCTAAAAATGTAAATAAGTCTTTTAAAGATTGAAATGTGACTGTATTAAATAAATGAAAGGATTCAAACATGAACAGACATGTGTGTCATTAACTGAGAGCACAAGCATAATTCAGAGAAAAGGAAAAAACAAATGTACTGAGTCAGTTGGAGACATCTTCATGTAAAATAATAATCCCTTGTTTTGGTATAGGACTTGACACATATACAACAACATCATATGCATTATTTTAAGAGTTCATCATAGCAACCTCATCCACTAAGTTAGGTAGGGGTTACCCCTGTTTTATAGAAAGAAAAGATATTCCTTGAAATCAACAAACTTCTCATAAATTCAGCATTACTTCCTCAGAAAACAGTTCAAGTAGTAATAAAAAATAATTCCGTAAAATCGAAAAGCACAGCAGAAAATTCATTTCACCCAATATTTCCCTCCAAAAAAGCTAAGAATTATTTTATTTGCTCAAAATCACACAAAAATAGAGCTTTGACTTCAATTCACATGCGTGATTTTATTTGACTTTCTTTGGTGAAGTCTTAAGAGTTTCAAGGTAAACATATCAGTATATTTTAATTTAGGTAAAATGCTACTTCAATATTTTTGCTGTTTTTGCATACTTTTGTCCTTCATTTTTGTAAAATTGAAAATATATTTATAAATAATATAGTAATGTTCAATAAGACATGCTTTTCTGAGTGAAAGTATGTATCTTGTGTAGTACTATATCTTGCTATATATCTAAGAAACTTGAGTAGCAAAAAGAGATGTTTAACATTTCAGTGTATAAGCTGGTCTGTGAAAGACCTTTGTAAGCATTGCATGACATATAGAGGGAGTTCCTATTTTGGGGGCATTATTAATAATATAATGATGTAATCTAAATAAACTGTTTAATTGTTTAACTTTTAGTTCTCCAGATTTATTTTTCCTCCCCAACTCTGGGAAATTTGAAGCAACTGTTTAAACCTATACCTTGATATTTGAACACAGCTAGCTAAATCCAATAAAAATCTCAAAATTTAGCTTTATTTAAAAATGCTTCAGGGATGCCTTTGGGGATATAATTTTTAAATTTTCTTCCTTTCCCAAAAGTTCTCAATCATATTTTAGTTATTTTTCAAAAGATTGTAAGTTCCTTCCTTCCTTCCTTCCCGTCTTCCTTCTTTCCTTCCAGCAGAAAAATCAGCAGGGTGAAAGAACTCTATATTCACAACACTTTAATTATTTGTGAGCCTAAAGTCTTAGGCTGAAGTAATATATCAATATTCAATATCCAACATATTCAATACAGCTAATTTTTAGTAGAATTTATTGTTACCAGTAAGTAAATAGAGTAGCTGAAGATAGGTAGACAGATTATGGATGAACTGGAGAACTATATATTATACTAGCAGAGTAAGAAATGGTACTTTTCCATTTGTAGAATCAATGCAATTTTAATTACTGGCCCAGGAACAAAAGGTATTGTGATCATAACATTGCTCCTTATTTAGTACATGTACTTGGTTAATTTTCTGTTTTTGCAAATATATTGGTAAATTTTCACTTGAATTGTCAGTTTTACAAGACTTTGCCCCTCATGCTGGCACTATAACCCATGCTTTCTCTATTATATGTTTATTGTTTATTTGTCATTATTTATTTCCATTCTATTGGTTTTAACTTCATCACAAAGAATTAGAAGGATTAATTGATGTTTATTATATTAGTTTGTTAGAGCTGCTGTTACGAAGTATTGCAAACTGAGCTACTTTAACACTAAAAATGTGTTGTCTTGCAGTTCTGACAGCTAGAAGTCCAAGATTAAGGCATCACCCTTGCTTTTTTTCATAGAGCTGTGAGGGAGAACAAACACCATACCTCTCCCCTAGCTTATGGGGGCTTGCTAGCAATTTTTGGTGTTCCTTGGTTTGTAGAAACATCACCCCAATCTCTGCCTTCATCTTTACACAGAATTCTCCCTGTGTATGTCTTTCTCCTCACATGGCATTCTTTTATCAGGACACCAGTCATACTGAATTAGAGGCCCACTCTACTCTAGTGTGACCTCATCTTAACTTAATTACATCTGCAATGACCTCATTTACAAATAAGGTCACATTCTATTAATATTTGTGGTTCGCACTTCACCATATGAATTTTTGCAGACACAATTCAATCCATAACACTTATTATCTTTGAAAACAAGAATTTGTAGAGAAATTAAATGATTGCGCAAATTTAACTAAAACAAATTGCCATGCACTTGTCTAACACCATCACTGTAAATCTTGTAAATGAGATAAGGGTCTATATTACTAGGGCACAATAATTAAAACCAAAACTACCTCGTGGCTGGTAGACTACTACTTGGCTAAAAAAAAAAGTTTTATTTTTTCATCTAATTTTCTAATGCACAGGAATGACAATGTCTCTCTTTTCATTTGCACTTCATTTAGAATAATTCATTTAGAATCATATTCAAGAGTTATAAATATGAACAGAAATATTCTATTCATCAATACCTTCAAATTCCACATTCTTAATGTGAATTATCTATTTTTTCCTAGTCTGGACTCTCGTTCTATATAGATTTACATAAATAATTAAGTTATAAGGTTATTTTTTAAAGTACATCTGTTCTGTAAAATGCTCTTTTTGCTGTACAGCAATGTTTATATAAAACAGACATTATTGTATTTAAAGCACAGACTACTTTAGTGGTCATTTCATTGTATCTTTTAACCATCTTAAGATTTTTTACGTGTCTTCTTCTATATCTCATCTTGCTTTCTATACAGGTATCTGCTTCCCCCCTTTCTAGTTGTACATGAAGCTCTGCTTTATAAGAGCTTCATTTCGTCAGTTACTCAATTTGGAAAGTTGGTTTTAACCTTATTATGACATTATCCCAAATTAAGTTCATATGAAAATATTACTTTCTATATGGATTTTAAAAACAAATAGGAAATGATGAGAAATAATATAGGAACAACAATCATACCAAAGAATCTAATTTGCATTCTTTTGGAAATCAATTTTTTTCAAAAATTACATAAACATAAATCACGTCACAAATTTATTATTTTTAAATGTTTCCTTTTAGTATTAGCAAAATTACAGCTGATAAAATAGAGTCCTAAAGAACGCTGATTTGCATCTGTACCCCCTCCAGAGATCAGTTCTTGCCATTATAAGTCAATCAAAAATCAAGTTAAGCCTCTTGACATAATTGGAAGTTTCAAAGTGATCTGAAGAGCACAATTTTCTTTTACATATGTCAAAGCTAGATGAGAAAAATACCATGGGAACAGAAAGGTCAAGGGCTAATCCACTCCAAAGTCATTAAAGATCATATTTAAATTGCTCTGGAAACTTCAAGGTTTTTAAAGCCATCATCAAATTCCCCAACAGAACGACATGCCTGTAACATGACAGCTGCTCTCTATAGGAAAGGAAGAATGTTTCTTTTTCTGTCAGGTGGAAATGGATCTTTGATTTTCAAAGTTTATTTTGCCATACACGTTTGTTTTAAACAAATGTATTTAAATTTTTAAGCAGAAATGTATTATGTCATAACTGAAAGATGTTTTAGCTTAAATGAACCTATTTTGTATTGCATTTTATAACACTGCATTTGTAAAATTAAGTGCAGCAGTTTTCACAATGCCACCATATTAAGTATTGAAGGAGAGGAGTTTCCCATTTATCCTGAGCATATCACCACCAATGAAGACCTCGAGCATCAAAGTAAGTACCTAAGGAATTAAGGCTACAATATTACCATACTTTTAATAAATCTTCCAGATGAGATGGTTACTTTTTTCTTACATTTTGGCAGTGGAAACCTATTTTATTATAGGGTACTAAATCATAAGCATTAAATTATGTTATTGGGTTACTATGATCAAAAGAATTGGACAGACACATGTACATACATATCCACAACACCACGAATGAATTGGTGGGACAGAATAGAGCATATAAACAATTCCAAATATGTATATATGTCTGCATTTACTGTGTAATAAAAGCTGCATTTAAGTTTAGTGGGATAATCGGTTCAATAATAAACGAGTTGATCAGAAAAGTAAAAATGAATAATAAATCTATGAAATAATATCCAATCCAGGGAAATAAAAATGCCAGCATGACCTGATACCACTTTTTATACATTAGATGGACAAATTTAAAAGAATTGTTATTACCAAGTGTTGATTAGGTGTAAGAAACTGATGATCCTAAAAAATATGCTGATGTAAGTATATGTATATAAAGTTGGCAGAAAGATTTTTCTAAAAATACTTGGCAGTTCCAGTAAACTGTCAAGTACACATACACTTTGAAAAAGCAGTCCTACTTCTAAGACTCTGACCTTCAGAAATAAATATAACAGTAAATTAGACTATATTGTAATAGTACTTATTGCAGCATTATTTGGAGTGACAAAAGCTAGAAACAATAATGACCACTATTAGGGAAATTGAATAAATTATACAATATCCATGTTATGTAGCTATTACATTTATAAAACTAGTTAGATCTATAAAAACTGACCTGAAAAGCAAATGGTTACAATATGTTGTTTAGAGCAGAAAACAGGCAAATTGCCCTTTAATGTCTTGTAATGCGATGCCATTTTGTAAAAACAAAATTGGGGGACAATATATAATGGCATGTATAGCTATGGTTTAAGGCCAAATTTATGCTACTGAAGTTTTAGTTTAAGTCAAATCCAATATAAAGAGATCTAAACATCTGGATTGGCTTAACACTTTATATTGCTGTCATGCAGATATTTTCTTTAAGTATTTAATGTTTTAGACAGGAGGAAGGGTAGATTATTTACTTTGGTTATACTGATTTTTAAAAAGAAAGATAAATTCAAGTGCTAAAATAGTTATAGTGCTTCCTAAACTTCAATTATCCTGTTCATATCAAGAAAAAATGTATAGTTGTCATCAGTATTCATTAATCAGAAGCTAAGTAATAGATTAAGGAAGAAGGTGCATAGCTGGCCAATTCTTACCCTCCTCTTTTATTCCTAAGACCTATGCCTACCTCAGGAAAAAACTATCCCTGGTCTTAGAGATCACTAGTCTTGGAAATAATTATAATAATTACATGAAAACTGCTAAGTACATATCACTGCATCATCTTTCTAATGGCTCTAGTAATATAAGTCATATTATAATATAAATTAGATGCATATTCTAGATACAAATTGATATCATGGTTCCTGTGTATGAAGTTACTGTATTGCCATTTTTAGGGTCACTATATTGGATACCTCTGTAACCAAACTCATAGTAACTAAAGTGCTATTGTCTTAAATAAACAAACAAATTAACAAATAAATAAATAAATGTTATTGACTACATTGTGCCCTCCCAACACTGATATGCTAAACCACTAAGCCCCAATGTGACTGTGTTTCGAGAAACCCCTAAGAGGGAAACTAAGGTTAAATGAGGTCATTAGTGTGGGTCCCTATTCTAATATGACTATGTCCTTGCAAGAAAGAGATAGAGACACCAGGGACACTCGCATGCAGAGAAAAGACCATGTGAGGACATAGTGAGAAGGCGCCTCTCTGAGTCAAGGAGAGAGGCCTCCAGAGACACCAAACCTGGCAACACCTTACTCTCAGACTTCAAATCTTCAAAACTGTGAGAAAATAAATTACTGTTGTTTAAGCCACTTAGTGTGCGGTATTTGGTTATGGCAGCCCTAGCTGACTAAGCCAACTAATACATCATAGATAGATAGATAGATGATAGATGATGATGATAGATAGGTAGGTAGGTAGATAGATAGATAGATAGATAGATAGATAGATAGATAGATAGATACACACACACATATAAACATTTTAAACATTTATGTATTTAATAGACATTTCAGCTCCAAATGTGTATTTGTAGCTGCAATGTATACATATATATGTATATACACATATATATACTCAACACATTTGTATCTGTTATATACACACACACTGAGAAATGTGTAAGGTTATATAACACAATATCACTGTATTAGGTAAAATAAAAAGTAAGCTATGACATTCAGATAGAAATTTCTACCTTAACTCATGACACCAATGGGGGATGGTAAGATACATCGAACATGGAATTTGGAAGTCCGAGTTGGACAAAAGACCAAAAATATACAATTATTTTATTTACCTTTACTTTCTTCATCCCCATCCTATTCCTCCACCCACATCTGGAGTGAGTGGGGAGAATGTTTGCTACAAATGATTGTAGATTTACGGTTCTAAAAAAATTGAAATGTGTACCAGGAGGCCAAGTCATTTAAGCAGCTGTTCTGGGATCATGTTTTATTACTAAGGATTAGTCCATGATGATACAAAACCATTTAACATGTGCCTGGACCCCCAAGGAAAGTAGAAACCTGCTTAAGTGTTCATGAATCAGCCACACTAATAAGGAATTAAATTGCTTCGGAAAATCTACTGGGAAATCCTCACTGGACATAGGTATGAAGAAAAATAAATAACATTGTAGCATAGGATTTGTGAAAGGTGACAGACCATTTTTCCCTAAAGAAGTATTTCTAGGAAGCAGTAAGTTTACCTTGAACAAGAGAATACAATTATAGTAAAAAGAACACTAGACTGAAAAATTCAGCATATAGATATTTATATCTCTAGATTCTACTGCTTGTTTAACCAATATCACCTTCAAAGGGGCAAAATTGGTTCTTGGGTAGAGCAAAAAATTTTAGGTCCTACAATGGTCTTTGGCCTTCCAAAAGATCCCAGTACATAAACAGTTGTGCCTTATATCAGTGGTGTTACAATTTCATGGGGTGGGGGTAATTAGTAAAAAATTGTGCACAAAGTTTTCACAGGGAGACAATGTTTTTTAGAAAGCTGAGAAACAGTGCTGTAGGTAAATTATAACATGGATACCACATATACAGATATAGAGCAAAGACAGGTGGGCACATCTTCTCCTACCTTCCTAATACAGTAAAGGAAACTTGACTAAAACTCTCCACTTACAGCCCACCAAATTTGCAACGTAGGGATCTCCAAAGCACTCCCCAAACTTTATCTGAATTTATAGGAGGTTTACATTCTCTTAGCCTCCTCTGCCTCTTTCTTCCATCTTATTTTTTACTTTTTCCGAGACAGAGTCTTGCTCTGTCACCCAGGCTGGAGTACAGTGGTACGATCTCGGCTCACTGCAACCTCCACCTCTTGGGTTAAAGCGATTCTTCTACCTCAGACTCCTGAGTAGCTGGGATTACAGGTGCCCACCACTGCACCCAGCTAATTTTTGTATTTTTAATAGAGATGGGATTTCACGATGTTGGCCTGGCTGGTCTCAAACGCCTGACCTCGTGATCGGTCCACCTTGGCATCCCAAAGTGCTGGGATTACAGGCGTGAGCCACTGCGCCTGGCCACTTCCATCTTTCTGTTAGTCTCTACTCACTCCTCTGATGATAAAAATGTGGAAGAGAGAAACTTCATAAAATTCCACAAAATAATATTAACATTTTGAAAAAATATACACAAAACATTTATGAGTCTGGCTGATATTAATCCAAAGGTGAGTGTAAGAGACAGGGTCACAGAATTCAGTGGACAGCAAGCCACAGGCAAATCAGACACTTAACTTCTTCGAAACCCTTGTTGGCCAACCCTCATCTGGGGGTGTTCTCTTGACCCTTCCATCACACAGCACTTGACCTGTATCCTCTTTCCTTTTCTCTCCTTCTATCTCTCACACTTGTTGAACCCTACCCCAAGCCCTGTCCACAGACACACAGAAAATTTCTCTTTTCACACAAAAACACTCAAACTTCTTTTCTAGAACCTTAGAAACTACTGACTTCTTGGATACCATAACTCATTACTTGAAGATTTTTACTCCTGGCTTACCATCACTCAGGCCAAAATGACTCCTGTTACATTTCTGGATGATTTGAATACCCAGGCAGGTTAAGCTTTTAGTTCTTTGGCTTTGGAGTTCCTTCAACTCTTCTCCTCCAATGACCTCTTCCTCCATTCCACTTTAGCCACTTATTTCCATGGTAGTGACTTAGTCCTTTTATTGCCAGTAGATGTACACTTTCCATAGTTTTAATAATAAACATTCTTCAGTGCTGATCACTACCTCTTTCCAGTTCTCTTCTGATTTCCTGACTGCAAAAGTACTGATATCTTCAACTCACTGATACTGCTACTATTTTAATTTTCCTCAGCCCCTCTTTATGGCTTCTCTGGACATTTAATCCAATTTGAATCCTGTGGCAATCACTGTAATCCTTTCCTTGTGAAAATCTGTAACTCTCTCACTTCTTATGTTCTACCATCCTTATTTGGAAAAAGTCTCATGCCTGGTTAAATATAACCCTTTTCTTTCTCCATGGCTATTCCTGCACAGCTGAACATGGCTGTAGAAAAACACACAACCAAGAATTATGGTAAATAAATGTACACAATGGTGAATTATCTCACTTTAAATTTGTGACTGCCAACCTAGAGAGGGCCCTTTTCCTGCCTGGTAATTCTACTACATTTTTTAGTTCATTAAATCATCCACTTATGTTACAACTTCTTGTGCCACCTCCCCATTCTCATTCTCAGATGAAGATCTTGCTTCCTCACTGAGAAAGTTGAACCAGAGGAAAGGAAGGTCTATAGGCTCTTAATCCCTAATCTACCCCTTTTCTGTTGGCATCCATCTACTCTCTCTTTCTACCATCTCCATAGACCAACAGTCTGTATCTCTATCTAAGGACGAATCCCATTTATGTCTATGATGGACCTTTTGCCTTTCCATCTGCAGGGACACAGCTCTAGAATTCTCTTTTCTACTGCCTATGTTTTCTGTATCTCCCTTTCTACTGGATCTACTAGGTCATCATTATAAAATCTTCAGTATACAAATATGCTATTATTTCTCCCATCTTTAAAAACAAACAAAACTTTCTAACCAATTTTCCCTGCCAGCTAGACTACTTTTATATCCCCCTTTTAGAACAATTCTTCTATTAATACATTCACTTTTTCTAATACCACTTATTAGGTTCTCTCTAACCCAGGTCCATTAGTCTATAAATCCCACAACCTCACCACAACTGCATCTACCAAAGTCATTTATGATTCTACATTACTAAATCCAATGGTCCATCTCAGTCCTCAACTTACTTCACCTGTCAGAAACATTTGTCACAGTTGATTACTCCTCTTGTTTGCAACAATTTCTTCAATACCCTGATGTATTTCACTTTTTTGGTTTCTATTGGCCAGTCTTTACCTGTGCTGGTTCCTGATCCTCTTTAAAGCTGGATGCCCTAGATCTCGCTCCCTGGATCTTCAATTTTTTTTACATCTATGAATTCTCTTAATTATCTTAGTAAGTCCCATGGTTTAAAATTACATATATATATTTATTATTCCCAAATTTTATCTTCAGCTCAGATCTTTCCATTGATTTCTAAACTCTTACTTCCGACTGTTCAGTTTTCCATTTGAATGTCTAATTGGGATGTTAAACTTGTCCAGGAATGAATTCCTGATATTTTTCTCCACAATCTATTTTCCTACAGTCTTCCTCATCTTATAAGTAGGTTTCTATATTACTAATTGTTCAGGACAGTTGGAAATCATATTCGATTCTTCTCTTTTAGTCACATTCTCCACTTAATCCAGTACAGATACTTTGGAATACACCCAAAACATAAACCATTTCTCATTACCTTCACCACTGCCTGTCTCGTCTGAGCTAAAATCATCTGCATCTTAGATTATCACAACGGCCTCCAAACTGAGCCTTCTTTCTTCCATATTCCTCCTGCCTCCCCTCCACCCAAATCTATTCTCAACACAGCAGCCATATTGGCATGTTAAAATGTGAGTCGGACAATGCTACTCTCCTCAAAACCCTACAAAGACCTCTCAGGTTTCTCAGAGTACAAAACGATAAACAGTGAGAGAGAAAAGATATACAAAGGATATACAAAAGAACCAGAAAAGCCTAATCGTTAGTAACCATCTGTCTTCTGCCTGTGCCCTGCCTTGCCTTTCTGATTTCATATACTGCTATTCTGCCTTTTGCTCACTCTGTTCCAGACCTCAACCTTTTCGGTTGTAATGCTCTGTGCCTAGAACACATCTCCTCCACCTACAGATATACACAAAGCTTCCTTCCTCTTTCCCTGCAAAGTTTGCCCTCTCATAGAGGCTTCCCGTAACTACCTTATTGAAAGTCATGACCCTTTACCGCTGTCTCCTCTCATTGCAATCCTCATTTCTCTTTCTTGTTTTACTTTTCTCCTTAGGACTTTTATCCATCTGACAAATTGCATATTACTTGTTTGTTTTCTACTCCCTGTTTCTAGTACAGGGCACCATGTATGAGAACAGATAGTTCTGTCTGTTTTGTTCTCTATTAATATCCCAAGTGCCTAGAGCCATGCAATGATGTGTGTGTGTATTTATGTATTTATTATATATACATATATATCTCTGTTATGTGCATGTATGTTTGCATATTGAATGAATTAATAAATGTTGATTGAATAAATGAATGAATAGAAAACTATTGATGTTAGCCTCCTTCCCTTCCTTGGATCTCAAGAAATACTGCAATAGTGATTAACTAATAACTATTTGGAATGCTATACAACCTGTTTTCTGTGTAAGTAAAGTTTTTAATTTATATAATTTTTTTTTTAATTTAACAGTCTGGGTAGCATCTCCTTATGGCCAACTTGTGGTACCAGTTACTATGACTAGGTAACAAATTACTCCAAAACTTAGAGCTGTAAAACAATCATTTATTACATCTACAGATGCTATGGGTCAGGGAGAGTGAGCAAAGCAGAGTTGGCATTGTTGTACTGTGAAATGTCTGAAACCACAAATGAAAGTGCTGTGAGTAAAAATCACTTGCAAGGTTTACGCTGGCTGTTGACAGGGAAACTCAGTTCCTCTATGTGTGGGTTTCTCCATGTGGTTTTTCCACATGGCCTAGTTTGAGCTTCCTCAAGCTCCATATCATTGCTGGCTTCACCAGAGAAAGCATACCCAAATGAGCAAGCCCAGTTGAAGCTGTATCCTTTTTATAACCTAACCTCAGAAGCCACAACATTGCTTCCACTGACGCTATTGCTTAGAGCAGTCACAAAGCCCCTGCCAAGTATAAGAGGAGAAAACAGAGACTCACCTCTTCACGGAATGAGTGTCAAAGTTACATTGTAAGAAGAACAGGTGCAATGAAAAATGTTACAGTCATTTAGGAAAATACAATCATTCACATTTTTTGGTTTCTATTGGCCAGTCTTTACCTTTGCTGGTTCCTGATCCTCTTTAAAGCTGGAATGTCCTAGGCCTCACTTCCTGTATATTCAATTTTTCACATGTATTAATTCCCTTAATTATCTCAATAAGTCTCATGATTTAAAATTACATTTATATATTGATTACTCCCAAATTTTATCTTCAGCTCAGATCTTCACATGTGCCTGTGTAGAATTCTGAAGAATTTTCTTGTTCTACCTCTCCACTGATGAATCTGACTAGACATTTTTATTCTTTGTAATTCAAGATGAGAACCAATCACAGCTGTACTGTTAGACCCGTTCTAACAACAACATATGCATGCGTGTGTGTGTGTGTGTGTGTGTGTGTGTGCATGTGTGCAGGTGTGACATAAGAAATACACATTTTGTTTATGTGTCAGATTCCTGAAATAGTGCTCCTAAGTCCTGTGGAATTTCCTGGGTGATAGAAGAGTATTTTGTTCTAATGAACCAGCTCTTGTCATATCCCTCAATAACTCCAGCATGGCCTGACCCTGTATGAGTTGTACCCATATTTGACCCATAACTGGTCACAATGGTTCAGATAATGAACCATGAACCAAAGCCTTCCATGTGACAGAGCCACCAGTAAATGGGTTGAATGGTCACTGGAAAGACTGAACCTCCATTAGAGACTTGGAACTTTCAGTCCCATTCCCTGCAACCTCCAAGGAGGAAAGAGGGGCTGGCAATTGAGTTAACAGTCAATCATGCCTACAATGATCAAACTTCTATAAAAAGTCCTAAACAGGCCAGGCGTGGTGGCTCACACCTGTAATCCCAGCACTTTGGGAGGCTGAGGCGGGTGGATCACGAGGTCAGGAGATCGAGACCATCCTGGCTAACACGGTGAAACCCCGTCTCTACTAAAAAAAAAAAAAAAAAAAAAAAAAAGCAAAAAATTAGCCAAGCAAGGTGGCGGGTGCCTGTAGTCCCAGCTACTCGGTAGGCTGTGGCAGGAGAATGGCGTGAACCCAGGAGGCAGAGCTTGCAGGGAGCCGAGATTGCACCACTGCACTCCAGCCTGGGCGACTGAGGGAGACTCCATCTCAAAAAGAAACAAAAAGCAAAAAACAAAAAACAAAAAACAAACTCCTACCCAATGGGGCTTAGAGAGCTTCTGGATTGATGAACACAAGGTACTGGGAGGTGGCGTGCCCAAACAGGACATGGAAGCTTCACACCTCTCCCAGCATGTTTTGCCCTATGGACCTCTTTTATTTGGCTGGTCTTGAGTTGTATCCTTTACAATAAATCAGTAATAGTAAAGTACCTTCCTAAGTGCTGAGAGCTATTCTAACAAATCACTGAACCTGAGAATGGGATCGTGGGAATCCCTGGTTTATAAGCAGTTTGTCAGAAGTACAGGAGACTATGACTTGCCTTTGTCATCTGAAGTGGGAGTAGTCTTGTGGGACTGAGTCCTCAACCTGTGAAGTTTATGCTAATTCTGGATAGTTCATGTCAGAATTGCATTGAATTGCTGGACATCCAGTTAGTGTATGAAGAGTTGGAAGATAGCTGCTGCTGAAAAAAAATGCAGAGTAAATTATATGTTTGTATATGTATAATCATAGAAAATTGTGTTGGAAAGGTGTTTTTGTATTCATTTTTCCGACATTCTCTTTCTGCAATGTCCACAATACACATATACCACATCAAGTCCCACTCTTATAGCTCTATTTTGGAAATCTCCAATTAGTATAAAGGTCTTTCTCAGAATGAATACATATTGACCAGAGACAGCACTTGCTCTTTGAGCAATTTTTTACACAAGATAAGCATTTTCAGTTCTCTGATCTATGGGTCCTCTATGATAATAACCCTTCTGCACTATCACCTATGACCTTATATCAGTTGAAACCATATTTGGCCCATAACTGATCACGACGCTTCAGACAATGAACCATTGACCAAAGGCTGCCATTACGCTTCAGACAATGAACCATTGATAAAGTCACCAGTAAATGGGTTGAATGAATATTACCAGATTTAATCCTTATAGCAACTTTTTACGGTACATGTTATTAATATATTTTATAGATGAGAAAGAGGGCATATTTAAACTTGCTATGCTTTATTTAGTAAGTGGAAGACAAATTAATGTCCAGAACATTCTTAACTTTCTGCCTCAGCAAGATCCTTCTTTCTGGAGCTAATTCTACTCCTGTTTGCTTCCTCGTAACTGAGGAGTCCCTCATTCCTCATCTTTTGTGAGGCATCAGGATTCTGCTGTTCAATTAAACCTGCAGTATTTTCCTTACTTTGTCCAATGACACATAGCCATGGTTATTACAAAACTGTTGGGAAGGACATTAGAACAACCTTTTAGAACAGGCTGTTTTACAAAATTCTAGGCTTGAAATTAGGTAATCATTTTGCAAAAGGGAAAATAAAGAAAGAAAAGAAAAGAAAAAATTATCTAGTTAGAACAACAAAAAGAATGAATACCTAAAAACTGAAATTCTCAAAATTACACTCACCCACCAAAGCAAGAGTCAAATGAAAGTCACAGACATTTAGTTCATGCTCTGGGATGAGTACACAAAAAGTTAGAGAGAAGAGTGAGAGATACTGTTTTGTCTCTATGATCTTAACACTTACTAATTCAGTAACATAAGTAAAAATGTAACAATAATGCAAGGTAAGGTAAGAGAAATGCTGTAAGAAATGTATAAGTGAAGTGCTTTGGGGAGTTGAAAGGAAGGTCTGTGCCAGGGCAAATAACAGTGCAGAAACTAGAACTACAAAATAGCATAGAAAGAATGTAGTTAACCAAAGAGTAGACATTTCTTTCTGGCTCTGGGGGAATTGCTCATTGGTAGGGTAGCCTTCAAGAGTAGCATAACACTAAACAGAGGCAAGGCCAATATTAAGCAAATTTGATGGCTGAAACAGTTTTCTGCTTCTGGGCCTATAATTTAATGTCATTATTGGGCCTTTGAGGCTAATCCCACTAGAACAAGTCTAGGGGCTAACAGCAGAGGACAAGGAGAGTAGTGCTGAATGAGCAGCAGCAACCTCTGCTAAACAAATTCTGAAACTTAGTATTTAGATAATCTCTTGGGAACTAAATTCCAACCATCAGAGGCATTTTATGACTGTAATATATTAAACTTATATGAGTAGCAGCACAGGTGTGTCTTGAGCTATAAAAACTGAAAACAAACTCCGAATAGTCATAAGAAGGTGGAAGAATGTCATTTCTTTCTGTTGTATAATGGAAATACACCTAAAGCTCTTAGAGCGTTGAATAAGTAAAAACATCAACAAAATGGACTGTGTCGTTTTAATTTATAAACAGAGCTTGTATTTTACACTTAATTTTGTACAAGCAGAGCTTAAATTTTACAGATATATATTGCTTTCTTACACACCACATGCATTTAGTTTGAGCAACTAATCTGACTTTAAGAAATAATTCATTTTATAGATCTTTGTTATTTAACTGTTATTTTGAACAAAGAGACTGACAGCTAACAAATTTTTATGGGATATAGGATATTTTCATTACAAAGTTTGATACAGATAGACTCCGTTTATTTTTCAAGTTAAAAAGTAAAGCAGTCCCTTTAAACTGTTAATCATATTATGATTGATCTTTATTTTGTTTATGTAAGAAAAGATGAAAGCCTGGTCACTCCAGGCATGTGACATTGTCGACAGACTTTTCAGCACTTCACTAATTTATGGCTATTCAGTGGCAACTGAAAAATACTCAGGTGGCTGATAGTAGACATCCCAATGATTTACTTACAACATCTGCCATTCGATTACATAGGCTCCATTCAGCAGTCAGCTTCTTGTAAAATGGTGTTCCCAGTGAGTTCCTTCCCCTGTGCTAGTCAGTATTGAGTGACACTGAACTTCAGATTGGTATTGAAAGAGTTTGTCTCCTAAGAGAATAAATTAACTTTTCTAAATCATATCATATTTAGCCAGAGAGTTAAAAGAAAAGAAGATGAAGAAAGAATAAAAGAAGAAAAACATAAAAATAATTGCAGGAATCTTAGCCCCTAAAACCTGTCAAATCCTGTAGTGTACTTTTATTTTTTTAAGAGAGCAATTTTTCAGAATAAGCATCTGTGGGCATAGCTCGAAGTTATGATATTTATTTGTGAAAGAGATGATTGTAGGTAATTGACTATAATTTGTTTTTATTACCTCCAGGTATGAAGTATAGTAAGCACATGTTTGTGGACTAAACTCAGCTAATTATGGCTTAATATTTAATAAAAGAAAAAAATAATCTCAGATTTCTATCATAAGGATCAAACTTAATAAAGCAATAGATTATAAATAAATATTGCAGCAATTAATTGATACCAAAACCAATTAGTTTCCAGTATCTGTATGACCCACTGTAAGCTTACTTGATAATAAAGAGGCACACAACAAGAAGAATCGAATCTCAATTCTACATTGAAGTCGACTGTCTCTAAAAGTCGTGTCTGCTAAGATCTGTGCATGTTTAAGAGACACCATGAGTTTTTCAAGGCATAGCATAATAAAACCAAAAGCAAGTTTAGAAGTGGTTTAGAAGAAACAATGCTTTTTTTTTTTTTTTTTTTAGGTTACAGCAAACCATTTGGCACAGAATTCAACTTCTTAAATAAGTATAATACAAAGAGCTCATCTATGAATCTTTCTTTTGTATTATTATGTACTCAACATCAAGATATGGCTGGGCTGAGAAAACAGCCTGTTTCCATCATGTGCCAGCACTGGAACAGGACATCACAGCTTTCTTCTTTTCCCAAAAGCAAACACAAAGTAGCATCAAGGTCAGTACTACCAGCCAATTCTAGAACTCAGG